>NC_137707.1:15899279-16026779 GCF_964034855.1 Anser brachyrhynchus | reverse complement strand
CGGAAAGCACAAGGGGGACAGGATTTAGAAGGCCCAGGCTCCTCGCTGGGTGCTCAGTGCGGGTGAGGCAGCTTGGTAAGGCCCAAGCAGTGATCCGAAAATCTCATCCCACCTGAATGTGGGTATCTCCCACTGATGTCCATGCCGTGTCCAGAGACAAGACTGCCTGTGTGGGACTGGGCTGCCTTGGAGCAGCTGCAGTGTAACACCTCTCACAAGATGCAGTTATGGCTGCATTAAACCAAGCCAAACCCGGCTGCTGTGAAGGCAGGCCCTCCTTTTGTGCCGCGGCCTAGTGGCTGCCCACAGAGACAGAACGGCGGAGCCCCAACTTTCAGCCTGAGCTCCCAGGTGAGTTTATTGGTGTTTATTGGTAAACTGTGTGGGCATGGGCAGGCTGGGGACGCATCAAGGGCCCAGTGTGGGCCTGGCCCTGGGGACGCTGCAGGAGGACCCCGTTCCTGAGGGGCCTGGTGCCACCAGGCCTGGGGGCAGCGTGTCCCAGGGCCAGGCCCCACACCGCATGGCCTGACCCAACACGGGGCTTGGGGGGCTGCACTACAGGGGGAGCACCTGGTGCCAGCCCCAGTGATCGCAGGGGAGCTGCTGGGGTCAACCCCCACACAGACATAGCCACTCTCAACCAGTTCTCTGCCTCCACCTTGTCCCACCCTCAGGCCAATCCCAGTCCTGCCTGAGGGTATTTAAGTGGCCCCCTTAGCACCCACCTCTATTTCCTCCAAGATGAGCTGATTATCTCTGTGGCCTCCTGGCTGAAACATCAGTAGAGAACCCAGCTATGCAGGTGTGCTCATGTGGAGGTGTTGGGGGGTTCATACACATGTGAAAGGGGCACGTGGGTCCCACGAGGTTTGCCACCTCAGGGAGCGTATGGGTGAAGCGGTATTTCTCGCTTGTTCTCTCGGGGACGTTAATGGTAAGTCCCATGGCGGCAAGAGGAAGAGCGAGTCAAAATTGTGCTTCCATTGTGTGGAAGGAAGTCTAGAATTCTGACAACACATGTGATGCTTTCTATAAAATCCCATTTTAATCAGTGATGACAGTTTGACACTTCTCCAGCTGCTCAGAAGCGGTAGAAAGTCAAGCATCTCGGTAGGGCATGGGTTGGCATGCTGGGCTGTGTGTAAGCTTTAACTTTCCTCCCACTCACTGACTTACGCTGGTATTCGAAGAACAGGAAGGTGAAAAAAAGCTTTCTGCAGGTTTCACACCAGCTTATTCTATCTGTGGTTTCAGTCTTGTCTTGTAAAAGTAAAATCTTCAGTTTGAAAGTGTATCCAGATGCTGCCAGCTAGTATTATCATTCTCAATAGCAAGTGAGATTTTATTTATAAAATGTCCTGGCCTTTGTTGAACAATTCATGATTATGCACGCTTGAGGGATGTGTAAACAGTAATTAAAATACAGTTAGTGTAAAGCTTATGCTCTTAAAGAAAGCAGCATCAATTTAAAGGAAGGGATAATGTGCTGTGGTGAATATTGATCAAAATGAGTAAAAAAAAGAAGTCTGAAATAATGGGATAAAGCACCTGGGAGAACAGTCTCCACAGGGTGGGGGCAGGCAGATACCCTGTGCCCAGGTGAGGGTGCTGTGCTTGATGAGACCACCTGCCTCCAGTGTACGGGCTGGAGATGGCCTGACCTCCGACAGGCACAGCCACAGGTGTGGTCCCGCGGCCTGTTTCCCTCGGCGGGCACTCTCAAGGTGAGGGAGCAGACATTGCCTGGGGTAGAAGGGGGGTAATTGGTTACTTATTTAGTGTTTCCATCTGCATCCTATTTGGGTCTCTTACCCAAGCCTGCCAAATCCTGTCTTTCCTAGATATGTCCATGGTTTTGGCCACTATTGTCACTATTTGGTCACCACCTCTTCCTCCTTACTCTATTTACCTTTGTGTTGCCCTTCTTAAAGTATGAAAACACTGAAAATCCCTTCTTATAAATGTAAATCTGATGGGAAAAGTGCCCATGGTCCCTGTGTTTGAGGCCCTGCTTTGCAGGGCATTTCAGTTTACCTCCAGAAGTGTCTAAGTCCCAGGTCTTCACCTATACCATGAACTCTTTCATGGCATGAGCCCAGTTATCTCTGTTGCACTCTGCCCAGTCCCTCTGCCTCACTGTTCCTGTCATCTCTTGTCGCTTGTCTTAGTTTTTCCTCCTGTCTGTTTCTCAGTGAGGACCAGCTTGCTCTCCAGTGCTCAGCTTTTTTTGGACTGCAATTCCTTTGGAGCAAGACATGGTCTTAGCTCACAGCACACTGTGTACACACACATCTTGTTAGCTGTATAAACAATGAGAATAAATTGGATTCAAATTATCAATATTGTAGTAGCATGGGGGTAGGCACATAAAATCAATGCTGTGGACCTAAACTGCACGTGTAGTTACTACAATTACACCTAAAAATAAACATTTTGCAGATCAGTGGGGACATTTAACTTGACGTGCACTTGCACACTCTTTGGTGTTCACATAGTTTCAGGCACAGAACCAGTGTATGGTGTGTATGGCACTGGGGATGCTGAGACTGGACTCTTAATCAGAAGCTGTTGGTTTATTTTTAGTTACAGTTATCCAGTAATGTTACTGGATTGTTTTGGGGAATTTGTACATGTCTAAAAACTTACTTCTCATCAACCCAGCCTCACATCTTGCAGCTTCAGGTAGGCAATTGGATAAATTAATGTTAGTGCTGTATTCTTTATGAAGAACAGGCATTAAATTGAGGAAATAGTTATTAATAGGTGCAGAACTTGCACCTGCAGATAAAAATCCTGTTTGAGAAACCAGGATTGTTTGTTGTCTTTGTTTTTCTGTGCCGAGTATATTTTTTAAAATGAGTTTATGTATCAGAATGCATGGAAAAAACCCAAGACATTTAGATCAAGGAGTCAGAGATGTAAATGGAATGTTGATGACTTATTTACAAATGTTTTCTCAGCCTTGTTGCTTTTCTATAATTTCTACAGGATATCCTCTTCCTTCTAAGTCTCCAGAAATTACAAGACAGGCTGCTTTTGGGGGGCCATTTGTTAGGAGGCTGGCAAGGTGACTTAGTCAAATAATTGTTGCTAAACTCCTGCAGTACCTGCTGCTTAAAGTGTTTAGTTTGCCTAAATAGTTCTCTGTTAGGGCACAATCATTCTCTCAAAAATATACCACTTTTGATGCACTTCCATCTTTGTTCAGCTTGCTCATCTCACCTTTTCTAATATGGTGTTTCTGTGCACTGCTAGGGATTATCTGATTTTAGCCTAAAAAATCCATTTTTCCCCCCATGCAGATTGCAGACCTTCATGGCATGGGGCAAAAAAGAGGCTCAAATCCTTTATTTGAAAATATTGATTGTGTTGATAATTATCAGATTTAGTTCCTCTGAGTTTAGATGAACCATTAACCATGTCCCCAGCTCATAAATCCAGTCACTAATGAAAATCTGCAGGAGTGAACTCTGTCAGAAACTTCGGTGTGTGTCTGCATGGGTTTGCTTGGTGAGGCTGCGGCAGCGTCCATGCTCCGAGTCCCCAGGGCTCCGAAGATGATTAATGATAACAAAGCTTTCCCTATTGTGTTAGCGGGTAGGAAGGAAGGAAGAGTACTCTAAAAAGAGAGTGCATAGAATTTCTGAGTGTTGAAGTTCAGGGGTAGAGCTTAACCCTTTAGACCGGCTGCAAAATTTCTTCTAGTTGTGCGAGGAAGGTGTCATCTGCTTTGTCGTCACCATGAAGTCTGCCCAGTGGCTGTGTGAGCCTGTCTCTGCCCCAAGCGCAGGAGCGTGCGGGGGAAACCATCACACTGCGATGTGGCAACGCTTTTGGATGAGGTGGACTGCTCGCAGTTTAACAAATGGGTAGGCACACCCACAATCCACTTAGGTTCAGCTTTCTGAAATGTGCTGGAGATTTCTGCTAATGGGTTTTCCCTGTGGGCAGCATTACCAACCTGATTATGCAGGTTTTAAGAAACTCTCTTAGGAAGATTCTTTTTCATCGTAAGTTTTGACATTGACCTACTAAACTGGGTAATTTAGCATTTTATTTTCTAAGAATGAAAAAGAAAATTGAATATTTCATGACAAGAGAGGGATTATGGTAACGCTGCTCTGTATGGGAAGCCTATCATGTCCAGGGGCCAGATCGTGCTTCTGAGATCTGGGCATCAATGAGAAGATCTCAACCTCTGCCTTCAGGACCACAGCTGGAGTTCTTCAGCTGCGATACCCCCAGATTACTGGCTGCAGGAGCCTCTAATGTATTTGTAAGTGTAGCTCAGAGCTGCAATGTGAATAATACACCCCTTCCTACTGGAGAAGTTTCCAATAGAGAGGCGACACTACAAATCATGTTAATTTTTGTAGGGACCTCATATCTCAGTGAGTGAAGGCAGGGACGATCATGGCAAGGATAACTCTGGCTGGTGGTGGCAATCAAGGGCCTCTGCATGGAGAGCTTTGGCCTCCTGGAGTCTGAAAGTTCCTCTGGGTTTACGAGCAGCTTCTGAACAGAGGTGGAGAGCAAACCTTTGCCTTTGACACATTGCAAGAGAATCTCCGTGAAGAAATCTTGGTGGAGGTTGCATCATAAAAAGCCCACTCCTAAAGCTAACTTGGAGGATGTGGCAATATAGCCCCAGCAATTTAATTGCTATGTTCCTTTAATAGCAATTGTTCCTTGCCATTAAGGGCCACCACATGCAACCTGATTATTAGTTGGCTGAAAACAGAAACGCTTTGTTTCAGTGAGGCACGTTACCTGATACACCTAACCTGGGACTCCATTAAAAAATGTACTGGGAATTTTAAAACTGGTTTTACAGCAGATACATTTTATCAAAATATTCGCTTTTTAAAAGAAATTCAAATGCTGTAGTACTTGGCCAGATCTCCTGTTAATATGGTGTGGTTTAAAATAGTTCTTTTCCCCCCTAAGTCTTACATATCTGGGCACAATTCATGTTTTTGGTCTATGCAAAGCAGCAGTTTGCAGAAGTGCTGTTCAGTATCTGCTTTGAGCTTTAGAGTGAAATACACCGTGTTGTGCTTGTAAGGAGTCAATTCTTTAGCCATTCTTTCACTACCTTTACTGGGTTGTAACAGCCTTGCTACTATCATTAGTTAGGCATGGTGTTAGAAGAGTATTACAAACCCTTTAGCTGATCCTACTGAAAGTAAGGGCTTGTTGGGACTGTGACATCTGATAGTTTCCTTCCTCTCATTGCCCTCATCTTTGTGTTCTCCTCCTTTGTCGACTTGCCTCTGCTCTCTGGTGCGTCCAGAGCTGGAGGATGGCCAAGCGCAGCCCTGCTGCGGGGCAGCTTGGCGCTCAGCTGGGGGGTGGATGCCTCCCCCAAAAATATCCAGACAAGTGAAGAGTAAGGTGGTAACTGTGTCTACATTCACGAGTGACCATGCTTATCTGACTGCGTTATTTATGCCTGTGTGGAAAATGTAATGTGCACGGCAGAAGTATAACATCTTGCCATTCAGTAACTTTCTAAATATAAACCCCAAAAAAATACTTAGCATTTCGGTGATGCCTGTTAAAATGTCTTGGAGCACTTCCTCACCACGACTTCAGTCTCAAGGTAGGATGCAAGCAGGAGCAGCTCAGCTGAGGTTTTTTGTCCTACTTTTGGGGCTTGCATTAGCGCTGGCTGCAGGAGCTGTGCTGATGACCAAATCCCACATGTGGCCAGATCCTTGGCTTCGCAGCGCTCTCCACCTCAAACGTCGGGTTAAGATTTCTTCCTGAGCTCTGACCCCTCCATGGTAGGTAAACAGGCTGAAGCAGCATGAAAGGGCTGGAAGCCCCGTTTCTGCTGGGGCAGAATTCCCCTGGTGCAGGCACTGTCGAAGACGACGAGAAGGCACCGCACGGGGCTCTGCCCCAGATGTCTCCTACCTTTGGTGTGCAAATGGGGGGACCCTGATAGGCAGCCAGCACGGCTCCTTTCAAGTCCTCGTTCAGCTCCTGCTGCGTGTCTTTCCCCTCGTGCTGTGGAGAGAAGAACACTCCAGTTTTGTTGTGCTTAAATTACACCGCCTTTTATATTAGGACAGATCAAAAACTAAAGCCCAAACCATTTTCAGTTCACATAGCTATATATAAGCAACCGGGTAGTAATTAAAATATCTAATTAAAATGTACATATTCCCTCAACAAAAGCAAAATTGTTCTGTAATGTCACTGCTGCTGTGAAGTTTATACAAGACAACATTCAGAGATTTCTCAGTCACTTACCAAATAAAAGCAGTTCCAACCCCACCTTTAAAGAAAAAAAAAAAAAACACAAAATTCTTCACATAAATAAATATTCCACTTGCATAATTTATAAATTACTTTGGTTAAAAATGTTAAATTGCCAAGAAGTCTGACTGCAACTGGCCTGGCTTTTCTTTTATATACATACTAAAAAAAAAAAAAAAAAAAAGGAATGTTGAAACAGCTGAGGTTGGTTTGGTTGAGGGTTAATGTTTGGGTAAGAAGCTTCCAAGGAAACTTGAAGTGCTGAATGAACTCCACTCCATGGTAATTAGTGAGTGGTATTTTTCCTTTGCAGTCATTTTCTGAATCAATGTAATAGCTAGTGATGAGAACGGGGAGGGACACCGGATGGGGAAGATAACTCTCAATGAGGTGTAACGTTGAGGCTGTGGCTGTTACGTTACAGACACGTAGGTACATCCAGCAGCAGAAGGAGTAAAAGTTCAGTTGCATTGGCCAGACTTGGAGCAATTAGTTTAAGTTAGAGCTATTTCACTTTTTTCCTGTTTGATTTTTACATATCCTCAACTTGTACGTGGTATTGTGGTGTCACATTAAATGGTTGGTGTCTTCCATGCTTGAGATACCTGACTTCAGTGGTTGGCAAAATGTTCTCTTTATATAGCTCTGGATTCTAGTTCTGTAGTTTAGGATCTCTGAATAAATATTGGTCATTGCATTGAACTTCAAGAAGTACCTTTCTGCACATGGAGTACTTTTCTTCAAAGACCTGTGAAGTAGTGTACATCTGACTATTTGTATGTATCCTGAAAGGACTGTTCAGAAAGATTTTTGGTTTATTCAGTTCTTTGGTTTCCATTACCAATATATATATTTTAAAAAAATATGGTATCAGACCTGACATGGCAGTTGTAGAAAGCAGTAAAGCAGTCAAAGTTCTGTTCTTGCTGAGATTTCCTGGACATGTTTAAGGTCTGATAAAGTTTGGGTCTCATTGTAGGATTGCTTTCTTCCACTAATGCAACTCAGCTTGGAAGAGATCACGGTTTAATGCCGTATTATATCTGTGATGTAGACACGATGGTGGTCTCAGTCAAGATGCTGAGAACATTGGAAGAATCACTGCAGTGTGTGATTCTTCAGATTCCTCTGCAGGAAGCTCGTGGCTATAGAGAAGGAGGCTTCTTTCCATCCCTTGGAAGGTATTACTGTGAATCAAGGCTCAGAATAAAATCTAAGTGGGGGACTTTCAATCTCCAGAGTTGTTGATGTTTTTTCTTTGTTTGGACAGCTTTACTTCCCTGCTGCTTCAAGAACAACTTGTTCTTTAAAATGTATATATAAGTGGAGTTGCTTCTCAAGACAGAACTGTCATTTGCTTTTTTAAAAAAGAAATGCTATATAGCTGCGCAGTCATCAAATTTCAAAACATGTAACTGAATGAGGCTTTTTTTCAGAATGGCTTTCAAAATACTGCAATTGTGTAATAAGTCAAGGAGCTAACTAGTGAAAGGTCTGTGGATGTCTTTCCCTGTTCCTCCTCAGAACTGTCAGTCGACTGAAGGCTTGACATTTTTTGTACTGGAGAATTTGATTTTTGAGAATAAAAATGCTTTTTCACTAAATAGAAAATTTTACAAAAATTTATTTATAATGTTGAGATTTTTGCTGATGATTCAGAGTAATTATTTTATAATAATAAATGCTGAAATATGAGTGTGCAAACTATGAAGGTGCAGCAGAAAAATGTACCAAGATAGAGGTTTTTATCTTTCTCTCGCAGGGTCTGTGGCCATCTTCTTAGCAGGGGAGATGCAGGCAAGGCTGGTGTTGCAGTTGGAAGGCTGTCTCCATGGCCTGGGACAAATCCTGCTGGAACAGAGCACTGGAGATGCGTGGATATCAGCGAGGTCAGATTTTCTCCAAAATGTTCTTTATACAGCCGCAACTGCTTATCGCCATCATCGGGGTTATTGCTAATCCTTGGGATGCTCAATTCACCCGTGGTGGTTTTGGAGGTGGGCTGAGGTTATATTGTGGTATGCTGGGCATAGGTTTGGCACGGTGCTCAGACTGATGCTTCACTCCTGGGCCTGTTGAGGTGTTTGATGGGAATCAGCGGCTTTTAGGTAATACGTCACACATGCAGAAAATAAGGCACGTGCCAAGCAGTGGATTAGCTAGAGCTGTAGATCAGATTTTGTGTATTGTGGCTGTGGACTGTTTTTTCCATCTATTAAGTGATATTCTGTTTTCCCAAGAATATCGTATTTAGGAGAAAGCTGGTCAAGAATTCTCTTAAGTAAAAGATGTTTTTTTCTGTACTTCACATAATAACAGTTCAGTGAGATAAAAATAGTACAGAAAACAAATTAAACTTACAAATGAGAGGATATTAGAGTTTGGTCATCTTAAAAGTTGGTATTGGCCTTTTTTCTGAGAGATGATTTTATTTTTTTTTCTCTTATTGATTTTTTTCAATGTTGCTAAGGTTTCTCACTGTTTTGTTGTTACTTTCTCATAAAACTCTCCACAATTCTTAAGGGAAACATTCTCATTAAGGTCACAGTGGTAAAAGAAATCTTTATGGCAAGGTTAGGAAGTATTTCTAATGATTTGGAGGTGTTTTTTTTTCAGGCAATTTATCTTTACAGTGGCTTTTTAAACTAAAGTAAAATTCAGAGTAATAAGACCCATTCCCTTCCACTAGACCATACAGAGTCCTGGGCTTCAACAAGGAATGACATATGAAGCTATTGAAAACACAGTAGAAGAACAGTAAAACCAACTTTCCAACCAGAGAAGGAAAAAGTTTTAAAGCCTTGTCTAAACACAAGTTTTGCTACTTTTAACTGTGCTGATAATTAACTTGATACAGATGTGCTGATATTTCCCATTTATGTGAGTGAAGAAATGTTTACCCACGTGGAGGAGCAACTGCCAAGCACCTTTGGTGTTCACCCTGCTCCTCATGCACTCAGGCTACACTTAGACCCAAATTCAGCAGTTCTGGGAGCGTGCAGGAGGATCCTCAGTGGGCTTTTTACCTCCACCAGCCACGTGCTCTGAAGCCCCCTGCTTATGGCCGGCTGTCTGGTGCTGGCTGCCCTTGGTGCCCAGCCATATCCCAAGCACGTTTCACTGCTCAGGCCTCTAGACATAGCCTTAGCGCAAGCAATGTAAGTGCATCTGTGTGAAGTGGTTTACTGTTTTGCATAAGAGTAAGCTACCTCACTCACCTCATCTGAACATGCAGTAATTAGCGTGGAGTTAATAGTATACCTGAATGCTACAGATTATTATACAATCACATTACCGTGTAGGCCAGCCCTATGTCGTACAGAAGTAGGGCATGTTTGCACTGCTGTTACTATATCAACACTACAGCTTGTACTACACTGGGTTACAAACATCTATGCTCTAACAAATATAATTAGATGAGCATGCAAATGTGTGAAGCTGGCCTGAGCTGTAATGAGCTGTGAAGAGGAAAGTAGAAGATACCAGTGATGACTTCAAAAAGGATTTACTGTTTGAAAGTACATCAGGTCTGCAGGTTTCCAGTGTTATCTTACTTATTGGTTTTATAAGTATTCAAAGCATTCCTAAATACATTTGAGGACTTCTTGTTTCTGAACCAAGTATCTATTCACCGAGCAGCTTTGCCATAGGAGACCAAACTTCAGGACACCATAGCTCATTTCATAGTACATGCTATATGTGAAGATGCCCGTCAAAATGTTTTAGTTGGTTTTCTCCTGGTTCCCACCAACTGAATGGCACTAAACTCTCTGTAACTTCTCTGTGTAATGAGCTGGGGAGGTGGCCAAAGGCAGGCATGAGATGCCAGCACCATGTAGCCATCCAGCTCCTTTCACATTGTCATCAAGCATTTCAGGTACTGCTCTAAATGTGCTCTACAAACCTCAGGCTCAGAACCTACATGCTTCAGACTTAACAATGAAATTCTTAAATTTAGAGTTAGAAAACAAGTGATGTATGTGTAGATGTATTGGTATAGGTACAGGGTTTTAGAGATCTGTGGGTCAGTCTAAAGCTAGTCAGTCATTTCACAGGTAGTTGCAAAGGAGTGAGGGAGCAGCACAAGTACCCAGTCCCCTTCTTCTGAGGTTTTCAGGTCACTATAAATGTGACTGACCAAACTTCTTCACGCGCTTGTAAAGTTGATATGAAAGGTGTGATTAAACACAACAGGTCAAGGTCAGGGATTCTCCCAGGCCATTTAGTGTGGCCATACTGAAGCTAGAGCTACGGCACAGTAACTGTAAAGCAGTTGTGCTTTCTACCCCATATTGCACTTCCAAAGCATGTTTTCTCGTACAAACCTGTGCGTGGCTGGTCAGGCTTCTTAGGAGCTTCCTAAGGAAGAATGAAAAATCAAAATGTGAAGTGGTAAGGTCACTGTGATATGAATTTAGCTTGAGCAAGCTGCATAGATACTGACTGCAGGGTTTTTGAAGCTGTGATGAAACACATAATGACAAAATACTGTTCAGAATCTCTGAACAAATTTTCAGTATTTTCAGTCCTTACTGTTGACACAACATTGTGAATATACCTTGGTTTGTACTGGGGTTTACAAGTCCTTAGTGTCAATTCTGTTCATGTGTATATGTTGGAGCAGAATTCATATATGTGTAAATGGTAACGAAGCATTCTCCATGAATGTTATTAATAAATGAAGTTTAACATTTTGCTAATCGAAGTAAAGGTCAACAATATTGGAGGATGGTAAATGTGAATCTGTCTTCAAAATAGTATGATATCCATGCAAGATTACTTAAAAAAAAAAAAAAAAGTGTTTTCTTCCTGGAAACACTGTTTAGCTTTTTCTCTCATTCACAGACATGCATTAAAACAGGCATTTTCCAGAGAATATAGTGATCCTGGTAGATGATTATTTGCAAATGTCATTTTGCATTTGCTCTTCTAAGAAGCAGGGCTCTTCATGTTTTAAGTTCCCATTTTCCCCTTACTTCTGAAGGGCAAGGTACAAGATTCAAGCAATGTACGTAGGTTCACTATACTAATATGATGGCAGATCTACAAAAAAAAATCTGTTGTCTTTATGAGGAAATTTCCACATCAGAACCATGATTCTGGTCTGAAGTGAGGGAGAGAGAAAGGCAGGATGATCTACAATACCTTTGACTTTTGAATTCCTCTGAGATTTTAAAAATTCTATAATCCTGTTTGCAATTGAAAATTAATTCTTGACTTTAGCAGTTTTATGTCTTACCTCAAATGCAGTCAGAAGTGTTTCTATTTAACTGTTATTGTGGGAATCCATATTTATCCTTCAGTGACTCCCTTGATGGCGCATGCTTATTTTTTTTAGTAATTGCTGCAGAGCCAGCTTGGGATCTGAAAACTGGCTGGCGTGCTTTCAGTTTCTTGTGTTATGACCAGCAATAAAGGCTTTATCATCTGAATTGAGCTGCCAGTTGTGTTGATAACCCACGAAGAGGACTGTTGGTGGTTGTGCTCCTGCACAGCTCATGGGTTCTGCAGTACCAGCAGCTCTCCTGCCTCCCTGCTGGGGTGGCTGCACCTGGGCTTCTGAATCCCAAGTTCCCCTTCAGCTGGATGGGGTTCAGAACAAATGCTGATGATGCAATGCATCGTCATAGTCAGTGTCTGTTTGGCAGCCGCGATGCCTCAGCTTCTTCCCCCTGACACTGCAGATCTGGGCTGGGTGGGTGGTAGCGTGTGGGAATAGCAGCACTTGCATTTATCAAGACACATCAAAATGGGGCAGGAATTGAACCCTCATAAGCTCCCCAGCCACAAGTGTAACAGCAGATGAACATTTTACCAGCTTAGGTGGAACTCAGGCTAAAAGCAGGTAATCTCTGTGAACATGTCAAAAAAGTGGGGCTGCTCTCAACATAGCTCAGGTTGTTTTCTGCCATCGTTTGGCCCATCGCCTAACAGTGAGTACGGTGACTGGTGCTTCTGCGAGGCATCTTGGTAGTGCAGCTCTTCTCTGCAGCATGGTGTTCCTGTGCTGCTGATTGTCTGCATCTCCGCTTGCTGTTTAGGATGGTAAACAAAGCAACGTTTGGCTGGTAATTGCCAAATCCCCCAGAATAGATTCTGACTTCTCTTTGGGTCTGGAGACCTCTAATGCAGATGCTTTCCTCTCAACAGTTACAGAATTGCTTCGACTTTGGGTTTAGAGCTACATCTGGAGTAGAGGCTTTCTTGGAAAGGATGTGTTCAGTCTGTCAGCGCAGTGCTGGGGAGCTGCTTCTGGAGCAGTTGGAGAGCATGCCCAAACCTGGCGCTTGGTGTGTTTTTTGGTTAAAGGACCGAGCTATCTGAGCAGGGTGTGCATTTTGCTTGTACCTCAGAAGAGGGGAACAGCTTTTCAGGCAGTGCATGCGGTGTGTGAGCCAAATGCTGCCACAGCTGGGCCTGAACTATTGTTTGGTGACAAGCTGGAGGCTGGCTTAAACAAGGGCCATCCTCCACTAAACTTCTTTGGGGAGGCTGGCTTGATCGTGCACCATGGGAAGCAGAATAAAAACAGCTCTTCAGTGTCAACAGAGCACTCAGTTGTGGATGGGATAAGTTAAAGCCTTGTCTGAGACTATTAAGTAAGAGACTAATTATTGTCACGCTTTTGGTAGCTCCCTGATTTCATTCTCTGGCTGTAATCTGAAGAGCATCACAGTTGTGGAAAGCCGTTGGTACTCTGCTAGTAGTTAGGAATTGTTCTCCAATAAAAATACAGTGTTGAAACAATAGAACAATAATTTATCCAGTGTAGTGTCTCCCGGGGATTAGAGTTGAATATGTTTGTTTTTCATTTTGAGCACATTCGCTGAAATTTGCAAATGCAGATTAGCAAATGCTTACAACAAACTCAGAACATCCATGTCACATGCACTTAATCATGGATTGCTCTGTGAGCAGAGCTTGTGCATGGGCATACATCAAAGCTGATATCTATCTATGTTGTAATGTATTCCTCCACATGACCATATCCAATACATGGTACTTATTATTCCATTAGTACCCAAACCACAAACCCTTTCCAATATCCATCTGCGAAGATGCAAATAGCTGCGTACTTTGTTTTATTAAGGATCAGCCATTAGGGGGTCACTGGTTAAAAGTCTGATGATCATTAGAGGGATTTTTTAAAAAAACAAACAAACAGCTGTTGTCATATATCTTGAAGAGTTTCTGTTGTACCGATGCAATTTTTATCTGTGGTGATGATGTTGTCATGGGAACATATGCACAGGGGAATTAAATGATGTCAGGAGAAGTGTAAATGATGCAAACACACCTCATTTGAAATGTTAATTACCACCCTTCCCTCCACTCCAAAGAACAGTTCAATTTGATTTTATTTCTGATGTAGGGAAAAATATGACACTTTTGTCTAACAATAAGTATCTTACATTGTTGTACCAAAGTGAGTATGAGTCAGTGAGTTAATCTGCATTGGCAGCATTTGCACTGGGGACCATCTGCAGCCCTGCTTGTCTGAGCATCAGTAATATTCCTCTGTGAATATCTCATCTTGATGGTCAGGGGAGGCAGGCAGCCTCTTTAAAGAGTTCCATAAATGCTTATAATTGCTGCATTAAACTTCAGTTTATTATTTTCTCCAGGTGCAGGTATGCGGATGATATGAAACCCCACTGCATTTACATACAAATTGAAGATTTTTATTAATCAGCCCGGTAACAGGAATCAAACAGCAACACTCCATCAGGTCCTTAAATACATTTGGTGACATTTTTACCATGCATTAGCATGATAGGGCAAGCAGAATATAATGTACCAATGATTGCTTTTCCATTGAAAGCACAAACGGTTTCATTTTTCCTGTCATCTCAAATAAGTGTTAAAGAGGGTTTGGAGGCTATTGTGTACGTTCCGTATGCTAGGGACTTACAAACACTGATGGCCACATTAAATAACCATTAGTGGCTCGGCTTAGATCATTGCAACATCCCTCCTCTTCAGAATTTATTCTTTGATTTAAAGTGAAAGCAATCTGTGACTGCTTTCATAAAGTCCTTCGGCTCCCTCCATTTTTTTTTCCTCAAACAAAATGCATTACAACAGTAATTTTATGACTGTTAAGATAACTGCCGTTAACAAGCACTTAATTAAAATGTACAATAAATAGCAGGCTGCAGTCTTATCTCCTCTCATGAGCTCCCAGCAGCCTGAGACTCCAATGCACAGCCCTGCTGTTCCTCGGCTTGTTTGCAGATTAATTGCTTTTCTGTCTGGCAAAAGCTGCTTCTCCTTCAGCCAGATCGTAAATGACCAGATAGGGACTTTATCAATCAAGCTACTACTTTCTGTGATCACTTCCATTCAACACCTTCTGAATTTCGCATTGAGAGAAACAGAAGTTATAGAGATAGGATTTAACATCTTAGTTTTTGTGTGCTTGGAATTTACGATAGTGCTGTCACCGTTTGACACTGTTAATCTTTACATACAATACCCTTGGAGCAAGGCTGGTTTTGTTCCTGAGCTGGAACTATCCCTTGTAAGGACTGTGAAGAATACGTATGAAACACAGCTGAAGTGCTCTCCGCAGCACAAGGTTACATCTCTCCCATAATCTGCATGCACTCGCTGATGTGCCTCAGCATCTCCCTGTAACCTTGGATGCTGACCAAGCCAGCAGTTTAGTTATATTAATTGAGACCTTGTTTTATTGTGATTGCTTATCTTTTATATTGGGGTCTGGAAGCCTCAGCCATGGATGAGGGCCTCGCTTTGGTAGGTGCTTAATGTGCCTACAGTGAAAACCTAATTGTGCTCAAAGCAGGCTTTGTTCACATCAGGAGTTGGTTTCCCTCTTTAGACTCTGCCTATCGCCAAGACCCTAGCAGACAGATTTTGGGAAACAGGGATGTTTGCAGATGAATTGCGATTTCTGAATTTAATAAGATGATCTAAACAAGTCTAATCACGGTAGAAATTGTATTCTTTGTTTACCAACAGGCTTTAGAGAACAACTGCTACATGCAGAATACACAGGAGTTACAAATGTAAATACAGCACTGGAGTGCAGATGTACTGTAGGCCACTTTAGGAATGCACTGCTTGAACTGCAGTAGGTATGTTGTTTTCGTGTTACCTGCTCAGAATATAAACAAATCTCTAATTTAGCAGATTTATCTCACACGCTGAGTGAAGGGAATGGATTCCATTTGGAGTTCTAAACATGTGCTGTGTAGTAACTCTGAAAATACACTATATTAACTTAAGGTTGGCTTCTGCATACACATGAAGCTGCAGTGTTAAACATAATTTGTGTAGCTGCTTCGGTGTCATCACTAAGGTCAGTTGTTTTAAACTAAACCAAAGTACCTGCCCCCTCCTTGCATGCTCCTCTCTGAAGGCAGCAGCCCTGTGGACATGGGTTTGATTTTTTTCCTGCCAATCAGAGAGGTGGGGGACTTTCCTTGGTGTCCTGGTTCCAGTTAGGACAGAGTTAATTTTTCCTCCTAGTAGCTGGTAGGGTGCTATGTTTTGGATTAGGATGAGAAGAGCGCTGATAACATGCTGATGTTTTAATTGTTGCAGAGCAGTGTTTACACCAGACCAAGGACTTTTCGGCTTCTCGCTCTGTCCTGCCAGCGGGCAGGCTGGGGGTGCAGCAGGAGCTGGGAGGGGACAGACCCAGGACAGCTGACCCAAACTGGCCAAAGGGGTATTCCATACCATCTGGCGTCATGCTAAACAATATATAGGGGTGGCTGGCCGGGGTGGGGGGCCGGCTGCTCGGGGATAGGCTGGGCATCGGTCAGCGGGTGGTGAGCAATTGCGTTGTGCATCACTTGTTTTCTTACACATTATTATTATTAATACTATTATCATTATCACTATTATTATTATTATTGTTATTATTATATTCCTGTCTTAATAAACTGTCTGTATCTCAACTCACCGGCTTCACTTTCCCGTTTCTCTCCCCCATCCCAGAGAGGGAGGGGGGAGGGTGAGCGAACGGCTGTGTGGTGTTTAGCTGCCGGCCGGGTTAAACCACAACACTTGGGTAAGAACTTATGCCTAGGAGAGCCAAAAGACAGGAATTCCCTGGCAGCAATGCGTAGACTTGTTAGCAACCCCCAAGGATGTTTGAAGACAGGGGTCTTTTCCCATCTGAACTCCTGAGTGGTCTGTTCCGAGCTTCATTCTTAAAGCATCTCACAAAGAGCTGGCTGTAAATGAAGGAAAAGGAGAGCTGCCCTTACCAGGACCTGGCAGCTGATCTCAGCCCGTCCCTGAGCAGATCCATCAAGGGACTGGAGGATCCCTGGCGTTTGGCTGAGGGATGTGTACCTATAAGCGGAAGAAAAAGCTCAAAGCAAATGGGGGTGTTCTCAAGGCATGGGAATGGAGAAGCTGCTAATGAAGAGTTGTTATGAAGCTACTAAAGGAGGAAATACTCAACCGCTTGGAATCCTCCAAGCTATTTGTCATGGACAGCACACTGCTACCACCTAAATAAGCAAACAAACAAGCACAAAAGATAAAGACAAGAAATAATCACTGAGCATATCAGCAAGAGGAGAATGCAGTTCTGTGAAGATAGTAAAATTACATACAGAGGTCAAACCACTCTGCGTTGCCATCCTGCCGCTGCAGAATAGCCCCGGTGTTACATGTATATGCATGGACATTGGCAGCTCTAATGTGGTTATGAGAGGGAAATGGTATCAAGGTGTGTGTGTGCACTAGGATCAGAATGGCATTTACATCTCATGCCTACAACCGTGAGGTGAACACAATCACAGAACACTCCTTTGAAGGAGGGAGATGCACGATAAACTACCCTCATCCTGTATTTTTAATATTTTTTGAAGTGGCTTTATTTTAAACTGGGCCTTGCAGTTACATAGTGTTCATATTTTCCCACAACACCTGTATGTTTGAAATTCTGAGTTCTCACCAGATTTCCATCTCCTTTTACATATCAGCGAAGAGAGGGTGTTTTGCTTTCGGGTACCTGATGTCTTGAAAGAAAATTTGTGTTTGAAGTTCAGCTG
Source organism: Anser brachyrhynchus (assembly GCF_964034855.1). Lineage (NCBI taxonomy): Eukaryota > Metazoa > Chordata > Aves > Anseriformes > Anatidae > Anser > Anser brachyrhynchus. Next base: position 16,009,479 of record NC_137707.1, on the reverse strand, counting down.
ATATGTGACTTTGCTGAGTTGGCACTTGTCGAATGACAGTAATGGGCTGAGCTTTCCTGATGAGATCTTTCTCCTTCCAGACTCTCCAGAAAATTTGTTCAAATACTTGGTTTGCTCTCCCTTTTTTTTTTTTCTTCCCTGATGCATTGTTTGTGAAAGCTTTGTCCTGAATAATGGAGTGACTCAGTATTTGGGTTGAACTTTTTCAAATCATTTCAGACACACTTGAGTAGTGGCTCAAAAACTGGTTGCTTCATAAGCAAGTTTTTTAAGCAACTTGATGTAGGTTTCATCGTGTTGTGGGAGAGAAGAATGCTAGGACTTTTAGGGCATTCCCACTAACAGTACAGCTGTGGCTGATTAATCCAGATCATCTCACTCCACTTGTTATAGTGTGCTTTAATTTTTTATTACTTAAGAATTTATTTTGAAATTATGCTGATTAAAAAGGGTTGTATTTCCATCAGTACCTACATTAATTCAACCTTGTAAAGTTTACTTCACCCACTCAACTGGGTGGAGTGACTCTTTTATGGATGAGCAGATGTTATAGTTGAGCTGTCAATTTTTATATTACTTAATTTATTCATGAGAAATATTTCAATCCCAAACAATCCACTGTGAAGAAATGGCAAGATTTCTCGATTCTGTGACAATGTGGAAATTCAACGATGTCTCCTTCATATTATGAAATTGAGACATTTGCAAATCTGACATTAAAAAGCTGTTAAGTACTGAATATTGTCACATTATGACATTGCGTTCAGCTTGATAGTCCTTGGTAGTTCAGCAGAATGGAGCAGTCATTAGCAGTGTAAATCAGTATAACTCCACATAAGTCAATGAAACAATTCATCAGATGAGCTTTTCTTGTTCTCCTGCAATATTCTTATTTTAGAGATGAGGCTTTCTTGTTCTGCAATATTCTTATTTTAGCCCTCATAATGATCTTAATTCTTTCTCTCCACTGCATAACAAGAGTACCATCTGAAGGGAAAATAAACAAGCACATAGACTCCAGTTAGTCGAATTTGTTTGATACAATCCCTGTGGATTTTATTTTAAATATACTTAATATTTTTATTCTCGGTTTGTGGAAATACCTCATAGCAGCTACAGTAGGGAGCACTGAACGATTGGGTACTTGAGGAGGACTAATGAGAACTTTGAAACTTTGGGGAGGCAACACAATTTCAGGCTGTGGCATTAGCACATCAGTTCAATGCTTCTGCTACAGAGAGGAGCAGGCATTGGGAAGTCCTGGGGGTCCTTTAGGTTTTGGAGTTACCAGTGAAGATGTCTTCATGCATTTTGAAGACTATTTTCACAGCCCAAATAGCTGAAAGTATTTATTTGGAAAGCTCACACCCTGAACTGGAGTCCTGCCGTAAGTGGCCAGCACTGGGATGGGTTTTGTTGTAGAGCCATGCGCAAGCGTGTGACGTAGCACAGTTGTTGGGAAAATTGGAGGCGTAGCCTACTTGGTATGGCGATGACAGCTTTTCTAGCTCTGCAAGGACAGAGCTGCATGCTGCACAACCTCCAGGCATGTATTCAGAGCCCTACTCGGCACTGCTGATGGAACTGTGGAAAACCAAAAATACCCTTCTTAATGCAGCCAGTGTTGAGAACTTCATTTCCTTAAAAAGAAATCTGGAAGACTTCCCGGATTATGTATGTGTGCCTCTAACTTCAGAGGATAGGACTGTGATGGGAGACTATGAGTAAAAATAATAGGAGAGGACTTTCTTGTTCCCTTGCAATATCCTCCTTTTAGCCCTCCTACTGATCATGATTCTTTCTCCATCATTGCATAACGGGTACAAATCTGAAGGGAAAATAAACACATACATTGATCCCTAGCTGGCTCAGTATCCTGTAATTTGGGGTTGATGAATAGCAAATGGTGAACTTGAGTGGACTAACTTTGAATTCTCATTTGCAACAAACTAGTAAGAATATTTTAATTCACTTAACAATACATTACATTTTAACTGATTTTCATCTTAATAGATTTTTGTGGGAAAAGACAATCCCCAGTGAGGAGGCTGTCTTGGTGGCATTTGTAACACAGCTGTGTGCAGGAAAGATTTTGAAGCTTCGAGTCTGCTACAAAGGCTAGACCAAAAGAGATGTCGAATTCAGAAAACACTGTTTGTGGCTTCTGAGGTGAAGGTGTTTGGTCGATCCTTTCACTGGTGGTTTATCAGGCAAAAGTCAGTTGCACTGTACTGTTCAGAGGCTGTTTTTCAGTGAAACATTTAAACGTTATTTGTTTTCAGTTAAGGTAAAAGTTCGATCTGGGCTCGAGATCTGGTCTCCAAGCATTTTCAGATTTTGGTGATAATTGAAGTCTTTATAATGAACCAATGCCCTTCCCCTTAAGACAAGCACTGTTGAATTTCAGGGTGATCAAAAAGTGCATCCTTTTCTGATTTGGTGGGTTAAAGACCACTTGCAAATTTATTAAAGACTTTAGTATTTAACCAGTTCTTTTTGTTCCCTCACCCCAATTTCTAGAAACCTTCATTTACGCTGAATTCAAATTAATTATTGTAAGAGCTTTTACCCTTCTCCATGACTTATTTCTGCCCTCTGGCTGATCAGTGGTCCATGGTCAGCTCTCAGATCTCCAAGAAGCTGAAAACACATAGAACATTTTGACATTTAGGAAGGTCGTGTAACTGAAGAGGTTGAAGGACTGATTTAACTAGCAGGAGAGCAGTTCATTCCCTTTTACATTCAGGTTGTTTAAACAATTGTTTTCCACTTTGAAACAGGCTTCAATTTTGTTCTTTTTCATGTGACTGGTCTATACTGCATAGCACCCAAATAGGAATCATCTTGTAAACCTTCTCCCTTGAGAGTTATCTTATCTTCCAGCTCTCCTTCTCTCTGTCCCATGCATGTGTTTTACAGGTTGGAGATACTACACCAAAGGCTGATGAAAATAGAAATAGAAATCTTATGGCAAGCGTAATGTCTTGCTAAGGGGACACTTGTAACGGCATCCTCTGAGAGAGATTGTCCCAAAGAGGCATGGTTTCAGGTGACAAATCCGTAATTGTCTTCTATGGCAAAGAGGGAAAACATTAGCTTTTATCTCAAGCTGATCTTTTCGGAGTAGGCATGCATCCAACCCAGAAGCTCAGACCTAGACTTCAGGATTTGAGGACAGATATGAATCAAGAGCTGAATTTTACTAAGCTTCTAGATGTGATTTTTTACCTGCTTCTAGATGTGATTGCAATAGGATCTGCCAGTAGTGTTTCCAATCTGGCAGAATTTCGTGCATGTGTTTAGTGCAGGCACTGACTTAAAGCTCCAGGTGAGTTTTGGTCCTGAGTAATTTACTCTCTTCCATCCCTGCCTGTGCTGTGGAGATGAGCAGGCTCTTCTGCTTAGAGGAGAGCAAGGTCAGGAGAGTTTTCCTTACATCCTTTTGTCATAAGTAATACTGTCTGATCTGGTGCACTTGATTCTAGACGTGTTAAGCCAAAATTCATGTGTTCTCTGTGGACATGTACAGGTAGCTATGAATTGATAATAGACAATGGTATTTTTGCCATGCACTTGTTTAGGCAGAGGAGCGGCAATTGCAGTAGCTATAAGCTGTGTGATAGGATATTCTGTGAAATTTAAATTCAGTAAAGGTAGTCTGAGGATTACAGTGGATATTAGTATTAACCAATTACAAAAAAAAAATCTAAATTAAATGTCAACCCCCACCCAGGTGTGGTCATTGAAATTCAGATCCAGATGCAAGATTGGCATCTTGTGTGTATCTTTGCTGTGCTGAAACAGTGGCAAAAAGCAACAATATTCTCCTCTGTCTCTTAGCAAGCAGTTAATCGAGCTCTCTGTCTCAAATATCTCCTCAATGATCAGGAGTTCTTAACCACTCACATTTTTCATTCCTCCCATCACCTGAGAAGGCTTGTCTATTGTTAAACCAAGCAGCAGTGACTTCCCGGTGAAATAAAATGAAACAAAGCAAAACCTTTCTCTCATTCTGTGAGGTCTGTTTAATTTTAATTCTGTTGCAAAATAGTTTGTCTGACTTAGTTATGAGTGAGTGGAAAAAAGTGTCACTTTGTGTGGTGTTTCAGTGCCAAGCTCTTAAAAGTGGTGTAGCTGGAAATGGTGAAGACCTGGGAGGTCACCTAACAGCTGCTATTCCCAAGCAGGATTTGTTCCTATAGTGTGTGTATGTATACATTACATATATTATATATATTCTATATAGAGAGAGTAGTACATCTATGTAATATATATATATTGGGTAGTTCATCTATTTAATGAACTCATTATAATTCACTTGTTAAAAGGAAATAGTGATTTACTATTATGCTTTTGCTCTGATAATATTATCCCTCTATTTTCTCTCTGTCCTTTATGTTTTTGAAACTTCTGTAAGTCCTACTGTGTGCTTCAAAGCTGCATCCAAAGACCCAAATTTGGACAGATTATTCTGCTTTATCCACCACCAAAGGGCAGCCCCCCTGGGCTGGGCTGTACCATGCAGGATCAGAGGCACTGACTACAAGCAATGTTCTGGGTAAGGAAAGTAAGAAAGTACAGTACAGTTACGGAGAGAGTGATGGGGAGTTCAGTAGAGAGAATGGAGTTCACATCCTGGAAACTACTATGTGCTCTGGTCAAAAGTGCCATTAGATCTTCAGTGCTCAAGAGGATCTTTAATGATGCTTTAAATTCAAAGGGCTCTCAACTTAGAAGTTTTGCTTTTACAGATTCACAGATTCACAGATTTCTCTAGGTTGGAAGAGACCTCAAGATCATCGAGTCCAACCTCCGACCTAACACTAAGTACTCCACTAAACCATATCCCTAAGCTCTACATCTAAACGTCTTTTAAAGACCTCCAGGGATGGTGACTCCACCACCTCCCTGGGCAGCCTGTTCCAATGCTTAATAACCCTTTCGGTAAAGAAGTACTTCCTAACATCCAACCTAAAACTCCCCTGTCGCAACTTTAGCCCATTCCCCCTCGTCCTGTCACTAGGCACGTGGGAGAATAGACCAACCCCCACCTCTCTACAGCCTCCTTTCAGGTAACTGTAGAGAGCGATGAGGTCGCCCCTGAGCCTCCTCTTCTCCAGGCTGAACAAGCCCAGCTCCCTCAGCCGCTCCTCGTAAGACTTGTTCTCCAGACCCCTCACCAGCTTGGTCGCCCTTCTCTGGACTCGCTCGAGCACGTCCATGTCCTTCCTGTAGCGAGGGGCCCAAAACTGAACACAGTACTCGAGGTGCGGCCTCACCAGAGCCGAGTACAGGGGCACAATCACTTCCCTCGACCTGCTGGCCACACTGCTTCTTATACAGGCCAGGATGCCGTTGGCCTTCTTGGCCACCTGAGCACACTGCTGGCTCATATTCAGCCGACTATCCACCAATACTCCCAGGTCCTTCTCGGCCAGGCAGCTTTCCAGCCACTCATCTCCCAGCCTGTAGCTCTGCTTGGGGTTGTTGCAGCCCAGGTGCAGGACCCGGCACTTGGCCTTGTTGAACTTCATGCAGTTGACCTCAGCCCATCGCTCCAGCCTATCCAGATCCTCCTGCAGAGCCTTCCTGCCCTCGAGCAGATCGACACACGTACTTAGCTTGGTGTCATCTGCAAACTTACTGAGGGTGCACTGGACGCCCTCATCCAGATCATCGATAAAGATATTAAAGAGGACCGGCCCCAGTACCGAGCCCTGGGGGACTCCACTAGTGACCGGCCTCCAACCAGATTTGACTCCATTCACCACAACTCTCTGGGCCCGGCCATCCATTTTGATATAAGACTTGTTAGAGCAGAGTTTTATTTTCTTCTACACTGTAAAAAATGCAAGCTGTTTTCTATAAGATGACAGAAGCTGTCAATCAGTTAATTTGTTGCTCAGACACCTACATTTTTACAGCCTCGTTTAGCATGCTTTTTTGGGTACATCTACCAGAAAGCCTTTCATAGAGAGGGGTTCTCCCACTATGTGAGATCATTTTGTCAAATGCTGCCCAGGGACTTGTTCTTCTTGTCTCACTGTATTTGTACAGCCTGTACAGCAGATTCATGCTCTGCAGGACCAAAGAGTAGTAATTACAGGCAAAGGCTCTGAATCTATAAAATGTTTATGTTTTTGGGGGGTGACAAAAGCAGATTTTGGAGGAATAGGTCTCTAGTGGCTCTTGCTGATGTTGCCTGGATTGTGAGTGCTCGGGGTCATGATCAGAGAGGAGCTGTACTTCTGTCCTCACCTTTGTCTACAGTATCTCCTTTCAGGTGTCATATCGGATGTACGCTCACCCCTGGATATGGGTTTCCGTTCGTGCCAGATCAGGTCCTGGCCCGTCTGCTTGAGTTCATTCTGCCAGAGGTTTTCTCCAGGGCTCTGTCAGCAGCAGTACATGGTGACCAGGCATCTGTCCGTCCTAAAAAACATTTCGCCTTTGTTTTAGTGGATGCTAGAGAAACTGTTAAAACAACAAACACTTTATGCATATGGTTTTTGATGACTGGGCGTTTTTTCTTCCATTGTGATCCAGGAGGGCCCTTGCTGAATGGTTAGGGCGTTACAGCTCTCAGACCAGCACTCTTCAAACAAGTTACTCTTGCTGATGGGAAGCTTTCTTTTTAAGCTGTTTGGGTTCCTTTCTGTACTCTGCAGTTTGCAGAGAAGTAAGTTTATCTAGCGTGTTGCTACTTTTCAGTTCATTTTCTACAGATAGCCCTCATTTCATTTTAAACCCAAACATTAAATATCCTGATAGCCATGTCAGTATTCAGTATTCTTTAATAGTTAAATGGCAAAGCCAGAGCATTATATTTAACGTTTCTGGCAAAAAAAAGGCCCAGGGCATCTTGTGCTGGTTGTCCCTAAACCAGTGGCTGTTTCTGAAGAATCAGCTGTGTACTTCCAATTTCTTTTTAACCTTGCAGAGTCTTAAATTTTAGTTTCTCCAAGACAGGCTGTCAGAGGTAGACAAGTATTTTTGGACAGCTACTTCTCCAGGAAGCAATCATCATACCTTTGAAAAACTCCTTGAATGTGTTATCACGAAGTGCTGGGCATTTTAGAAGGTGGCACCAAGACCACAGTACTGGATTCTATAACTTGTACCTAGAAGATCCTACAGGAGACCAAAGGGAAGACAGCAAAGTAACTGGGGTGTCACCTAGATGTGGAAGGAAGAGCGATGGCAATGGTTCAAAGTGGTGAAGGCCCCAGTTGTGAATGCAATTGTGACAACGTAGAGCTTCATGTTCCAGAACGATCTGTCAAAAGCAGTTGTGCAGTATCGTCACTGAAAGACCCACTGTGGGTTTTAATCTGGTGCCTTGGTCCATGCGCCCCTAACTGAAAACTGAAGCAAGGCCTGTGGTGCTGTGTGGTGAAGGATAGGTAGGTCTGGTGTGCTAAGTCTTCATCCGGTATCTTCCAGGGCGATTTTTGATCCTGTAATTTTTCATCTCTTGTTTGGATTAAGAATAATTCACTTTATAAGTGTTTCCCATTTAAAAAAAAAAAAAAAAAAGAGCTTCAGATTACAAGATTCTGCAGAAGAGCTCTGTCTGGACAGTGTCTTACACAGACTAATATAACTTTCCATGTGGGTTTCAAACACCACATCTAAGGCAAAGGACATTAAATGACAAAGGTTTTCCCTGTAGTTCCTCTTCCCTTGTGCTATCTTTCATATGCAAAGATCATCAGGTCTAAGGTTATTAATTGCTTGTCAATTAGTTTGAAATCCTCTCGATCCAAAGCTCTCACCCTTAGTGCTTAGCTGTTTTTTATTTCCTTGCAATATAAGAAGTGAGGGGCGGGGCTCTTTATCCCAAGTTAAATTAAAATCCTGTATTTCAGTTGGGGTGCATGGGCTGTCTCGCTGCGTGCAGGTCCGTGCAGCTCACTGAGCTGGGGCCTGGCACCTGCTGTCTCTCAGTAACTTTAGACTGTGGTACGGGCTGGATCATGTGTCCGAGATGGGATTTCAGCCTCTTCTCATCATTTTAAGAGTTTAAATTGGACAAAAGGCCAACCTTAAGTTTGACCATTTCGGCTTAGTGGAATCAATGCTGAGCACAGAGCGAAGAAGGTGGGGTGGCTTGTGCCTGTGATTTGGCTAGTGGACAAAGTATTTACATTGGTTGAAAAATAAATAAAAATTGAAGTTTTCCATTTCATCATATGCAAGGTAGATAAAATACATGGGTGAGCCTTGAGCCTCTTAGCTCCGTTCCCCTCTCTGCTCCTCTGGTGTGCAGAGGAAGAGGCGTTTGGCTTTGGGAGGCTGGCAGGGTGCGGGTTGCTGTAGGTAGGGCTGTGCTTGGGGCAGGAGTCTGGCCTCCAACGTGTTGGTGCTGCACCTTGTCCTGTGCTCACACAGATGAAGGAACCGGCGTTTAGCTGGCACTGGGCTCTACTATTTTGGCTGATAAGGTTCAGTGTAAACAAATGCAGGTCTGTGAATTATCTGGCATGGGGATCAGTTAGGGGTGCTGGCTTCCTATAGCCTTAATCTCGTTGGCCTAAATGATTTATAAACTGGCAACATGATAAATGTTGTTTTAAGTGGACAAATCACATTGAAGAGGTGTAACTTTCTGTCAGTGTGTAACATGACCGCTTCTCTTAGGGGAAGAATAACAATCACAAGGAGCAGTGAGGGTAACAGGATCACAAGTAGGCATATTCCTTCTCTGCAGCATAAATCATTAGAAGGGCACTTCTTTCTTTCCGCTTTCCTCTTTGCTTGTCCTTCTTCGTCCTTTCTTTTTTCTTTTTTTTTTTTTTTGGTGCTATTTTCTAGTGCTTCCATACCATTTTGGAAAGCTAAACCCTCCACTTGATTTGTGCTGCAGTTTCTTCATAAATCTATGAAGCTTGTCTCCATCAAGCTGTATTTTCCATTAAAATATAGTTCCCAGGTGATTTCCAATACTATGAAAAACATGTAGCCATAAGTCTTTCACTGATTGTTTATTATCTGTTTAGGTGCTCCTGAGGATTTTGACAGCTAGGACTTGTATCATATGTAATGTAATAAAAGTGAATGTCTTCAGCATAACAGGGATAGCTGGCCTTTCATTTCTGTCTGCAAGGGCTGTATTTGTTTTCTGTGTTTTTTTAACATGAAACTTTGGGTCTGCTCCAAATCGGGTCAGCTTAAACTTTGTGTTTTCTTTGCTATATAGATGAACAAAAGGCAAAAGAAAATCCAAACAAAACACTACAAAAGCTTTCCTGTTATAAACAGCACAGGAAGCAGTAACAACAAAGCTAGTATTTGTGTCGGTGGAGGAATAGTTTGACTTCAGCTGGCTTCCAGCATGGACACACCATTTCTCCTCTGGCTGCAGGAGATGCATCAGGACATTGGTTGTCTGCAAAACTGCAACTCTTTCACACGCAAAGTTCCCCCTGCCCTTAAAGTCAACTTCACATTAGCATTACAGGGTCAGCCTGTATGTTAGAACTGACACGTGGTGGTGCACAGGAAACCTGGGCTAGGAATAAAACCTTACCCAAACTCGCACAGCATGTTGTGAGTTCAGTTCATCAAGTCTTTGTGTGCTGCCTCCGCTGCCAAAAGAAATGCTGCGTTTCCTTGGCACCTGTGCTGACACGTGTGATGCATTGCAAAGAAACCATAGCGGGCCTGGCAGCGGGCTCTGGACAAATTCTGTCTAGGAAAGGATGACAGAGGTGGCCCCATCACAGAAGGGAGGGAAAGAGGAGGCTGTCTTGAAGGTGGGCCAGGAGATAAGGGAGCTAGCTTGCGTTTGCAGGCCGTGTGGTTACTGTCAAGGCAGTCTTGTGCGTTGCCTCAGTTTCCCCATCAGTGGGTCAGGGGAGTATTGGTTATTATAGTAAACCAATGCAGGACTCAGAAGGAAAATAACTAATAATTATTAGTAAGGTTTGTAATTTAAAGGTTGGCTTTGTAACAGGCAAAGTGATTTACTGTGGTCAGGAAAACTACCCAGTTTGGACTTCAGTGCCTTTGTAACATGGAACATCCTCTCCCTGCCCTGCGAGGAGATGTCCTTACTTCCCTTCCCAATGGTATTCACACAGTGGCTGAGTAGAGCTGATATAACTGTGAGTTTGCTTTGTATCTTCTCCAGTTGGACCTCAGAACTGGTTTTCCAATGAGAAACTACTGTTTCCTAAATGCTTGGTGAAGCGCTTAATTGTGAAAATGACTAGTTTAACTTACAACATCAATTTGAAAAATTGCTCATTAATTTTTGAGGTGCAGCCACCTTCCCTGGAGGACAGAACTACTGATCTCATCTACACCTAAAACCTTGGCTTCATCTGCTAGCAGGCATGTCTGATCTGCAAATGAAATTTGGCTTACCATCTTCGTTTCCTTATAAACACCCCTGACTGCACCTTTGGCAGAACACATGATAATTAAAGAGTTGTGGCTTATACTGTGCAGGCTGAACAGAGCTGGCAGGGAGGAGTTTAGATGAGCAGCATGCCACACAGAAATATTGTCTTTCCCTCCACTTTCCAGTGGCATTTAATAGCAAAATTGAAACTCTCAAAGAGCTACGTGAGCTAAAATGTTTGGGTTGATTTCTTATTGTTTGCTTAACATATCAGATTATTTAGGCCTAAATTATCTATGCAGCTGGTAGACAAATAATTCAACATAAACAGAGTGCAGGAATTGAAGGGGGTGCGATCTGAATAAGAAGCACTGCTTGAGAAATGATTTATCTACCTACAGGAGTTTTAAAGCATGCGGGGTTGGTTTGAATCCACTAAATGTGGATGGTTCAAATCCCTGCCTTTTTCAGACCTCCAGAGACATCAGAGCTTCACCAGTGCAAACCCCATCCATTGATGGGCACGGTAGACACATTTTTCACTGAGATTAAACTTTGTCAGAACTGAAATAACTTCAACTGCTGCAAATTGACCTTTAAAAGTATTTTTTAATATGTTTTGTTTTCAAAATAAGAGTTCTTTGGATCTTTGTTTCACCTGGATGCTGGCCATCACTAGCAAAGTAATTCCACATGGAGACCTCTCCTTTCCTCAATTCTCATCTTCTGTGCTACTTTTAGTCTGCAGAATTGCCATTTCCTCCCTTTAGCCCTGACTGTACAGATTTCATCTCCTGAGTCTCAGCCCTCCTCTTGCCCACAACATCCAAGGAAATGTTCCTAGGCACACCAGAGAAATTGAACTGGAATGCCCTGAGACATCCAGAAGCTGAGTATAAAGTGCACAAAGGTTTTGTCTTTAGTAGTTGATTGGCTTCCAAATTTACTCCCAATGTGTTCTGTCATCATTAGTTTATAATTTTAGCACTGATTCACTCCTGAAATGAAAACCTCTTAAAGAGCAAAGACCGATGTAGATGAAACCCTCTGGATTATGATCTGTTCATTTAGAGCCAAATGGCCCGCTCGTTAATGCCATTTGCCTTATGACCAATTACTAGATATTTCCTTATTAAGCAAAAAATCACTTTTGCCCAGTGTTGTAAACTAGCTTAATAGCACTTCACCTTCTTCTGCATCATAGCAGTTGAAAAAGATTGGGACGTAGGGTTCATTTACTGACCAGCTCAACATTGGAGGGAGCTCTTTTTTTCTTTTTTTTTTTTTCTTTTCTGAAAATGAAGGTGGACAGGCAGAATACTTTGTCCTTCCTCAGTAAGGACATTGAAACTGGAAGATGTCAGAGCTTTAGCTGTGACACTCTAAAAGGCTGTTATTCCCCAAAATCTTGGTGCTCTTGTTTTGGGGGTTATATGACTGAACCCACCAGCTTGGGAGAAAGAAGAAACTCTATTTGCAGGTTATCTTTCTTGTCTCGCCACTCTTTCCAAGCCAGGCCTACAAGCTCCACTTCCACCCATCTTAGTCCATCAGTCTTTCCTGAAGTTGTAAGGACTGTGTGAGTTTGGAAGCAACCTGCTTCATCCAGCCACGGTATACCATTATTTTTCTAATTAAGGTCCTGTGATTATATGACATGTGCTTTTCCTCTTAGCTGTTCCAGGAAGTTGTCATTCTCAGCTTTCATAGCCCCAGATCACTTATTCCTCTTTTTCCCTTGACAGGAAAGGATCATTGCTGTATACTTAGAGTGCTTGCACACCATATTCAGTATGTACTTACTAAATATGCACATTTACATATTTAGACAACAGCCTTCTTTTCCTAGCTGAGCACATTTTTAGCCTCCTGTTTTGCAATACGTTCCTGAAGCTCCTACTCTCCTTTCTCTGTGTCTGTTTCAGGTTGAATTTGCCTCAAATCTGCTGCCCTCAGTGAGGGGATCTGTGCCCAGTGCTCCAGGCCTGCGGGGTGCAGCCCGTTGCCCTGTCTTCCTGGGGCTGACGTGCTTTGCCTCGTGTTCTGTGATTTTCTCTTCTCTTACAGCCACATCACCAAGCTTGCTTGCCATCTTCTTGTGACTGACAAATATACCCAGGTGCATATCTCACTGCCAGGTGAAGTGTTTGTACTTCACTGCAAAGTTACTATTTTTACACAGCATTTGTTTTTTATGCTCTTTTTACCAGTACTTCCAAATCTCTAGTTCTTCCCTTTGTTCTTGAGGAAGATGCTGATCCCCCCCTCTACACTGATAAAGCCTCACTGGGGCTGAAGCATGGTTACACTCTCACCTTTGTAGTTTGCATTTGGAAGAACTGATCCATCACCTTTGGTGTGATTGTGGTCTGCTTAAAGACAACAAACCTGGTCGGAGGATGCACCAAGCTCTGCAGCTGGTTACTAGCATGGACACAGTTACTTTTGGATATCCGTGGATATTTCCCAGCAACAGGTTATAGCTAATACACTCTCACAGTGGCTTTAAAAGAACTGTACACTCTGGACTAATCTATCTGATGGAATAGGATGAGTTTCAGCTACTAAACCCTCCCTCCTGAGGCCAAATGCTTTAAGTAGGATCTGATGCAGATCCTTATCCTCGGACTGTCAATAACGGCTTCAGAGCACATCATCTCTTTTTCCTTTCAGACGTAGTTTATTCATTTACTGGTGTTTCCAAGTCAGCCAGCAGTTAATATACAGTATTGTGTAAATTGGATGTAACTGATTAATTTATAAATAGCAGAGTTCAGTTAAAAATGTACATTCAGTATTGCATACAAAAGTCAGACGCATGCACACACACACACACCAAAAAAATCAAGAACTTGGTTATCAGTTTTCCAAAGGTTATAGCTGAGAATCCTTCTGCGTGTCTTCTGACTCTGGGCCTTTCATGTTTTAGGCTTTTGTACGCTAGCGTGAGCCTAACAGAAACCTCCTTTGTATAAATGTTAATTGAGGTTCTCAGGTAAGTTAAATTGTCCATGGGGCTTCCAACTTTCTTTAAGTTAAACCAACAAAATCCAGAAGGATGCAGTGAAAATCATGAAATATTCCTTTTTTTTCCTAAAAATTTTACCTTTGCATGGGTAGACCTAGAAATATTTCTCATCATTTCTTGTCATGACTCAAGTTAGCTCCCCAGCTGGTGATGCTTCTCAGAAATGTGTGAGGTATTCCACAGTGAGAAGTTGGCACCGAACATTTGAAATGGAGGTTTGGTGCTGCAAAGGGCTTCATGCGCCTGGGCACTGCCACCAACGTGCACTTGCATGGGCTCTGGGATTGGCTTTAATAAAGGAGACGTGGCCTGAGCTGTGGTAGGACTGCGGCTTCCACTGTCAAGAATCACAGGCTTTTACATTCCTTCATGTATTTAGGAAAATTACTTGATGCTGTGAATAATTCAGGGAACTTCAAGATTATTGGGCTGGCTTTTTAATCTTGTGCTTTGTTTTGCTTTTAAACACGCTCATTTTCAAACTTGTGGTTTCCAAACAGCAACAACTGTCATTTCTCTCAGACACAATTCAATTAAGGAAAATCTCATGACACTTCATATTTTTTAGTTTATATGTAGAAATCCCTGTCAATAATAACAACATTTTCTGGTGTGAGTTCTTGGGTTTGCAATCTTCCCATGTTTTCTCTATGGGTCCTCCTCATTTTTCACGCTAGGGTGAACATTCCTGGTTTGCTCTTTGAATACTTGGTAAAGCAAAACCAAAAAAGGTGAAAAGCCAAGAGGTATAAAGATGGGAATTAATGTTATGAGGAATTTCCAAGTATTTGCCCAGCAGCTGTCTCTTGCACATCTCCAGCTTTTGCTCAAGCGATTGGTCTTACTTGAAGCGTTTGCATTTGAGTAGCGGGATTCAATATTGAACCAACTATCAAGAAGCAAGGGATATGGCCTTTATCAAATTTAATAAACCTTTGAGGACTGCAGAAAGAATACACTTGTCTTTAAAACTCAGGCTCTTCAAGTGAAAACTAAACAAACTTGAATCAAATTCTTGCTTGTAGATGCATTGCGAAAGCCAGCTATTCATTGCTTTGCAATAGAAATTAGTAATTTTTGCAAAGTATTTTATTTCTTTTGATGCTCTGCAATGTCAGTTCTTTGCTTTTTTTTTTTTTTCTCCTTTGACATGGAGATCAGAATCTGCCCTGTATGTTGTAATTACGGTAAGAGAAGTATACAAATACAAGCATGTCTAAATACGTGAATACAAGTCAGGCTATTAATTCAGAGAGCCTTGCCACATTTATTCATGTTCTGTGTTATGAGATTAAAGCTATAACATAGTTATGTGAATTATAAGCATCTCTTTAGCAAGTCATATATTAACCATAATAATTTTTAAAGGGTGGAGCGTGATTTATTGAACATTGTAAGAAAAAATAAGGTAAATGAGTTAGCTCAGGGGTGGGGCAGCAGCAAACTGCTTGTGGAGACTCTTAGTCCCTGAGGTGGTAGAGGTTAAATGCATTACAGAGCTTATAGGCTCGCTCCCCAGAGAGAAAGGGGGGCAGACGTTTTTAGCTGACATGTCAAGGACACCACGCGTTTGCCCTCCTCACTAATGGTAAGATACTGAGCTGATAGCAAGGTTGCAGTGGCAATTTTCAGAGAGAACACTGGAACACAATAGGTGGCTCCTAATTAGGGAGGAGGGCAGTGTGCTGGGACAGGCCTAGCACTTCAGAGGTCCCCTAGCTGAAGGCACTGTGAGTTTGAGACCACTGATGCAAACTTGGACTATTAATAAAGCGTTAGCTGCCAAGAGGCATTTTAGTTGACATTTCCACAGAAACAGCACTCTGCTTTACCTTCGTATGGAGAGCTTGCACATCAAAATCAGTCCTGGTCCTGCACCACTGAAAGCAGTGTACTTCAAGCGGCTGGTGATGGAGATGGCTTTTTGCTCACCGGTGCCCACTTAAAACCACTAACTTTGCTTAGGAGAGGTGGAACAGGTACATAGGAGCAGGACACGCTGCTGTGATGGAGGGGGGTGTCAGTGGATATGTGCACGTGCAAGAAGGTGCTTGGGGAATGGTGGGATTGCTGTGTGAAAGGAGAGAAAGTTGTAAGGAAGTCAGGTTATAAGAGTGAGAAAAAGGAGGAAGAAAAGAAGGACCCTGAGTAGGTAGGTGGAAGTGCAAGGAGGGAAGGGGAACTGGGAAGGAGCAGCACCGGAGGTCCCAGTGGCATGACTCAAATATTGCTTCAGATTAAATTCAGGAACTCCAGACTTAACTAAAATTAAAAAAGTAAAAGTAAAAATCCACTTGTGTGGTGGAGAAAGCTCTTCTAGCTGGCAGACTGCCCAATAAGATATCCATGAGGGTTGGGTCCTGGAGAACCACAGCAAGCCAAACTTGTGATCTGCACTTGCAAAGCTTTTATACTTAGGTGTTTTAATTCTCATCGGAAAGTGGTTTGTTTCCATTAATGTCCTAACCTCACTCCACAAAAGTCCCACATACGGAGGGATTACACAGGTAAGCAGACAGAATATGTAGCATGCAGATTTTGCAGCTTCTTTATGAAAAATCTCTTGACAAGTCTCAGCCATTGTCCTGAAGAGCATGAAGAGAAAATGAGGACGTAATAGCATGAGAACAAGGAGGACTTGAAGAAGACCTGTTCCAGGGAGCAGTGCTTTGTGCTGCACCGAGGCAGACCCTCTAACAGAGGAAGTGAAAAGGCAAAGCCGTGGGTTTTACATGTCGGCTAGGACTGGCTTTGAGCTGAGCTACCTGGTAGCAGAGAGGTGCAAAATTTTGCCATAGATCACGCTGAAAGGTGGAAGGAAATGCTCCATTGATTTAGGTGCTCACGCAGCAACCAAAGGCATCTACCTGCTGCCTGCCTACCAGGCTCCTGCCTTCCCAGCTACCTCGCACCCAGCGAGCCCTGAGAATGCCCCCTCCCTTAATCCTCTGCTGGGAGCTTTGGGGCTCAGTGGAGGAAAGGACCTTGAGCTGAAGGAGGGAGGGTTGTTTGGAGAAGGAAATTCAGTAAACTCCAACCTCCCAGTGAACCTGCTGGGGCTGATTTGCTGCCAGCCCCTGGGAACAAAACTGCAGCGCTCGGTTCCTGACTCCCATCAGCTCCCACAGCCTGGAGGGTTCACACTGCTCTATCTGGCACCTCTTCCCATGTCAGAACAAGGCATTGTGTGCGCGATTTCAACATGCTTCTGGTTTTGTTCTAACTGCCAAGAAACACTAGTTGGGTTATTATGAAATGATTGAGAAGCATTTGCTCATACAAATTATTTGTTTTAAGAGTTTAGTAATTAAATGTCAACACACAGTATTGGTGTCTGAAAAGCTCTCGGGTGAAAGCCCTGCTCTAACTTGAAACTATAATGTGCTGTTTCTGTTCTCTCGGGAGAGATTTGTCTCCTCGGTATAAAGCACCTCGCTGCAACACGCACCATCCTTGGCCTTCAAAGGCACCCTTGTGCAAAGGGCGTGTTGCATTAATTTGTTCAGCCAATTTAGGGTGTGTGGCATTAATTTGTTTGGCCAATTTGTTTAGAATCTGGCAGAGCGTAAGCACCCAGCGCAAGGGCTGTGCATAATGCCTGTGTCATCTCTGCACCACATCTCAAGGGCAGCAGATTTACCCCATGGGGCCTGGCCACACCTTGAGTCCCTGCTCTAAAGAAACAAAGGTAGGAACCGAGGTGCTTTATGAGGGCGAGTACGAGAATGTTTTGTACTTGGAACCAATTTCTAGCTGCGGGAGTGAGACAGTGTTGGAGTGCCATCCGCTGCTGCTGCTGACCGTGGTCACCTGGGACGCGGGGCAATAATCACACCCACAGGGAGCCCCGCTCTCCGTCGATGGAAAACCACATCCAATTTGATGTGAAACGACAAGCTTTTGGTGCAATAGTGTGTAGTGCACTGCAGATTGTTAATGCCATGCCTGCCAAGCTTTTGATTTGCATAGAAATCATTGACTTTAATCCAATATGATTTTGTATGATCATAGAATATCCTGAGTCGTAAGGGACCCATAAGGATCATCAAGTCACTTCTGTATTATTCCTGTTCCCCTGTAATGTTGGCGAGGAGCTGTCAAAGTACTTTCCAAGATATTTATTTGGAAGGACCAGCTAGCTATAATTAATAATTACAAATTTTGTAAAGTCTGATTTAAAAATAAGTGACCATTGTTCCAAATGTGAGCACCTATGGACTTCAAGAAGAGCTTCCAGACATCCAGCACTAGGCTTTACAGTGAATTGTTGATGAAAATCCTTATCTGAATATTTTAACTGAACAGGTGACAAGACCTGGAATTAAAGCTGATTGGCAAGACTGTAGCATTTTCTGTTTCCCACTAAAATTTCCTTCTCACAAAAGACTGCACTACCAGCTAGCTTCCTTCAGAATTTAGACTAAATGTCCTGAGGTTTGTGCTGTCATTCTGGGAACACATCTGTATTCCGAGCAAGACAGGCAGCGAGTTCATGGCAGAGCTTTTACTCGACTTGAGGAAGTCGGGTTTGTACCCTGGATATCTCTGCACTGCCGAATGTAACAGCGAAGTGCAAGAAAAGGTACCCAGCCTAGATATGGATCTGTCTAGAGCTTCATGTACACATACATGCTGCGAGCTGCTGTCAGATCAGGGGGTAGGTGAGAATTTTGTGAAGTTTGTAGAGCAGTCCTTACACAGTGCTTTGAAACGTGTCCGAATTGGCCAGGCTTGTTCACTGGGTGCCTGGGAACGAGCTAAACTGCTGGGGAGCAGGATGCATGTGTGAAATACTGCAGGAAGCAGGTGTGCAGAAACGTGCACCTTTCCCAGAATAAGGCTGCACGTTTCAGAGCACGTTAAGGATACTCACGGATGACCTACAGTGAGCTATACACTGTGCGATCTAAAGCCAAGGGCTTTATGTCAGGCTTAGAGATTTTGAATGGTAACACACTTTTCAAAGAGCCTCAAAGTAATTAGCCTTTCGCTCCAAGTTGACACGCTTACACTTTTAGTATCAGGAATAAGGAAAAAGACTAAGGCTTCTAACCTCAAATCCATAGCAGCTTAGGCACTTTCACCTCGCCGGTTTTGTTATGACAGCTCTTTGTTTGGCTGATAGCGAGTGGTGTTTTGAATAGAAGTGCTTCTGCTGCGTGCTTTGCTACCTTCCCGTAATAAGGGAGGACTTGGAGGTTATGCAGCAAGGTGCTAATTGACATTAACACTCAAGACAGGAAATGCTGACACAATTTAAAATTAACATCCTGTCAATATACTGCTGACCTGTGTTAAACGTGTGCTTTGTCAAACTTTCAGAATTAGATTTTAATACAGAAACAGCGTAACGCTGGGAGTCTTGCTGGTCTCAAGAAGACTACATTTAATACAGTGAGAAGTCACCCAACTGTTTTCCATTTTAGCTTACCTTTTCTCAAAGAGTGAAGTTGTTCTTTGCCAAAAGAAAAAGGTCGAATAAATCAAGTAGTCTAAAAGAGCCAAAAGTAATCAAAGACTGAAATAAATTGTCCTTCGGTTCTCAGTTTGTTTTAGATGTTGCCGTACCAATGGCTATGAATCCTGGAAATAGACTTTTCCCAAGACTGCAGCACACAGGGCATTTTGTACCCAGCCAGGCCATCGTGGTAACCTCCCACAGTCGGCCTATGTTCAGCATCACATTTTGCTTTCTGCTGTTTCTGCATCCCAACCTTAGCCCAAAGCAGGAGGGGACAGACAGGTGACATGGAGCCACCCCTGCCCCCTCGTAGGATGCACTGCGAGCAGCTGTGCCCACGTTTCTCTACTTTGAAAAGGGCAAGGGAATAGCTAAATGTGCTGGGAAGATGCTGGGTTTCACCCTTTGTTTTTTCGAGTCATAGTAGCTGTTTTCTAGATAAACTGCCCCGCTGCCTGCTCGGTGAGAAGCTGTGGTGGTGCCTGCACAGCAAGCAGCCCGGTCCCGAACTGCTGGGTCGCCCTGCAGAAACAAATGGTGCTGCTTGTTGTCAGAGTCGGAGCCTTTGCTTTGGGAAGGTGGAAGGCACGAGTCAGAATAATGCCGAACAAGAGAAAACAGAGCACGCTTGGGCGCGGCCTGATCTGTGGAGGAGGCTGTTTGCTGAACATTAATCAGAGGTTGTCCCAGGCATTAGGAACAGCATGAAAAAAGGCACGAAGCCAGGAAAAGGTGATGAAGAGAAGGAAGCGCTAGGAGGAGAACATTGGGCTGCGTGGAAGGAGCAGGAGGTGGAGCAGGGCAGGTTGAAATGAGAGGTGGTGGTAAGTGCCGACCTGTGCAGGCTTGGGGAGTGTGGAAATGTTTCAGGAAGGTGGTGCAAGCTACATATCACTCCTGGCAAACTTTCTCTAAGAAAATAGTAAGTGGGTGGCCCGTTGCTATATGTGCTTCCCACTGACGGTTCCTGGGAGCGGGCCAATGTTGTGTGCTTCAGTTCAGGTTAACAGCAAGACTGGGAAAATATTGGCTGTAGCCCTGGTTCTACAAACTGTTTGCACAGGGCATCTATTGCCATTTGTTAATAACAGGGTGCTCCAAAATTTGGCTACTTCAGGTCGTGTGTGTGAAATGGGGGAAAGTGCTACCGTGGTGAGTTGGGGCTCAGCTGCAAAGGGGTTTTTAGCTGCAGCTCTAGGTGGGAAATGTCCAAAGCTACAGCCACTGGATGCACTTATCCCGTGTTACCAGGTACTAGCTGAGCTTGTAGGATGCTGCTCTATGCTGGGGCAAAGAAAATTAAAATTATAAATGGGACATATGTTGGAGGCTTGGCTCTTTTCTCTGAAATCAATTGGCAAAGGGCACTCAGATTAAAATAGTCACTGTCAAATAGGCTGTGCTTTGCTCTGCATCCATCCTCTGCCCCCCTCATACCCCCTAAAAAAAAAAATTGTTTTGCTTTTTTTCATACAAATCCAGTAGGTTTTTAAGTAAGGAACTTAACTATCATGGTCATACTATGCTCTTGGGGAGCCAAAAAATTGCTTTCGCCTACAAAATGTTTACATTGGCTGCCAGGTTCCTCCTGATTTCCTCTGTTGGGAATGAATAATTAAGGAGTGAAGTGAGAGGTGAAAAAGGCCTCTATGTGTTTAAGCCTAATGTCACAGCTTTCCAAGGACAAAGCTTCTAGCACACAGAAAGGTTTCTCTGTCAAGCAGATGAATTCAATAGCTAAGCAAGATGCCAAGAAGAGGAGTCAAACAAAGCAGCAAATTCCCAGTAGGAAGCTTTTAGTATGCACTTAGGACAGGTATTGCATGAAATGGATGCAGAGCACACATATGTGGGACATACAGGCAACACACATAAGGTGTTAATAGTCTAAGCTGATGCCAAGGAAGAAAAAGAGCAGACAGGGTCAGCTACTGTTTCCTGAGCTAAATGTTCCTTTTCTTACGGTGGTCAGAGCCAGGGGTAGTTTTACAACGTGCAAAACATGCACTTGTAATTAAAATGAAACTCACACTGACAGAGAGAGGGGATGGCGAATGTTGACCTCACAGGCTGCATCTGCAGAGCATTTGGGGACATATTCTTTTAGCAGAAGCGATGTTGGCTTTTGATAGTCTTTTTAAATAAAAGGTAGGCAGGAATAAAGTTCTGTTAATTTGTATGCGCTGCATGAAGCCGTTTCTCAGAAGGCAGTGCCGGTGGTACTTCAGAGCAGAGAACTGCCCCACTATGGTTTTTCAATTTCCATTCTTCTGTTTGAAAACAGAGGTGCTGCTGGCGCTTGCAGGCAGTGGAAATTAAAATAAAAGCAAACAGAAGAAACAATAGGAAGGTTTTACTTATCTGTTCTGCTTGTTTTCTGCTGCTAGGCTTTGCAGTGCTGTGCTCGTGTAGCTATTTAGGCAGGTAGGTCCCCGGCAGACCTTGCCAACGCATCCGGGTTGGGCTTGCAAATCTGCCCTTCTGAAATTGGACTTGGGACAGGAGCCACGGATAACTTCATCTGTGCTCCAGCACATCCTGGCTAACACAGGTGGGCTTGCAGAAAGAAATGTGTGGCACTTTGGTTTCTGAGCTGGTGTGCTGCTGACCCTCCTCGATGACAAGGCAGGACCTGCGGATGCACCTGGCTTGCACCATGCTTTTCTGCTTGCCTGGGGGAAAATCTCTACCCTGGTCTTTTGAATGTAAGATTCCTGGGGAGAACGGGTAAGTCTGCTCCTCGCTTCCAGCCCTCCTAGACTTTTTAATCTCCTGCACTAACCAAAGAATCAACAAGTATATCATCTTCCCTGCAGCGAGATAAGATCCCTTAAGAGGCAGAGCACTCTGCCTTCCAACAAACTCATGCATAAAAGGTTAATTTAGAGCATGGGGATATCTGTGCATGTTGAGCAAATGGAGAGCTGGAGGGATTCTTTTTATTCCTCCTCCTCTCTTCACGTTGGCTAGCGAGTGCAGGTTGAACATAAGACTCCGCGTTACGGAGCACCTCTCCATCACCCGAGCCTTTTGTCAATTCACCCAATGTGACAATTACAGCATTTCAGAGATGAGACTTTCTAATCCTATTACTCATTCATCAACCTGCAGATGATAGCAGAAGCCAGATCGAACAGTGCCAAAAGAGCAGTGAGGAGCCTTCTCCAGTGCTGTGAAACTAGGCTTAGCTCAGGCACAATAGGTGTGTAATTTAAGGTTTTGTTGAGCTGAAATCCAATCACATACTTGACTGGTAGATCACAGAAAGACACAGACAAAAAGAATGAGATAATTCTACCTCACACAAACACTTGAATCCGGCTTTGACTTAATAACAAGTGTGTGATCAACCTTACACTGTTTCTTTCTTATTTTTTTCTTTGAACCTAGAGATGGGATGGAGCTGAAATATTTTACCTACTTGGGTATCAGCCAATAATTTAAAAAAAAAAAAAGTACCAGAAGATAATGGAGGAACTTGCTTAGACAAATAAATGGAAAAAGTACAGATGCTCATTATATGAAAGATAATATGAAAATATAACTTATGGGCTTAGCTCAGTGCTATCTTGTCAGCATCTGATACCTACTGCTTTCCCAAGGATGGAGAGGATCTAGCAGATATGAGAAGAACAAAGCTAAAAAAGTAAAACCTTGACTACAGAAGGAGAAAGTACACTGTGAACCTTACTGCTGTCTTTCCTGTAACTAAAATACTCCTTTTGTTTTGTCCTCTTTCAGGCACATGCTGTAATTGCCGGAGGAGCGGTGGGAGCTCTCATGGGTAGGTGAAGCAAATGCCAAGGTGCTGCAGCTGTGAGCAGGTAAATGGGAATGTGGGGAGGAGGGGGGCCTTAGTTGTTACCTCCTGTGGAAACAGAAAGGTGGATTCACTCCTTTCTGTGTTTACAGAGGTAGCTTTTCATTAGGTAGAGTGTATTATTTAGATTCACTTGTAAAGGGGAACATTCAATACAGCGTGCTCCAGGCATGGCCTTTATACATAAATAAAATAAAGTGCAGGATGCATAAGGTAAATGGTTTAGCAGGAGAGATCTCTGCAACAGGAGCATCCGCATTTATTTCCATCACTATCATCAGTGGTGTTTTTCTGTACAGTGTAGCTGTCCTGGACAAGTAAAAGCCTTCTATTAAGACCAAACTTCAAAAAACACATTTCCACAGTTTTGGTGTCTGTCTTGAGCTCTTCAAATTAACAAGCCTCTGCATGTTAGTGGAATTAATGGTGCATGAAATTTGGTACTACCTTGTAGGTGTTGTGAGCTGGACACACAGAAATACAGGAGCCCCAAACTAGAAGAGACAGAAAAAAAAAAAAAAAAAAGGACTATGAAGCCACTGCTAGGAAGAATGACTCACATATGGTAGAGGAGTGAATGCTCTAGTGTTGTGGTTGAAAAAGCTCTTTTTAAAGTCTGCCAATCAAGAAAACGCCTTCAAGCCACATGAATTGATGCGTAAGGCTCCAAATGTAATGGTCACTAATATGCAATCAGCACAGTGGGATGTGTTACTCAGATGTAAGCCAGTTGTCAGAGCTAATCTGCTGCAACAGGTAACACGCGGTCCTGTGCCAAAACAAAGGAGCAAGCAATGCAGAGACTGGCAGAAAAAACATAACCACCAGCAAAACCAAGAGGCTCAGAGGGATGACCAGGAAAAGGAATCCTGGAGGTCAAAGAGTTAAAAATGAAGTGTGAAGTTTGGCATTAGTTGTAAGAGACTAAATTCCAGGCAATGTTTTCCTTAAAAATAAAACAATAAATTACCAATTTGCAAGATATTAGGCTTGAAAGCATACAGAAGCAGCATCAATGAAAAGATTTTTTTAGAATAAATGAATTAGTGGGGGAAAATCCCACAGCAATGAAACTGGTGTCGAAACATGACACAAAGTTTTTCAATAGTTTGCAGGAGTATGGGGAGATTGAGATATGTTCCAAGCAGAGGGAAGAAAAAAACCATATCCACAACCCAGTATAATCTGAGAAGCTCACGTTGGAGACTTAACATGGTTCCCAAACTGCAAAGATCTCATAGAGATTTCATTCAGCAATATAAACTCTGACATTTGACCAGACAGTCACCTCGGGAGCATTAGCTAAAATAGCCTCAGCTTTAAAATTGAGGTATGAACTTCTGAAGGCTTTCTTAGTTGTTTTCCAGTGACACTGCGGCAACCATTCTGCATACTGGATATATCAGCATCACTAATTTCGAAGAGACTGAAGATTTTGCCTACGCTTAGACACAGCTGCCCTCTCATCCTGAGACGTTCTTTCCCTTTGGTTTGCAGATGTAGGCAGCTCAGCTGTCTTTCCACCAGCATTAGGACAGGTACAGTTTTCACCACCGTTTTTTTCCTGCTGTCATTTTCCACATTTGGAGGAGGAGGAGGCATCAGGCATTAACCCTCCCACTCTGCACGTGGGTTTTATCCTGCCTTTTTCTAGTAAAATATCGTTTGGGTTCCTTTGTGCTGGGAGCCTTAGCCTGCTGTGGAGCAGATCCCTAGGATGAGCGACAGCTGCCTGAACAAATGCAGCTGTAAATGCCCCAGTGGTCCCTGGAGGCTGCAACTGCTCTGTGGGAGCTGTTTGATGTCACTGACCCCACGCTGAATCGGGAGGGGAAGGAGCAAACTGTTCAGGGCCTTCTCTATAAGTACATCCGCTAACGACCTGTGCCTGGCAAGGTGTAAATGTATGCACGGTTCAGCACTTCGAGTGCTCCATAGACACGCATGCTAGCATTTAATAGGTATGCTCTTTTCATCATATTGTACAGCTCCAAAATCTTACCCAGACTAACAGTAGAAAATAAAACCTTTTTGTTGCTGATGACTTCTGGATGTCCAAGAAGGGCATCTCATCTTTGTGAGAACATAATAAAGGGCAGAATGCTGCGCAGGCAGTGAGGAGCAAGGGGGGGAAAGTGGGGAAAAAGTCCTGTGAACACCAAGGTCAGAGAAGAAGGTGGGGACAGGCGCTGCAGGCACTGGCGCATCCCTTCCCCTGCAGCCCATGGAGGACCCATGCTGGAGGAGGCGGATACTCCCTGAAGGACCTGCAGCCCACGGAGAGCCCACGCAGGAGCAGGTTTATCCTGAAGTGCTGCAGCCCGTGGAAGGAGCCACGCTGCATTAGGGGAAAAGCATGAGGAGGAAGGAGTGGTGGCGAGGAACTGCCGTGGAATGACTTTAACCAAGAAGCGTAAATTAAATTTTCTTGTGTGCAGAGCGTTCAGTTTCGGCACTTTCCAGATCCAGACAGTGAGGTGGAGTATGTTATAAAGCAACACTTTCACACCTTCCCTGACTTCCCAAATAAAACCAGCCAGGACAAAGAGAGACCCCCACCCTTTTGCCCCTCCTTTGCCCTCCCTTTGCTATGCCCTGCCCTGTATGGCCCTTTGCAAACTGGTGTAAGCAGTGACAGACCCAGAAGCCTTGCTAAAATCCTGCTCTCTGCAGCAACCCTTGAAAGGTCAGACACCGTGGGCCAGTGGTGGATGTTATTGCATGGCTCCTTTCTTCTCGTCTTCACACTCTTTCCCTCAGTTCCTTGTCAAACTCTAAGAAAAGCTCTTCAGGGCCACAGAACTGGGGGCAGGTTTGGCCACAAAGAAATTTAAGTACCATGTCTCTGTCTTTGTAAGTCCCAGGCCGTTGCTGTCTGTTGCTGTGAAGTGTCAGACTGCATATTGGTTGGTAGCTAACAGCAGCAACACTTAACGAAGTTGAGTGAGGATGATGTTTAAGCATTTCTCATCCTAAGGAGCTACCATGGCAGCTGTGGAAGGCTCCTACAGTCTGGGTGTGCTCTGAATAACCTCTCTCACTATGGTTCGCATTAAAAATTTTGATTATCTGTCAGACTGCTGCTCCCCTTCTCCTGAGCTATCAGGGTTGCAACACTCTGTAGAAGTCATTTACTTGCCAGTGGTACCGTTAGCCCTTTGTGAACAATTAAGCTGAGGTCGGAGGTTGTAATATATCAAATTTGCGGACCGCATTAAATTTTATTTTTACTGAAAGGAACTTTTTGTCTCTTTTATCAGGAGGAAAATTAAGCTGTGAACTGGAATTCCATCAGGCTGTCTACTGTGAAGCCCTGTGGCTTTAGCAAAGGGGCAGCAGTGGTCAGAAATGACACTCAAAAGGTAAATTTATTTCTTTTTTATTAAAAAGGATAAGTTACGACCTGTACAGTATATCTTAAGGAGGGAACTTAACACAATATGCTGTATTTTCCCATTTCTTTTAAAAAGACTGATTTTGCATTTTACAAAGAAGTTTTGGATGGGAGGGATGGGGTGCTGGGCTACCAGCAGGGAGCAGACGAACCATCACCCTCCACACCTGCCCGCTGGCAGCAGCCACATGAGATGTGGGTGGCTCTTGTCTGGTCCCAAAAAGGCATGGAAGTGTGAGCTAAATGTTCTGCCCACCTAATTATAAATGGTCGAGAGGTGCAAGGTAGGATTTTGGAATGGATTTTCATTTCGATTCTGGAGTTGAAAGGTTTTTTGGGGTAAAATTTTAAAGCCCTTTGAAAACACATCTTCATTGTGGGCCTTCTCTCTCACCAAAGCCGCTAGCAGTTTTGCCACTAATTTCTGGGAACTGGATTACTTTCAAAAGTTCTGTTGAAACTTGCTGTCTGTGTGAATTTTTGCCATTCTACAGAATTGTTATATAATAAATGGAAATAATATTATTATAAAACCAAACTACAGTGAAACCCTGTGTCACTCCCTGGCTTCCAGAGAGCAGATGGTTTGGGGATTTAAACACCAGGTTAGAAATTCCCAGACATGCTGGCTGCCCAGCCAGGCTGACTCTACCATTGGTCTCTCTAAGGTTGTGTTCAGTATTGTAGCGTAAGGATTGTCTTTTGGGTCTGAACATGGAAGTATGTGCTTGTTCTCTTCATATGGGTATAAAATACCTCTTTCTGCTTTGCACAGGCATCAAAATATATATGAAATCCTCAGGAACTTGCATGTTGATCCTGGTGCTGTTTATGCAACCTGCTCTGCTTGCCTGCAGTTGGCCAGCTGTGGTTTGCACGCAGCCATGTTTGATTTTTGTGCACAGTGGCTGATGATATCAAATTAGGCTGCAAAGATCCTACGGCTTTTTCATTTTTCAGTGAGATTAAAGGTTTGCCCTGCTATATTTGCCGTGCATTTCTCCTCCCCTCTCTGCTGCACAGTGTTATGTTCCGCTCATCCATATCTCCTGTTTCCACCCTAAAGAAGGCGGAATTTCAACAGCAAGAAAAGGGCTTCTATTGTGCCCTGTATAATTCAAAAAACACCCTGTGGGATGAATTGTGCAATTTTAATATTCATTATCTCAAATTGAGACAATAGAGTAGACCGTAGTAGGAAAGACTGATTAGTAGATCACTGAAGATAGAGGGTTTTTTTGTTTTTTTTTTTTAACTTGGCACATTATTTGGTGATAAGCAAGTAAAACAGTTCCTCAAAACCAGAATCTTTGGAATTTGAAAGTGCAATGCAATGGCTGTGTGGGAACCATCCTTCAGTAAACACATCCATGGGAGCTCAAGAGCCTTGCATGGACAGAACTTACTTCATTTATAAGTCTTAAGCCTTACCGGTTAGCAGCTGAAACCAAGAGATTTCTGTTGCTCCCTCAACTCTAAATGAAAGGCTTGTTTCAGAGGGAAGGGGAGCATGCAATCAGTCCATAAAGTGAATGGTAATGCTTTAATTACCATTCTATTGTTATTCTTCCTATTTAGCTGCTTGGGGGTTGTGTAGTTTGCATATTCATTCGTTTAATTCTCACAAAGGTTTTGTTGTTGTTTTTTTTTGTTTGGCAAAAGTTTGACTCCAAAAAGAGAGCAAGCTTGTCATTAATAGGCTCAAAGGGAAAGAATGAGGAAGGTCTGTTTTCCCCCAAATCTCAAAGATTTCTGTGGGGGAAGGACACAAGGTAGGTACCGTTTTGCAGAAACAGAGATACAAAAGATTTTTTTATAGGCAAGTGCAAGTGAAATCGGTTGTGGCAACACAGTTTGGGAGTGTAATGAAACAGCCAAACAAAAAATTCCTCTAACCATCACCCAGTGCAGACAAAGTGAATTCACCATTTTTTTAAAGGCTGCAGTACTTGGCAGTGCCTTTCAAGTGAAGCTTTCCAGCAACTCACTCTCTTAAAAACTTGAGTGAAATACAGCAGTATGTACTCAGTTAATTCCTTTGCCATAGAAGAAAAGTTTCACAACATTTTCGTTTCATTTTAGAAAATGACATGGAATTCACAGTGGACTTCCGACTCCTGTGAAAGAAAGGGAGAAGATGCTTTTGCTTCACACAATCTTTGCATCTAAGGAGGTAAGTTGATCTCCTTGTAGAAACATTATCACAGCTACAGCCTTCTTGACTAGTTCTTTATGTCCTCCTGTCATGCATTATTCCCATTACATGAACACTTCTCGAGGCTTTGTGACAGTGCGGATTAGGCTCATATGAGCGTGCTGAGGCAGTGGGCAAAGTTGCAGCGTCTTGCATCTCTACAACTGTTTGAGAGAAAATGGGATTCCACTTCTTGCTCTGCGGTCAGGGCAGTGTTAGAGGTCTTTCTTCAAGCCTAGGACAGCAGCAGGTATTCTTGGGAAATGCACATATACTGGAGTGGACTGGGGTAATGCATGAACAAAGGCTGGGAAAACCAGGTTAAGGATGATTTGAAGACATTTCCGGTGATTGTAGAATTAAAGCCATTACAATCAGTCCTTCTTAGAATTAGGGTGTTCTGTGCACCTACCGTACGTGAACCAGGAGCAGGGGGGATCCACTACAGACTCAGCTCATGTAAGCTGTCTCCAGCTGTCACCAGAGATACCGAAAAGCAAGTCACCATCAGAGGTATTTCCTGCTGTCATCAGATGGTGCGTAGTGACTAAAAGGTGTTGCCAAGGATGAGCAAAGAACAGACTGCAATGGTCAATATTTCATAAGTATATCTTGAGATTTTTCGCAGTCATTTCCATGTTTAATCATAATATATTTTAATATAGTTGTGCTTATCCATATACTGGTTTTTTTCCTAGTCTAAGCAATCTCCAGGCCCGAGAACTAACTTTCTGTTGTCTTCTGTCTCCCAGGCATAGTATAATGACAAACCAATTCCTCTGCTTCCTAGTTAATGAATAGTCTCTAGTTTTTCAGGCAGGAGTGTTAAAGAAAGCCTTGCTTTTAGCTATTAAATGTATTCTGTGGTATTTATGACAGATTTTCCACTTCTTCTTTCTTGCTGCACATAATCTTCAAGATCATTAAAGGGAAATTCTGAGATTTGCCATGCTCGGTGCTAATGTAGCACTTGTTTCATAATGAAGCTTGAAATGGTGGGTTTTTGCTCTGCACACGATTAATGCTAAAGTCCACATCCTTATCTGATAGAAAACACCAAGAGCTCCACTGCAGTAAATGAAGTTAGGATAATTTGCATCGGTTGAAGATGTGGCCCTATATCTGGTTGACATTATCGTGCCTGCTACAGTATATACACCAGCTGGGGTGCTGTTGTTTCATTCCTGCGTGGGGTAGGAAGGGCCTCAGTGGGGGAGAATGAAAGTGGAGAACAGTCATTGCTATTGCAAGCTATGAACGAGCTGTTTGAACTATAAGAAGGTTGAAATAAAAAGGCAAGCTCACCACAATGTAGCGAGATGCAACAGAAAGGACGTGAACTTGGGTTGCTCCACTTATGTTACTCCAGAGGGATTTGTGCTCGGAACAGCTCCTCCAGCCCACATCTGTGATCAGGGGTGGGAAAATTCTCCCATGCCCTGTGGTTTTCAGGTCGAACTGAACTGCTTGGGGGCTGTACCTCAAAGCCACATGGAAGCTCTAACTACTGCTGTGCAAAATGCCCTGTTTCTCAGGTGGAGCTGGCAGGAACCAGTTCTTCAGCAGCTGTGTTGGCTTTCTATTTGCATTTGGATGAAAATCAAGAGGTTGCTTTTTCTCACTCTGACTTTGAATATAAAGTCTCTCTCCTCCCTTCAGCTGCCCTAGTTCTTAAATGTTGGTGTTGTTCACAGTGCTGTAGCTACCTGGTTCTAGGCTTTTATTTCAGGTGGCTTGTGCCACAGTGTTCTCTGCAGGAACAGTCTTGCTGGAGGCACTGTTTCCCCTCCGGCTCCGAGGAGAACACATCTGCTCTCTCTGACACAATGGAAGCTTCTGGAATTGTCATTCTGTTGGGCAGGACCGAAATAGCCATAAGATTTGGTATGCATTTTTAGTAGGTTGCAGCTGTGCTCCTTGAGCCAAAGGAAGATGGTTCATACAGCAAAGAAAATAACATTTTTGCTCAACTTTTGCTTAGTAGCTTTTCATTAGTAACCTTCAATAAAACAAAAGCTTATAAATGTCCAATCCAGCTGTTGTTAAAATATGAACAAAATTGCTATTGAATTGAATGAGGTCAGACTGGGGCTCCAGATGAAGGTCAATACAATTTTTAGTTCCTTGTCACTCTCATTTGCCCAGCCTGGCAGTTGCACGTAAGAAAGTTGGCCAGCTGTGAGATGGTGATTCAAGGAGGATGGCTATGCCTCTGAATCCATTGCTCCAGCTGTCTCAGGCTGTTCTGGTGAGCCAGAGGTTTGTGCTCTCCAGCCCAGGCACAGGGAATTACAAATGTGTGCTGAAATAGAAGCCAGGGTTCAGGGTGAGGACACACTAGAACAAAGTCTGTTGGTATGGGAGAATTACAATAAATGGCATGAAGAAAGCATGTTCGATTCAAATTCTTGCCGAATGTGACTTGATTGTCACTTTTCTTGGGAATATGGCCTTACTACCAGAACAAGAGAGAGAAGCTGGTGATCCCTTTGGAATTAAGGGTTTAGGGTATGACATGGGGAATTAGACATGGGCCTCCCATTAGCAAGAATGTTGACCTCCGTGCATAGTTCTGAAAATAAACCCTGTCTCCAAGCTCAGTTGTGTTTTTCTTCCGCTGAAGAACAGGCTTAGATGTTACTGAGCAGGAGAGTAGATCTCATGATTGGAAACTTCTGATGTCGTTTTCAAGTGCAGTTATAAAAGTGAGTGATGACATGTAGGTGTCCGCACCCAAAATATTTACAAATCAAACTGTGTGGGTGCCTGGTTTTTATGGTGGCAATAAAATATTGCTTAGTATTTCCTGGTAAACTTTTAGTCCTGAGTAATAATTATTAAACAAATGGAGAAACAGGGAGCTATAGCAGAATTGAGAGCATTATTCATAAGCCCTGCTTTTTCCCATGGGCTGACAGTGAAGAGACTGTACACCTAGGCCCCTCCAACAATCTTCATCATAAGCATGTGCTTTTGGCAAGTAGCTCCACTGCAGCCTGGTCAGATGATGACACTGAAATCAACAGAAGCATAAGGTGGCAGTAAAACATAATACGCAGAACTCCCAGCTGAGGCTTGCAAGTGAGCTTTGAGTCCCACTGCATCACAGGATGTGATTTGGATTCTCTCGTGCCTCAGTTTCCCTGTGTGGAAACAGTAATGATCCCTTTTTTGAAGTCCTTTGACATCTGAAGAAGCCAAGTACTGTAAAAAAGCTTGCTCGCTATTATGCGTATATTTAAAACAAAACCTAATGCTTCAGTGCTTTGCTAGGTTGGGAGTGATGTGCTTAGCGCTTTGTGTGATTGAGCTGTAGATTACATAGGCAGTGGTTTGTAATAAGAGCCTTATCAGTAACAAAAACTCTTCTGTCATCCTCAGAGAAGCAACAATCGTATTTTAAAATGGTTGCCAAACGTGTTTATTTGAAGATGGTTGTTTCTAGCGTAGCTCAAACCGTTGTGTGGCAAGAGTTCAATTGCTTCCCACTAAAGCCAACATTCAGAGCTTGGAAAACTGTTAGATAAATGTCAGTTTCTGCCATAATTTGTGGAATCAATACAAACTGAGTCAAAGAATCACAAACAGTAATGTGAAAATAAAATGATCTGTGTTATGGTTTTTAAGTAAATGATGATAAACTAATAAATGCCATTAGCTGCTGCCATTACTTTGTTGAATTTAGCTGATGTTACTGTGTTGACTTTAAAAGCTATCAGCTTAACTATATAAATCCATTTGACATGTCTTTATTCAGATAAAACTTTAATACTGCAAGTGTAGCAAATTAGATGCAAATGCTCTTTTTATTTTAAGTATATTTAAAGCTGCCTTTTCAATGCAAATTTTACAGGAAATCTCAACAAGCTAGGACAGACATCTTAGCTGTCAGCATGCAGCACTTTCATTTCGGTCTCAGGCATGGGAGCTGCATTTTGTCCCTGCAGACTGAGATAATTAAAACTACAGAGAGATGGTTTTAAATATACATGATACACAGTTACTTAAATTATGGGATAATGCATAAATGCAGTCCTTAACGTTTTTGGTAGCACAACACTGACCAGACGACATAGCAGGGTAAATTGTAGAGAACAATTTTATTTCTGCGTAAACAGTTTTATGGTTTCTTTGGTTTTGTTTTGTTTTACTTTTCACCTGAATTATTGTGGAGGCAGAGAAATACCAATTCAAAACCTGGGTTGTGAATGCCCTCATTAAAAAGACACTGATACCATTAACTTTTTTTTTCTCCTTCTTTCCTTTTTTTCTTTCTTTTTAAATTATGCTTTAACTTATTTTTTTTGAGCAGTCCACAGCCTCCTCGGAATACATATCTATTTCAGCTTTCATTTGCTGAACCCCCTGAATGAGTTTATCCAAACAATGTGAATTTACTCAGATCTTTTTAAAATCCCACATCTCTTGTGGTTGATAAAGCTGACTTTAGCTAAGAAGAGTTGGATCAGGGTGATTTAAATTTCACAGTGAAAATGATAAGGGCTTTACTAGAAATAATAAGCACATTCAAATACTGTCATGGGCAAACAGTTGAATGTGCAGTGAGAAATTCGGCAAGGCTAGTCTTTTTCAGTGTTGATTTAATGAAGCAATGGATAGTAAAATAGAAAAAAAATAACTCGCATTGAGAGGTAAACTTATGTTAATGCCTTATCAGTAATTTTATAAAGCATTATTCATGAAACAAGCAACAGTAATGCCTTAATAACTTTTAAAATATCATGCTGTTTAAAAGCAACAAAAAGCCCAAGCCAATCCACCAGCCAGGGAAGCAGAAGAGTCTCTTTGGCAGCCCTACAAACTGGCTGAGCGATACCCTATTATTGTCAGGAGCCGCATGTTGGTTTGTTGAGCCCGCGGATAACTTGTGTTTCACGGAAAGAAAAGGGAAAAAAAAATCCACTTAAGCTTCAGGGCAAACAATACTGGCCCACTGTTTAAAATGGTTTTGAACATTTGCTTGTCCATTTCAACAACACAGAGCCTCACCTTTCTCATTCAAATCGGGTGAGGAATCTGCACAGAGCCAATTGCAAAGGAAGGCTTGTCTGGAGCTGCTACATTTCCAAGATCAAAAGGTTCAAATCTATGAATCCAGATGTGCTTTGGAGCGATAGGGCCATGCTGGCTATTGACCAGGCAGGCAGGAGGAGCAGAAGGCAAGATGATTTTGGAGGCAGCGGGGCAGGCGGTTTACAGCCGTTATTAGTGGGGTTGCGTGCAGCAAGGAGCGGGCATCCTGAATTAGCCAGCTCTGAGGCAGCTGGAAAACAATAAATCAGATGTGTATGGCACTTCCAAGAAGGGCTGAGAGAGAAGAAAAGGGAAGAAACATCACTGTGTTGCCAAAGGGCTGAGGTTAAGGATCCCTCTGTGCAATTTAACAGTTTTTAATTCCCACATTTGAATGCCTCGTTGTGTCAGTCGTCCGTAGCTCCTCCAAGGAGCCACCTCGCTGCTGCCAAGTGGGCAGCCTGCGTGCGATTAGCTTGGGTTTTCACAGGTACCCCATGGCCTTTATTTATTTACTTTTTCCCTTAAGGAAGGTGGTAAAAACCTACGAGGAGCTTCATGCAATCAGTGCAGGGGAGCAGCAGTCATTTGCAGGCGGGGCGAGATCAATATTCCTGCCCAACCTTTCTGCTTGCACTTCCAGCCAGTAATTATGGAGCTGTTATAAATGCACGAATAGCGTGTATAAGGAAAAACTAATCTCTTCCAAACAGCTCATTTCCATAGTTAACGACCAGAGAAGTACAACTGACTTTGTCACTGACAACTTTGTGTTTGTAAACAGGTTTTGTGGGAATAAAACGTTTCTAAGGTTAAAAGAAATAGTTAGGAGCTCAAATCCTCCCACGACCATCTCACATATTTCCTACATTTGGCTCATTACAGGACAAGTATGTCCTTTAAGACCCAGAGATTAATGAGGCATTTTACGAGACTAATACATTTTAAATTTTAACACTGGAGTTAGCATCTATAATTGTACAATTATACGTTCATTTAGATTTTTTAAAGATAACTAATCACAGGTGACTAGAGCTGTGTGAAGAGGCAGAATTTATGTTTCTCCAGCTGTAGGAGTACTAAATCATGCAGGAATTGAAATTGTTTTCCTTCTGACAGATAGCTCAGGCAAGATTAGTCAGTCACTGTTTCAGATATAATGCTTTTTTTATTATGCATACTTTATGCGGGACTATTATATTTGTAACGTATACTTCTGCATACAGCAAATTAACTATTGTGTAATGCACGGACCAAGAAAGAGTGTCATTAGTTCTTGCTATCCCGCAGTTTCGAGCAGCTGGTGAAATATATACCAATCACCCAACAGCCAGCTCCGTGTTAACATGTATAACAAAGCCTCAACGACTCCTGTTTGACAGAACTTTACCGTGTAGTAATAAATAAGGCTGAATTATTGATGGTGATAACTGCTAATATTATTATGACCTCAATTAAGTGCTTTTTTCAGACGCATTAGCAACAAAAGGTCTTCTCTCTGCTCGGTGCTGTTTTGTCAAGTCCCACTTTACATTAAAATCGAATTGATCAAACCTATTTGCCATTTCGCTGTGAGTGGATAACCGTAATGGGTAATCTATCAGCATGGTGCTCCCCTTAAAGCTATTAACACCTTTTGTTGTTTTACTCAAGTTTCCAAACGTGCTGAGAGGTTCAAAAAGGCAAACCCTACAATCTGTTAGGATTGCGCGGAGCTGTGACTTGTGGCACTCTTTTAATTACCATACTTTTTTAACTCGGTGGCTAAACATTGATATTTCTGACACTAAGTAAGTCTTTATTTACTTATGAAGCTGTGAGACAGCTAAATTAAAGCTGATTAGCAAGATGGCAGCCCCGCCGCTTGCAGCTGAGGTGAGTTTAGCTGCGGCGTGGCATCTCCCCACAGCTCGCTGCTTGACTCGTCCTCGCTGCGGCTGAGATCACTCAGCAGCAAGGCAAATAAAGGCAGCTTAGAGTTTTTGCCCTTTGGCAAATTGGCAAATTGTGTTAGCTACATGGGTATGTGTGTAAAGTGTGGAGCAGCCTGTTTGTTTGTGAGAGAGCTTTTATAAAAGGCAGGGGGAGATAATTTCCAGGGACAGGCTGTGGAGTGTGCATGCTTGGGGAGTTGTGGGATTACACTCATTAAAAAGTGAAGAGCTAATGAAATTAATCAGAGGAAAGACTGAGTAAACCGGAGAATACAAATACGGGCCTCCTGTCTTGGGGAGGTCGCCTCTTTTCACTGAAGTCTCCGTTGGAAATTTCTGCCCTCCTGGAACCATTCCTCACGTTTGTGTGTCTGGATTTTGGAGATTTGCCTCCTCAATACTTGTGTGGGGCTCCATGGCAAAAGACAGAGGGAATTCCTGGTTTACTCACTCACGTCAAGCCTAGACTAAGTGTGCCTGGGCTGTGATTCATCACCGCTTGTGTAATGCTGATGCAAAGACCAAGTGAAAGTAGGTGGTACCGTCTGCACCAGCACAAAACCCCAGTCATATTTTTGCTGACAATCTCAACGGAAAAGCCTGGACAGAATAAGCGAGGATGTCCTTTATTGCCTCATATGTTCCTTTTGCTTTCTTTTTGTTTATATCAACAACAAAAAAACCCTCCCTGTCCGATTGCACTGCCAGTAGCCTTGGTGAGCATCCCATTCATGGAGGACGAAGAGCCCAGGGGGAGCCTTGCCTGGCAGGAGGGAGCTGTCAGCACAAAGCAGCGGCTCCTGCTCCACCATGGGCTTGCTGCTGGCACAAGGGGAGTAGGTGCCACTGATGTAAACGAGGTTACACCTTTTGTGACGTTAACGCCAACAGTGGCTTTGGCCCTTTTGCTTCTGCATACTGTAGTGAGTCAAAAGCAGGGTGAAATGAAGAAATATTTATGTTGGCTTCCAAACAGATTGAAGATAAATTGCTGTTAAGCTCCAGTTCTGTCTAACCGTTGATACGTGTAATATAGCAAATTAATTAAAAGCTTATACTCACAATATATAGGGATTTCAATTGTTTTAAAGTGGTGGTTAGTCTTTCAGCAACTGGAAGTTACACATGACTGAGTTATTCAGTAGTCAGCGCTTCCAGAACTGTTTCAAGTAGTTTACTACACTTCCAATTTCTTCATGTCAATCACCTTTTGTGCATTTTGATCTTGCGTTGAACAAACCAGAACCGTCCTTTCTCCTTTTTATGAGTCTCCTTTTTATGAGTGTCCTGCAAAGCAGGGTATGAAGTGGGTTGATGACAGCCCATCCATCTCGCAGTTTTTGAAAGGGATTCTCCTACTGGACATCATGCGGGGAAGCATTTTCCTGAAGCCCACCCACCTAGCCCCCCTTCAGAAGTGGCTGCATTTTCCTAAGGCATTTCTTGGAGGGGTAACCTGCATATCAAACAGCAGATTTCTTAGTGCCATATAGCGATGTTGACTTTACTGATGCTTCAGCTGCTGTTGTCTTAATATAGGCTGTCGCTTGCATGTCAGCTGGAAACAAAAATCAATAAGCAATGAGAATGGGAGTAAAGGGAAACCAGAGAAACAAAATGATGAACAAGAATTTGGTATCTCCCCTCGTATACTTCAGTCAGCCGCTGTGCGCCTCTTACCCTTTCAGAGGATCCGCAGCTAATCCCTGTGGCCTTGTGCTTGCAGGATTTCAGGGCTTGTCCTGCTGGGGACAGGAGGAAATCCAGGCCCAGTGGCCATACAGGACCTGCTCTGACCCCCTTGGACCCAGCTGCAGAACACGCAGGGGCCTCGCTGAAGGGCAGCCCCCCGGGGCTAAATGGCCATGGCTACCCCGTCCTTGCTCCCAACTCGGGTACAGGGTACCCAGGCGGCCCAGGTCTGTGTGCGGGTGTCACATACAGATACACTGCTGACAGTGTTACAGAAATAAACATAACATTGGTTTTTAAAATTCTGTGGGTATTTACCTAGCTCATGAAGGGGTCTGCTTGGGTTGCTGGAGCTGGCACTTCCAACTCTGTCCCTCTTGGGGCGTGTGGGGTTCGTGGTTTGGAGTGTGTGTGTTAGGGTGCGTGTGTAGGTAAGGGGTGTGTGTGTGTGTAGGGGCGCCGAAGTGGAAGCAGGAGCTGGAGGAGGAAGCAATCCGTTTAAATGAATAACCGTGCCAAAAGCCCAGTCATAAGGTACAGACGGGGGAGACCGTTAATGAAAGCACTGAAGCAGCCACATCTGTGATTGAATACTCAGTCTTTTAGTCCCTACTGCTGTGTTTACTGCTCCTTAATGTGGTATTGTTTACTCACAATTAAACCCTTTGCCATTAATTTAACTCTCAGATGTCGAATCGGTCACATGGACCCAGATCCCGGACAGCTGGGCTCTGTACACTTGTTTAAGCACAGCTCTCGTTAGGAGGGAGAGAGTGTGGTGCAGCGAGCTGATGGCGGCACGGGCTGGCTGCTCTCCGTGGTCATCAGCCCTGCTCCCGGTCCTGCTCCCAGCCCCAGGAGCTGTGTGGGAAGCGTTAACCATTGTCAGCCGAAATTTCACACCAGAGATAACAAACGCTTGAAACCCAGGTGCTGGTTGGAGGAGATAAACGCATTTTCCCCCATTAATTAAAACGTATCTGTAAATTTAAGCAGAGATGTTCGCTGTAATAAGTTTTGAACTGGTGACAAATGTCAACAGCAAAAGGGCCGAGATAAGGCAATGTCAGATTCGTGTGTGGCGATACGCGCCTTCACGCCGGAGCCTTACGCCGTGGGACTTCATGGTCTGTGCTGGTGGTTGATAGCAGGGAGGTGAAGTGGGATGCCGGGGAGATGGAGGAGTCCTAGCAGAAAAGAGTGGTTTATGTCGTCTTGTGAACCTGGGGGCTTTCAGTGGTTTTGAATATTTGGTATTTCGCTAAACTTCTCTTGCATTTCTTTTGTCTAAAATAAAACACTTCGGTGTACGTGCTGTATATTGATCCACCCAATGCACCTATTCCAAAACTTTCAACTGAAGTGACGCCCACCTATAGAATAAGTGTACATTTCTTCAAAAAAACCCTTTCAAATCTAAACAGACTTGTTTAGTAACATACTGATACTGACATATCCAACTGATTTTAAACCATGTGGCAGTGGGATTGCTCTACTTAGTGGAGATCAGTATGTTCACAGCAGAAACCGTGGGGAGTGCCTGATCTTGAGACAACCAGCATTACAACGGCCATGCAGCCCTTTCTTCTCCTTATCAGCACCTTACAGGAGTAATGTGCTGGATTGCAGCTGGGAGTTCTGCGTGGGGACGGGGTCCAGTCGCACTGCCCCGGTAGCCCTAACGCTGCAATGGTTTCTCCATGTGGAGGGGTCACAGAGGCAGGGACGTGCCTGCTGGGGAACGCACCTCCAGTTTACTCTCAAAACCAAACCAAAATGTATCTTTTCTTCTTTGTCATCTCTACTGAACGTGCTAGAAATGTTTCTCATGAAGGTGGATTTTTGTCTTTGCTCAGAAGACCAACCAACTCCATCAGATAACCTGGTGAGGACACACACACTTCTGGACACTCCTGGCTAGTCACTTATTTAAAGCAGTGTCTGAAAAGGGGAGGTCTGCTTGTCCCAAGTCCATCCTTTCAGATTATTTAAATATAGCTACATGAATGATTCCCAATGAACAGTTTATTTGATCAACTTGCCTTCTTTTGGTAATTGCAGTATATCTACAGCTGCGTTTGAATTTCTTTAAGTTTATTACTAGACAAATATACTGTGCACTTTTCCTCACTAAACTGGTCATAATTTGAAACTTTGATCAGAATGTAGGTGGCTTAGTTCTGACTGTCCATATAAATCAGCAGATATTTGTGCCCGTTCTCATAAGGCAAGCCTTGTAAGTACTGTGCAAATTTAAAATCTGGTTCCAATAACTGGTTGTGTTTTACTGATTTGCCTTTTAAATTCACCTCCTGTGAAAATCAGTGCCATCGAATAAGGGGAGCGTGTTTAGGAAGTGAATGTGGGAGCCATAAAGTGACAGAAATGATTCTATTTAAAAGTCTGAAGTCAAAGTTAATTACGTTGTGCCTTGTTTTGGCATTCACCCTTTATTGGTTTCGGTGCAAACTCAGCAGCATGGAGCAGGTGCCTCCACGCACACCGTCCCGAGCCACCAACCCACCACCCGCCCGGCAAAGCAATGTGCCCATGAGTCCCGCATGCCCCTGCACATCTTTGGGCGAGGATGTGTGTCCCCCCTTCCTAAGCCAGGTCCGAAAAAACACCCTTGGTAGCAGCCTACAGCCCCTAACACTGCCTTGTGTCTCCCTCGGGGCCGCCGTCGCACCCCAGGCAGGCACAGTTTGGGGCTTGCTCCCTTTGGGGACGGGGATGGGGACAGGGGATGGGATGAGTCCCATTTTCTCCTCCTTTGAGGTCTGCCCCGTTTTATGGGGAGCAGGCAGTGGCTACACCTGCGGCTCTAACCGAGTTAGCCGAAATGTTATAGCGGTCGGTCAAAGGGAGAGGTCAGAGTTCAGGGGTCAGCCTTTTGGCAGCGGCAGGGAAGAGGAGCGGGATAAAGGCTTGTTAACGTTACTTACCTCGTCCAGCTGAAAAACGTGCTGTGCGCCTCTCTTGTGTCCCGGCATTTGCGTGGGCAATTCTGGGCATTGTCATGTGAATAGGGGTTAAATTATTCTGCTTTGTCATTAAGTGATCCTCGATTGGCAATCCGCTACACAATGGGTGATCATTAGGGAAAGGCCATAAAACTGTTACACCAGTTAGGAGTGAATGGTGAATGAAGCCAGATATCTCCAGGACCAGTTCCCCGCCCTCCCCCGCTGGCTGCAGCTGCTGGAGACGCAATCTAAAGTAGAAACGTGGAGTCTCAGAACAACCCTTTCTTTAAAAGCTCCCCTAATTTCGTTTTGAAAGTGTTTGCATTGAAGGGAACAGCAGACGAACCTTCTGAGAGTTACCTAAGGCATACCGAGTGTGGTCGCTTCCCGAGAT
The DNA here is from genome assembly GCF_964034855.1 of Anser brachyrhynchus. NCBI lineage: Eukaryota > Metazoa > Chordata > Aves > Anseriformes > Anatidae > Anser > Anser brachyrhynchus. The sequence goes on along the minus strand of NC_137707.1, from coordinate 15,969,217 downwards.
TTTGTTGTTTCAGTTTAGGTGATGTTTTGCTTAAAGCTCAGCTTGCTGGAGTACTGAGACTGCATCAGATCATTACTCTTAAAAATGGAAGCGCCCCGTGGCTTGTTAGTTTCACAGAAAGTCATGAACGTGAGACAAAAGCCCCAGATAACACGAGAACTGCATGACACAGAAGGACGTGCAACTTGCTCGATAGAAGTGCCTCCAAGCCCAGAATCTTGCAGTGTCCCATGGCCTGAGCTATGGCTTCCAGGGGCTCCAGGCTGATAGTTGCCATTGAGGTCGGGACGTGTGCTTCCCAACCCAAAGTCCCCACAAAGCAGGGCTGATTTGCTTCTCTGTCCCCTCCACTTCCCCCAGCATGGTCCTGGGTCCAGCTCCTGCCCGGCCCCATGTCCTCTGCCATTTCATCTCCCTGGAGGAGCAGGAAGGCAGAGGGCAGGAGCTTGTGGCTTAGGTAGGACAGTGCTGGTCCTGGCTTGCAGCAGTGAAGTTGCCAAGGGACCAACACATGAGAAAGAGCTCTTGTTATAGCTGATTGATGGCTTCCATCCAGCCTTACCTGACTTTACCGCTCTTTGTGTTTGCAGTGGTGGTGCTCTAGGTGACCCCGGGGATGGGGTTTTCCAACAGCTGCCCAGATAGTTCCAGCTGTGGTCCTGGGAATGGTGATTTTTCCACGACTGAAAAGCCAACATAGCTTTTAACTAAAACTGGAGAGCTAATTAACTGCTTAGTGATTTGTCCTTGCTTTTTTATATTCTAATTATGATTGCAGCTCATCTCATTTGAGAAGGAACATGCTCTGTGGCCTGCAAAGAGACTTATTTCTTTGACTGCAATTAACAATAGGATTTCTGCGTAGTAATTAAAGATATGCTGTTGCAAGCTGTGTAAGTGGGCTACAAACAGCCCACTATCCACTGGGGACGCTCTGAATTGTGTCATGTTTTATTTGTGGTTCCCTGCATCCCTAGATGTGCAGTCAGACCCCAAGTCTGCACACAGTCGCTGCTTTGCATGACTCGGAAAGATCCATTGTCTTCAGGGCCTTTGGAGAATATCATGGTGATGAGTGCATGAGATCAGACGTTATGCTGTAAATCTGCCTTTAAAGGGGAAAAACAGAAAAGAAGTAGGAAAACGTCCCCATTTCTACGTTGAAGTTCTAGAATAGCAACAGTCAAAGATGTTGTGAATAACAATAGACGAGGATGCTGTAATAGATTCCATGCATTTTCCAACATCTGAATTTCCCTTTAAACTTGTACTAGGTAAATGTTACTCAGTTGCCCTTTTAGAAAACAACAATTTGACTTTTTTCCCCTCTTTCTATTCTGACAAATATTGGTCTTGATGAGTGTTAAGGGACTAAAAACGCTAAACATCAAAGTGCTCATTATCAACCAGCCAGCTGCACTCCTCGCTGCACCTCCTCATCACACACAAACCCGCTCTTTTCTGTAGGGACTGCCCCCCGCCCCCCCGAGACACGGAACAAGTTCTTCTCTACGCTAACAGTGCACAACATTGTCAAATGATGTGTAATGATTTTATAATGTGAACTAATGCCACTAGGGACCAAACTGAGACTTCTGATTTCATTACACTCCCTGCTGAGACTGGTTTGGAATATGAATTTGGGGCAAAGATAAAAGGCTATGCTCACATCCCTTACCCATCAACCCTTGACCAGTATTTTTTGGCGTGGATCCAGACAAGGGTCCGGCCCAAGGTATCTCAGGAAAAAAAACCTTGTGATTTATCTATGTTGCTATAAAACACTAGGAGCGCAAACGAGTACCTTTACTGAGAAAACCTGTGTGCCGTGATTGGAATCTCAGCAGAAGTTAGAAGCTGCCCTGCTGGGTCAGAGTCTGGCCTTGGCTGGCCAGAAAATGTGCTTAAAAGCTACTGTTTGTTAATAGTGGGCCACAGAATGTCTGTAATATGATAGGTTAGCTAAAGGTGAGGGTTTGTTATTTCTGTTATTTATTTATTCATTTTATTTATTTTTTAATTAAAATAATTGTATTACCTAACAAATTCTTTAATTTGGAAATAGCTCTAGAAACGTACATTCAGTTCAACTGTGTAAGGGCTTTTTATACAGCGATAAAAATGTAACCACACTAACGAATGATGTTCTTTTACATATTGTTATCTGTTGCCATGAAGCCTAGGACACTTGTCTGTTTTAAGTGATTTCATCTTTCTGTGTCCTAAGAGACCATGAAAAACAGAAAAATGCCATAACATTTTTCTCTAGAATGGATAATATGAGAATTAGTTTCCTTCTTTATTCAGATGGAAGGGAATAAAAAAAAATGCTCTCAGTCAAATGCTCGTCTATGGTATCTGTGTCGGGTTCTATTGTTTTCAAGACAGTTTATCCCATTTGTACCAGCAGAAAATGTAGGCCATGCCAGTGACAGCAGGCGGACAAACACCCCAAATGTCTAGCTAATTTTCAAATGTAATCTACCTGGTAACGTGTGATGTGGAAACTAACTGTCGTTTATATACTCTTAAAGCACTTCAGATGCAGGAGGGATAGAAACTAATCCGCCTCCAAAGGTAATTATATTGGGAATTACACTACTTCCTGCAGTAAACTCTGTTTGGCACCCTGCTCCTTTTTTCCAGTCCTACACCATTGCCCCTATTTTAGATATGAGTTAGAGTTAACCGTAAGCAAATTAAATTCAATACGTGAAATGGAAGGGAGGATCCTCACAGATACAGAAGCACCTGAAATAGAAGTGGTGATTAAGTTTGTTTCCTGTTGTGCTCATACATACCAGACAAATGATTTACTTTCATCATCTAATATATTTAAACTATCTTGGTTGTAGGGGTCGCAGCCGCTATGAGATGAGAGGAAAGACAATACTAATCAAAAGTAAACCATGCCACTTTTTTCTCTAGTGCCACTAATCTTAATTGAATCAATCTCATGGCAGATGTTGACAGTGAAAGATTGCTCGAACCTGGGAGGCCAAGCTGGACAGAGCTTCCAGAATAAATAAATAAAAAACTCTTCCTTAATCATTAATTTGTTCATTCACTCCCATTTGCTTCCATTCTTCAATGTCTTAGAAGATGTACCCCATGCAACCTCCTTCTTCAGCAATCATTTCCAAGTGTTTCTCCCAATATACTCATGTGTTTTGGAAGAAAATAATTTGCCTGAGACAAATGCAGCAGAGATGCTATTTTTTTTAAAAGAAATGTAGATGGATTTTATAAATCGATCATTTTGTTATTAAAAAAGATTAAAAAAGCTTTTCTAATGAGTCGCAACAAAACGGTGGCATTTTGGTGCTGAAATATTTCCCGTTAGAGGATATTAGATAAATCCTACTTAGAATAGGATGGAGTTGAGGAGTAGTTTACAACCTATTAATGGATTTGCAGTAGACCTAGTCCTACAGAAGAAAGGCAGAGAGGTGAAAACCTTTTGAAGTTGGTGGAAAAAACAGAGAAAAACCTTTGTACCCTCTGTGTCAGGTACCCTGTGAACATATGTGAGGGTTCCATGGTGTTGTAACAGCACTTTGCTTTATATACATCAAATTGTAGGTCTGTGAACTTCATAAAACTACTTAAATTTATTAACACACAAGACAGGGGAAGACATAGTGTAAGAGCTCTTATTTCTCCTCTGGTCTTCCTATCAACAGCTGATTGTGTTTGCTGAATTACAGGTGTGAAAATCTTAAAAACCTAGGACCTTAAAATGAAACGTGAAAGGATAGAGGTGTCTCTGCAGGATCAGGACCTTAAAGGGCTACGTTGAAGTCTCTCCCAAGATAAAACTAGATTAGATTTATTCTTGCTAACAAGTAGTTTTAATTAAATAATATTGGCAAGACTCTTGACTTATTAGGAGAAAGGTTTTGATGAACATCATAGTATTTGTATTTTATATAATCTATTATTGGACCATATAATTTAAAACATTGCTATATCATGCATTAATAAGACTCTAATTGTATGCAATTTAATGCCATTTGATGATGAAAAGCAGATTTACTGGCCATGTGCAATAAAATCTCTGACATAGTAGCAGAACCTCACTAGAGATGTAATTGTTTGTGCTGAGCATATATTGTTTACACTAAACTTAAGTATAACAGCGTGTACGTAACATTCACTTGTTTCCCCAATGTGTTTATTCTGTCTATAAAGCAGCTCTGTTTTATTATTCTGTTTGATTTGGGTTTGTGCAGACAGAGTTGCTCTTAAGAGAGGGCCGCTCTTAAGTCATTCCTCAGGGATCGATTGCACTGTGTTACTTGAACTTCTTCCCAAAGCAAGGAAGTCACATTTCACTTCATACCGTGGCATTAAAAAAAAAAGTCAAATATAGTTCTCAAAAATTAAAAACCCTTTATGCTTTAGTAGCTCAAGCTAGTGTCATTTACAGAAGTACCTAAGAAATTCTACAAGAAAAAAACCCAACCCTTTCAAATGACAAATAAATCATTTCATCCCATGTTTAAAATAAAGACAGCAAATTTGGTCAAGTCTCTTCCTCAAGCCTACCCTCTGTTAAAGTGCCTTCTTGTTTTATTTTGATGTATACCTGCAGCAGAATAATTAACGTTTTACAAACCAGTGATGGTGAAGTTGTTCACATTATTCTGAGGGCAATAAATCCACGTGCACATAGTTTTGTATTATAGAGATCATTTAAGTGAATGTAATTTTAACTTTTTGATGACAGTTTTAGGATCCTACCAAGCAGTGATAAAGCTAGCAGTTATACTATAATTCTGCCTTTCATTATAATGCAGAGTTTCTCCATACTAAATCAGGTCAAGATGCAAGCTATTACCCCTGGGCAAAATTCATTCATTATGCATGTACATTATTCCTAAAATTATTGATCAGACTTTTCATAATAGTTATTTTTTGTGCATTAACTTTTTCTGTTATATTAATATTAAGGATACCTCTATTATACTTGAGTATTTCCTGAATAATAAACACAATCTTAGGGCCTCTAATAGTTTCTTTAAGTTCAAAGCTATCGTCAGTTATAGTGCTTTCAGTCCACAGTGTAATTATGAAGCGGTGTATTGAGCTGTGTTAAAGAAAAACATGAGAAAAAGAGGGTAATGGATGACCTGTGCATTCCTGCATTGGGTTTCAAGACATGGCCCAGAAACCTCTGTTATAAGGAAAGTCAGAAATGACTCTGCTGAAGCCGATTACATTTCACTAGTGCAAATTTACTACCAGGCGTCATCATCTTTTATACAATACGGGAACATAGGAGCTGCTCCAAAAAGCAGGCAGGTGAAGCCATCGTCAGCTGGGAATTTCAGCAAGAAGCAAGTTGGGATTTGCTGGCAGAGATGCTCACTTGTGACATAGGATTTTGAGGCCCAGACTGCACTTTTAGTGATGTCTCTGGCAGCTCTGAGGACATGTGGAAAGGAACAACAATTCCAGCATAATGCATTTCCCTACCTGCTCTTTAACCTCCTTACTCTTGAGATCATTGTGGTCTGTAAGATTAACTACTTTGCAAACCAGCAATTTTCAGGGCAGATCTGGCCATCGCCAGATGTTGCATATGAGATGATATCATCTGTTCTGTCACTAATCACCTCGTGCAGCCTGGCTGCAAGAGAGGAAACTCAATAGCATAGGAGACAACATGGCAGGGGAGAGGATTTGGGATCAGTGGGGGTGGGTATAAAGGAAAGCAGGCATTCTGTGTTTTCCTGCACACGTCCACCAAGACGTTGACTCTTTGGTTGGTGAAGAGCAATCAGATGATTTGTTTGTTGGGCTTTTGAGATGCTGTAGTGACATTTACTGTCACTTCAACTCTGTTCTCTCTGTTCTTCTCATGGCAGAAAATGGGGTGGGCTGGCGAGATTTGTCCCCAAGGTCAGCTCTGCCCTGCAGACCATGGGTGGGACCTGGTGGAGAGGACAGTGCCAGCTGATCCACATCTGTTCCCAGGGTGAGCATACAGGAGAGGAAAGGCTCTCTGGTTATCTCTTCCTGAGCACATTTGCACAGGGGTAGGTACAGTTCAGCCCTAAATCTCTGTATCAGCATAGCTCATTTTTTAATTAAGAGATAAATTATTGTGTTTGGATTACAAGATGTGATGAATTCTCCCTTATCCTTTTTTTCTGGCGTATTTACTAGTACAGCATTGTGTTTTAATTTTTATTTTATTTTTATTTTTTTATATGCTGTCTTTTCCATAGGACCCCAGCACTTTACTTTCTCCTGGTCTGATAGTGGTCATTTCAGGTTTTGGTCATTTCAGTAACCGTATGTGAGTCAGTCTCAGGAAAAAGTCCTCACTTGATGTTACGGAGGTCTTATTTAAAAGCCTGGGGGCACAGGCCACTGAATGGACATAACATCAGAAAAATGGTGCTCATTTGTGTTTACAGAACAGAATGGCAGTACTGGGCTGAACAGTGGGAAGTGCAGTGCAGGAGCAGGTGGCACTAAGGGTGCTGCACATCACCTTTGTTCTCCTGGGGACCAATAGCTATCACAACTCCAACATGTGTAAGTCCTACAGGATCTGTATATCTGTTCCCAGCATACTCTACCTTGCCCTGGATTCATCTCACTTCACTTACAGGACATCACTGAAATGTCTGCTCGCTCCCTAGCTGGTGTAGATAACTCCACGGAGTGATGCAGAGACTTGCTCAGTCACTAGGCAGGAGAGACAAGTCATGTAGTCTGTGGCTATAGAGGCACCCCAAGGCAACCAGGTTCTAGCTGACGGTATTCAGCAAATCTCTCTCCTTTCTTGCCTTCTAGTCAGAGATGTGGTAGGAGCAAGGTGAAGACAAGAAGAGCTGTCATACAGGCAAGAGGAGACTTTTTTCTCCTTGTTGCCTGCATGGCTTTTATGGCTTCTACACATCCGAGAAGGATAAAGGAGTGTGAGTGGAAGTGAAAGCTGTCCCTTAGCAAGTCCCCATGCTTCTTAGAGCTTCCATTTCTAATGAGCCAGCAAACAGCTGTTGTAAGGACAGGCAGAAATAGTCAGTGTTACATCAGCTGATAAAATAAAACCAGGAAAAGGTCTAGTGTTCATTAGCCATTTTGTTATCTTCCAACCGGAGGAAGTGCTTTCTTTGGGGAATGACTTCAGAGACTTGGATTTTCATGGTTCGCTAACTGTAATAAATAAATCTGAATAAATCCAAACTTCAATGCCAAGGACTGAATCAACCCCCATTATTTTTCTACTGGAAATATCCTGGCATTAAAAGGCTTAGCATGTTGGGCTGTGCTGCTTAACAATGAGGCGAAGCATGGTGCAGCTGACTGTAGTAGTAACTGAAAAATGCTAGAGCTCTTCTGTAGCTTTCCTGAAGGAGATAGTTTGAAGTTGCACGCTCAGACTTTTTCTTCAAATGACTAATCCACTCTCTTGTGACCTATCTTTAGTTTGATATTGAATCAGGAACAGGAACTGTAGGTTCAGCTGACCCCAAACATTTAGTTACATTAATCACTGGGTGTTTTTGGACTCTGAGCGTACTGAATGAAAGACACTTGCTTTGAGAGACATTGATCAAACAGTCTACAGGTATCAGTACATCGAGGCACATTAATCATCTGGTGCATTATCAGTTCCACCAGGAGAATATGTAAATGTGATTCCTGTCAATGATAAGGGAAAGCAGAATTTATTTTTAAAAGTGGTCCATCTGGAGCTGTTGATATAATCTTACCTAAGACAATAGGTTGTAAAGATACATTTTAGCAGTGCTGCCAATGAACATAAAGAACAAGCAAATTAAAGCTATCAAAAAAAAAGTGAAAAAAAAAAGAAAAAGATAGTGGCTATACTTCAGTCACTTTTGGGAATTGCTGTTCCACATCATCACCGAGGAGATTTTTTTTCTGCTTAATAAAACAGTGTGGTTTTAGGAAAGCTCTTACACTTGTTCTGTAACCACAAAAGCTTCGTTAAGGAGTGTTGCTATTCTACTCTCTGCTTCAGTGCACTTGCCCTAGAATACACCTGTGCTACACTTGCCTTGTGGCTAAGGATGGGATGCTTGTGCTCACTGTGAAGCTCCGAGGCAATGGCTCGCCTTTGCGGATGGCTCACCTGCACTCCTATTAATGGGGCCGCCTGGCTGAGGGATGCAACATGCATCTCGCTGAAACCATTTTTGCATAGTCCTTCTTATATAATTAATTAATTTACTCTATTTCTTTGAAAAAAAAAAAGAAAAAGTCAATTTCTTTTCTTTTATCTTCGTTTCTCTGTTTTCTTTCTTGCTTACTTTCTTTTTTAACCTGGAGCCAGATCAGTATTCTGCCAGATGGGCAGCCACACAAATATGTATCCTGTCAGTGTGGGTGTGTGAAAAGCTCATTCCCTTCTCATGAAGACATGTATCCTGGCAGAAATATTTGTTGAGGTCTTTCCTAAAGGGATTAGAGACCTAGGGCATGGAGTATGATAAAGAATGAATGTGTAAAATGGTCATCTCATTTTTACTTCGTGTCCCTTTAGTATTCTTTCGTACTTTCCAGGCATCTTTGGGCTACAAAAGTGGAACAAGGAGGCCTTGAGGAAGATGAGTGCTCGTCTTTAAAGGGCATGGATCTTGCTAGCTTTTGGTCCCTGAAGATTGGAAGAAATGCAGTGTGAGCAGTATGCAAAGACCAAGGACAGAATTTGCTTTGGGTCTGTGATGTTGGCTCAGCTCAAGTCAGGAGGAAACTCCCTACAGTGTAGGATCAAGAAAGATTTTAGGATTTCAAAGTATTTTGAGGGGCACATGGACTAAATTTTGAAGGTTTGGAATGAACAGAGTTAAAAAGTATTTTAGAGAGATTAGGGTTGTAAAGCTGCGTAATGAATGCCTTGCCATCTTGTAACTGAGGCAAGATTCACAGGGTTTGTGTTTTCTCTCCCTGCAGGAGGGTATTTGGATCTGTCATACGGTCAACATTATGGTTCTCATTTAAATGTGCAAGAGTTAGGAAAACTCAAATATAATTGTATTGTGTTTATATAAACAAGACATGATTAACTGCACATGCACGATGTTGCTTGGGACGCTAGCAAGGAAAACAATGTAAAATTTCTGCACATGGAAAAAAAAACTTCTTTGAATCTCGTTCCATTTGCAAGTTTAATATTGTTTGTCATCATGTTGCAACCACGTGCCCTTCATAATTATATTTACAAATACGTTACTTGTACTTTTTTCAAGGTCAAAGGATTATGTCTGCACATTTCAATAATTAGTCATACAGAGTATTAGAAGTGTCTTACGGATTCTCTTTATCGTATCTCACTGTTGAGCAACACCACAGCGTTGCTGTTAAGTGAAAGTGCTTGTTGAAATGCTGGCTTTTTGTAGAAATGGCTCCAGCTTTCACTGACTGCAGTGAAGATAGGGAGGATACCAGCATGCCCTTGAGATACTCAGTATGTAGCTGCACCTGCAGAGATAACACTGTTAATGGTATTTTTATATAAAGTTTTAAAGATCTTAGTTTTGGGGGAGAAAAATAGGTACAAGTTATTTGTGGTTTGCATTTCACCTTGCGTTTCTTAAAGATCTTTCAAGAAAAGACCTGCTACTGACATTTTCCGTGTCCTCATCTGCTTCTCTAGAGAACACAGCTGGAAGTTAGTTAGATGTTTATGCAGTAAATTAGGTAGGCTTTCAACATGCCTTGCTCGCAGTTAAAACTGTAAAATAAACTCATGACTTGTTTAGGAAAGGGATAAACTATATAAGGGTAAATGGGTATGTAATATACTCTAGTGGTCACCGAAAGCTTTGGGAACCTACAAGCTCAGTGAGTGAATGTATGCCAGCTGATGTGTTCAGGGAAAACAAGGAGAACAAAAAGCCTCCGAAATGACCAGGAATCCACAAAGTTTCTAGAACAAGAAGGAAAACTTGTCACATCTGGTGGTAGATGAGATCAGCAGAGCTCAGCTGGGCTGAGGACTCCGATGCTACCAGGAGAGGCCAGGAGCCACCGGCACTGCCAGGGTGGCACAGGGGACAGGCTAGGTGGCAGAGGGACCCAAGGGATAAAACCAGCCCTGCCTGGGCAGGGGCTGAGCTTCTGTCTTCTGCATGGCTGACGAGAGCTGGAAATGACAAGTCAGGAGACTGTCATCCAGTGCGCCTATTTCTCTCTTCCCTCCATCCCTCCCTCAGCTTTTGCTTTCTTTCAACTCTCTCACTCACTTTCCCACTTTCTTCTGCTTCTTAGTTATAGCATCACGCTGGAGCGTTTAAGAGTGTCTGTAATGAAACAAGACTCCTGCTGCCAGCAGTCATTTTTCTAAGGTGTAATGAACTAACTGATAAAAATAGCTGATTATAGTAGCAAGTTCAGGCCATAGCAGTAAAGGGAGACTCAGCGTTTCCATTACAAGCCTCATTATTGAGGGGTTTATAGCTCAGTTATTAAAAAGAAGGTGCTATGAGATTTGGCATTTGTTATTACAGTAGAGAGAGATTTTTTTTTGAGTGCAGTATTTTAAAAATCTGGTTTATTTTATGGTATTCTCTTTCATTCTCATGGCCCATGGGCATTGGAAAGATAATGGGAAAAAATATGTGCCCATGCTAGTGGCAGATGACAAAGGTGGACAAATAGCTTATCGCAGAGCGGAATAAAAATTGCCCAGGTCTTGAAAGAACTGCTCTTTGGGCAATTTTGAGCCCATTGCACATCAGACAAGCAGACAGCTGGTGCCACATAACGTGCCCTTGTTGGCTTGGACGTTGTGGCCCTGGGATGGCCGGGGTGTCGCAGGGTCTGAGGTCTAGCACCAGCACTAGGGCTTGGACATCCCTGGAGACTTCAGAAATTCGGAGTGACGATGAGTCCACTTCTGAGACCATTTCTTCTATCTGCTTTTTCCTCTGAGAAGGTCTAGCTCATGCTTGATGCCTTATTAATAGCACGGATTGTATGACTGTAGAGTCATGCTATGGTCTGTCCCAGGGGAAAATTTCAGAAGAGGAAAACGTTGTCTGATGTTGGCCTCAGGCTGCAGGAGTCTCTGTGACCATGGGGCTCTGTCTTCTTCTCTTATTATAAGTTGTGTCTTCACTAGAGGTAAATATGGTTCATGACACATTAGGATCATCTCCCTTTAAACAAAGTAATAGGCTGTTGGAAATCCCATTCGGGGACAGTAGAGTGGTGTGTGGTATTGGGGAAGTATTCAAAGATCCAGAGAGCAGAAGTTGAATTCAGATGATTAAATGGATATCATTAGAAAAATGAATTTTATTAGTGTAACATTGAAGGACAATGAAAATAACAAGAGATGGAATGCAAAGGCCATAAAATCTGTGCTATACATTGGATAAGGATATAAAAACATACCATTCTATAAATTGAGTAATTTTATTACCTTTTCAAAACAGTTTTTAGTGACGAACAGTGATCCCAAAGGATCACTGCAGTGGGGCTATCTTCCATGTTTCAATAAGCTTTCTTTTTTTCTCTCCTTTTTCCTTTTCCTTTTGAATGAAATATGTGCTCAGCGTTAAGAGTATGAGCAGCCTCGTTGATTGCAACAGAACTACTTATGTGCTTACAGATAAGAAAGTAGGGAAGGTATGCAAGAATAGCCTGCTTTTTAGTATGTATAAAAGCCTTCAAGTAGGAGGTAAGCAGTTTTAGCAGTATCAATATCCTATCAGGTCTGGGTATGTTGCTTTTTTTATTTTTTTCTTTAGCAATCGTGGAACGTTCCATATCTCAGTAATTTCCAGGAGGATTTTTTTTTCCCATTTTTGATTCATTGAGTTCTGGAAATATTTTAAAGATTCTTTACACATTTCTAAACGGAGGTTTTCTTATCTCAATGTATGTGGTTCTCTGCATAGGTCTTGCTAGAATGGAGCTTTGTTTTTCTATAATGTTGTGGTTATTTTTAAAATTTTAGTTAACATTCTGGATACCTATGTGTTTTTTGTTGTTGGTGGTGGTTTTTTGTTTTGGTTTGGTTTTGTTTTTGTTTTCAGGGGAAGATCGCTTTTAAAATACAGATGGATATTCAAAAGCCTCTATTTACTACACCTGAACTGTTCAGGTTTGAGATGAGCAAATATTAGAGAAATGTTGTTTACCTGGAATTTTCAAAGATGTCCCAAAGGCAGCCAGCTGGAAATATTAAAGAAGGAAGGCTAAGATATTTATGGGGAGCACCGTGGTGGCTCTCTCCATCAGGAGCACTATAAGAGACATTGTTTATAAATGGATTATGAGCTTCAATCGTTTTATTAGGATTTTTATTTGTGCATGTTACGGCTAGGTGTGTTATAATTGACCCACACTTACTGCAGTTGCTAAGCAAGTCTGTTCTCCAGTTATCTGAGAACATATTCACAGCATGCTTGGTAACTGTGTTATTCAGGAATGTGAGCTCACCTTCAATGATAAGTTTCTCTTTTCTTCTAAATAATAAAATACTTCCAGGAATATGGCTGCAGATAGGAAATTCCAACCCCACTTTTCCAATGCCCCCTTTGTTAGCTGTTGTAGAGCTGGGGTCTTGACTGCTTCTCTGTCTGGCTGCCCTGTTGGAAGGGGAAACGCCTGCAGACACGGCGTGAGGGCAGATTGCTGATGAGCTGCCTCGTGACTTTAGGTTTGAGTTTTCTCTGGCTTTAACCGGACCGGACTGAAAGCAGTTGCTTTCATGTGTGCAGAAAAGATGGCTATGTGCAAAATCCCCGTTGGACTCCAATCATAAAAGCCTTTGAGGAGGAGGAAGTAGATATTTCACCAGGCTTGTTGGTCTGGAAACTAACTGTTTGCCCATGAGTCTGTGGCCTGCGTGCACAGTGACTGCGGATCACCCACTCAGTGCTTGCAAATGGTGTATTTTTAGTGTGCTACCATGTTAAACCATTGCTTTGCTAACACGTCCCTTGGGCTGCAGTTGCAGCCTCGAGTCAGAAGACATCTCCTTTGCTGAATATATGCAGAACAAAAACTATCCCCATTCGAAGGCGGCATCTCCTGGGGGGAAGGGGAGGAGGGTTGGTGCAGAAGCAGGATGCTGCTTGTGACTGACATGCGCCTTAATATCTGATGTGGCTTTCACACTTGGAAATATTCAGGACTCCATATGTTCCAAAAACCCCACTGAACAGTGTATATAACATTGCCTTTATCATTCTTTAATCTCAGTTTAATTGCTGTGGTCAAATTACCCCACACTTAATAACCCACAGCTTGGTGTATTATTTAATATGGTTGACACATACTTTGTTTTAAATGTCAGTGCTGGTAAAGCCCTGGAGTTGGCAATGCTGTGCATGATAGATGGCAGAGGAGATGGATCATCTGTTCTTTGTCTGTGCTGTTGGTATGTTGGCTGCAACTTTTTCAACTGTGACACTAGACTCATGCCAAACCCAAAGCTACTGAATGGGTAACATTATCCCTTGTATCTGATGTTTGTAGCTGATCATTCTCAATTTCTCTGGCTGTTTTTACAGGAATGTGTAATACTATATCACCCAAGTCGAAGTGGCGAACTAGTGTTGTTTCAAATGGGCTGATTTAATTATTTCAGCACCCAGTGGCACCTTTGTTATTAAAGGATTTTCACAAAGCAGTACATAGTCTAATTACGAATTTACACAAGAGACCGTAACAGCATCTGCTGGGTAAATAATATACATTTGTAAAATGGTCTAGCTACTAATTTACACAGCCGACCACTGAGACACTGAAAAGCTGTTGCATTCTGTCATGTCAGCTCTCAAACACTTCCTAGCATTCCCGCCTCTCTCTACAACTGTTAACAAAACAGGGAAAATCACGTAACTAAGACCCCCTTTTAGAAAAAAAAAAAAAAAAAAAAAAAAGAAAAAGAAAAAAGGACTTTGGAGTTTGTGACTTCAGCTGCAATTTCAGCCAAAGCTGCCTTCTTGCCCCCAGCTGGATAGCAGCGCGTGGGAAGTGGTAAATCACCTATATATATTCCAGGGCCTGTTTTAACACAAGCACAAGCATGCAGGTTAAAGAGGAGGTGCACATTTTCATTGGGGACTGCTGGCTTTGGTTCTGGTGGTGCAAATCTTTCGCTGCTCCCCAGAGACTTTCTCCTTGCATGGGAGAGCCTAAGGTAGGAGATGTGTCACTGTAACTCCTGTGTCACATCCCTACAACTGTGTTCGGACTGCAGCCAGGACATACTTATCTGAATAATCTTTGCCTACAATCTTGGTCCCTTGCAGCTACAAAAGGTGGGTACCAGTCACAGCAGGTCAGAGCTGTCCTGACTTGTTCTGGAAAGGCTGGTTGGTCCTGGATCTGCACATGCAAGCATGGTTTCCTCCCTGAGAACACTCTGGCCTTATTTTGGCATCTGGGTGTCAATATAGAGGCACAAATTATCTGCTTTTGAGAACAGCTATAATAGATTAACGCAGCTCCTGGGTAACAAGACGATGACAGCTGGGAAGCAAAGCGCTGGTGTAAGGTAAAATTTTTGCCAAATTAGTGAGACTGACATTTGTAGCATGGAAGCCATTAGTGATTACTGAGAATAAGATTTAAGATTTCCCAAACCCTCAGCTATATGCAGCTTTGCAAAGTGGAAAGAAGAGGTTTAGCTATGGCTTAGTGCTAAGAAGAGAAGAGCTCAACATTAGGAAATGCCTTCAGTATCTTAACTAGCCATGGAGATGCAGTTAGCCAGCAAAGCAAAACCAAACCAAAACGAAAAAGACTTGGGAGAAAGAAATGTAAAGAAGCATATAGTGATTGATCCTATCTCTTCCTGTGTTTCTGGCACACTGGAGATGAGTGTGGAAGGAGCACACAATGGGTTCATTGCCATCTGTGCAGTAAGATGCCCATCAACTCAAAGCCATATCTTTTTGTAAGCAGTGAGCTGGACAAGCTCTCCCATAGCAAATCCCCCTGCATTTCCACACAGCTTTCTCACCTATGTAAGCCACAGGGCCTTGTCCAGCAATGCTGAGAAAAGATTTATATCTACAGTGCAGGAGAAGGTCTCCTTCCTTCGTTCAGTCTGAATTGTACATCAGTGGGCTCCGAGCAGGGAAGGGAATTGGGACTGGTTTTCCCAAGCACTCTATTTTCCATTTAAGCATCATGCTTAGGAAACGATCCCATGTGTTCATAGCAAAGCTTGTGTGTCACATTACAAGCACTTCCGTGCAGTCCTTTTTATGCAAAAAAAGAAAAAAAAAAACATTTTTCCTGATTCCTTAAGCACAGAATGGGACAAAGACAGGAGGGAAGAGTGGGAAAAGTAGGAAATGGGGACTCTGCTTCCTCAAGGGGAGTGGTGATTCTGATCAGCCATGCCTCCTGCTCCTGCATTTGTGGTGGTTACTCTCAAAATAATAGGACAATGACGTTGGAGACGGAAATTACGAGAAAAGATCCTTCTGAAATGCATAATGAGGGACTGTCAACCTCTGTGGAGGCTTCTTCTAGTAAGTGCCTGATTTGTTTGTGTATAAGATGAGCTGATACAGATAAGCTGCCTTTTAGCAGCTACATCATTTTAAGCATAGCCTTGCATCCTTCACTGAATAAGCAGCTGGATCTGTGGAGGATCCAGTTTTTGGATGACAGACACCTTCTGGATAAAGGAATAAAATATGTATTGATTATGTACATCGCCTCTTTTGCTTCACGTTGCCTTCACATAGAAGACAACACGGCAATTTGTTAAAGGAGCGTGGTTGTTAAAGGAGCAATTTGTTAAAGGAGAAGTCTATCTTTGCTTTGTTCCAGGCAGCACAGGAGCTTTGCCAGGCTCTTAGCTCTCGTTCAAGTGTATCACACCATTTGTGATGGCTTTATAAACTAAGCATAGCTTGAGAGAGTGAAGGGTGAGTCAGCCTGAAAGAAAACATATAATTAATATTGTAGTGTAAATGATTTGGGAGTAAGATTATCCCTGAAAACTGGAACTATTAGCTGGCTGTGCTTAATGAATGGTGGCTGGGGTGGGTAAATGGGCAGATGAGAGAGAGAAAAACTGTGTTTAAGATGAAAGCTGCTTTCAATGAAGACAGGATCATAGCAAAAATGTAATAGGAGAAGTGAAATATAATTAGGAACGTGACATTAATATGGGATTTGCAGAATGTTGCCTAACAGGTGGGTGGAGTTTATTTGACTTTGTTTCAGCTGGTGTATTGAATCACACACATGCAGTCTTTAAAATTATTTTAGAATGTGAGAAAAAAGGTAACAAGGAATGTTCAAATCTATGAGCTCCCACCACTAGCATGTGTCTTCGCTCTTTTTCTCCTAGCTGTAATAATCACCTCCCAGTTAAGACGGTTCTTGCTTGTCCTCTGTCATTCCTTGTTTCTGCGGCTCTGCGCTGGAAAGCAGAGGGGATATTGGGTTTCCTTTCATCACAATGACAAGTCGGGGAAACATCTGGTTAAAAAAAAATGTGCAAAGGATTTGAAAAAGAATTAAGGGTGTTTTTTGTGGAATTTTTTGTTTATGCCTTTTAGACACCTATTTTTATTAAAATAAAATTTATGAGTATAATATGAAGGGAAGACATTTGAAAGATTGAATTGTGGAGTAATCAGAGAGGAAATCTATGAAAGGCGAAATGTCCACCAGAATGGACAACTTTCTGGACTCCAGGATAGAAGAATCAATACAGCAACATTTGTTTCAGTTTATGAACATTTTTTTTTTGCAATCCAGCTAAAATATCAGCACCACCTGTGATACGAGCATCAGATTTATTATCAGCTTCTCAGGAATTGCAAAACAGCCTAACTCCACCCGACTGTTAATAAATCAGGTGCTGAAAGCACTTCAAATGAGAGCCTTGCTGAAGAGACGTGTAACTCATGAGGATCAAAGGCTCAAGTCAGTTAAACTGGCCATTTGCCCTTTTGGCATAATCAAAATGTATTAAAAAAAAAAAAAAAAAAGAAGAGAAGGGAAAAATAAATAGAAAAATCATGTGACATGAAATTTTTATCAAACTTGAATAAATAATAAATTGGGAGCGGGCATCAGTAATTCGGTTACTCAATTCTATATATTCTATATATTTTGCTAAACTGAGTTTTATAATGTCGCAGAGTTACTAAAGCTTACAGACTTGATCCAAAGCCCACTCAAGTCAATGAAAAAGAGTATTTCTTTTTACTTCAGTGGTTTAAATCTGGTGGTTGGGAGCTGCCTCCTTTAGACAAGCCTCCACTCCCCAGCGAGGTTGACTGGTCCCTTCACTATGTCCCTGGTACTGCACCGACATTGCACACATACACAAAGCCAACCAAAAGCCACAATTCCCATGAAAGAAGTTGCCTGAGAAATATTGCACTACCAACCATCCTGGATTAATTAATAAAATTACTTGCTTATCACCAGCGATTACAAGCTGGGCAGTTGGCTGGTATACTCTAGGGAAGGGGTGAGATGAAAGTTCAGAAGTGGGTGGAGATGCAGGGAAGGGAGAGGAGGACACAGCTTAAGAAGTACCATGACTATCGATTCACGAGCGCAGGAATGTTTTTTTAAACCCTGTGTAGCTCCGATTTGCATTAACAACATTTGCACGGCTAATAAGCTGAAGCCGTCAGCAACATTAACATCAGCAGCTTTACGGGAGATATATTTTCACAACTCCTAACTCTTCTTTTTGCCCATATAGTGGACATATTATAAGGGTTTTCTCCCTCAGTGTCAGCGAGTCTCCACTTGTGTTTGAGTTTCATTTCCCATTCCTGTGTCCTTCTATTGCTGGTCTGCACTAGGAGACAGGTGATTATTGCAGAACGGGTGGGTTTGCTTCTTCTGGATGACCCTTCAAAACATAAGGAGAACAAGGAAGAGTTTTTGGATGAACGTATGGCCGTGTGGAAGGGCTCTGCATGTCAGGATGGGCTGCACGGGTGTCTGCGTTACCCGTGGTAGGTGACGCATTGCCCCTGTGGGCAGCAGGAACAGCCCCGGGAGGAGCAGTAACGTGAGCAGGCAGGGCTGAGGCACTTCTCCCACACTTGATAGTGAAGCATCTGTGAGTCACAGGCAGCAGTGTGGGTGGAAATGGAAGAATCTCGTGCACAAATCCACAATGCCAGGCTCGCAGTAGGCTGAGGGATAGAAGCTTGCTTTCTCCTGGAAACCCAGGTGCAGTCCAATCCGAGTGGAGTTATCCTGGCTTATAACTAGTGCGGAGGGAAACCCAGCGTGTTCCTGCGGTGGTGATGTACGCCTGAAGTCAGGGCAGAAACGGGTGACTCATGGGGTCAGTGTGTGACCGATTTCACTGTGTGCACATGCAGTCGGTTTTGTGTGAGAAACTGGAGAGCGACCCAGTTTACACTGGGCTGAGGGTATTGGGAAATCTGGGGAGCGGAGTGGCTGAGAGCTGTGTAGATTCAGTTGGGCAAACATCAGACAGCAAAAGAGCACTTTTGCTGGCCTTCTTCTCTGGTTTTGCAGGTTGTCTGACATTAGCAGAATATTGCTGTTCGGATTCACCCACAGTGACAGGTCCATTCACCCCCAGTACTTTGAGGAGAGTCATTTCGACCCTCGGAGCAATGTCTCCAAACACAACACGTCCCCATCGGTCTCCTCTTGTAGGGATTTGCAGAAGTGGTGGTGTTTGCCGTGCCAACCAGAGGAACTCTCACCAGCCAGGCTGCGGTGTGCAAAACGAGAGCTACTGCTGATTCAGCCCATGGACTCATTTTCAGAGAGCTCCTGTGGGTTCTGTTTTATTACTGGCACTTGGAAAAACATTTCTCATTCCTACACTTTAAAATTAACGTTGAGCAACAGGCCTGTTTTGTGTAGGATTTACTTCTCCATTCACGGGGTTGGCAGCAGAGCCGATGCTGGCAGCAGAAAGGTCAATATTTCAGTCCTTGGCCTTCTTTGGAGTATTAAATGGTACTTGAGTATAATAATTCTCAGTGTGGAATACATTTCTCCTTAATTAGTTTTAAAGGCAGCGCAGTGCAGCTTGGGCTCGCCTTCTGGAGCCCGGCAGTGCTTCCCACAAAGCACTTGAGCCCCTGCACATCCTTCCTTGACAAAACATCGCACGCCTCACAGCGTGAGCTTGCAGCTCGGCAAAACCGCCACAGCAACCCCATCTTTCATCAGGCTTAATTAATCAGCTGCTTTTAAAAACTATGAATGCATAATGTGGGATACCCTAGTGGAAGCTTTTTGATCTGTACGTGTACTAGGAAATCTCAGCCTTGCTCCAGTATGCGTGCTAAGGGAAATTTGGAGTTGTGCAGTTGGGGTTTTCTATGGCTGGGACTGGGCTGCAGTTATCTTTTGATACAGAAATTTTAGGAACATTGATGGGTGAAGCAGGCACATCCGCTGTGTGTAGTGATTCTGTCAGCAGGCCTCACAATGTACAGCCAGCCTAATAATCACAAGTGCTTCTTGCTGTTTAAAACCCAGAAAAGGAATTGACATCTTTTATCAGGAAGACAGACAATCTGTATCCCGTGACAATTCCAGATTATGGATCCCAAGAGGCTTTCCTTACATTCGTATTTTATCACGGAAATCACAGCCAGTGCTGTTTATTTTCTATACCTCCACACAGTTTTCAAGGTGTTGCCAGCAGGACCTGTGCTGACACTGACATATGTTGTTGTCACATTGCAAGATCTGATAGAAAACCCCAGATATATAAATATCAGCGTCTTCTTGGATCTTCCTCTTCTTTCAGTGGTTTTGGAAATACTGGCACTAGTTAATTCACATGCTTCATATGTTTTGTAGGCTTTTTTCCTACTTCTAAGAAAAAGACGTGTTCCTAGTAGACTGGTTTGGAGTGTTGCTCTCTTTTGTTGCTATTTTTGTAGTAGGGAGCTACCTATGTACCATTTCTAGCTGTTTACTACAGAGTAGGAAAAGAATAAATTTCTGGGGGGGGAAAAAAAATCTTGGTTATTTGGTAAAATAGGTGGCTTTTGGCTGGTGCAGGACAGCATTCTTGTCCTGCTCCTTTGGATGGGTTCATTGCCCAGCCCACGCCAGGAGCTGGGAGGCTGGGCAGCAGCATCGCAGGCATCGCAGGGCTCCGCAGAGCTACACTCCACGTGGCTGCTTGCTGTCCTCTGTTTTGACATGAAAGCTAAAATGTCACTCAGGTACCTTCCCTCCAGGCTTCCCGTACCCTAGGGATCAGTAGTACATGAGAATGACCCATCCCTGGTGTACTGACATCCACAAACTCATAATTTGTCATGGTTGCAGTGCCTTGAAACTAAAGTTTGGGTTTGTGAGAACAACAGGTTCTTCGTGCTGGTCCCCTGTGATTTGACTTGCTTTGCCTGCCAGACTGTCAACCTTCTTGAAAGTTATAATCGTCTGTTTAAAGCTTGGGGCAGATTTTGGCTGAAAATATCTGTTCCTGAACTCAGCTACAACTTAGAGCTTTAAAACAACAACAACGAAAAGGTAAGTGTGTGTATAAATGTAAATGCACATATACATTCACACACATACAAATATACATTCATATGCATTTTCCCCTTCAAGGAGGCATCTTAAAGACCAGTTCAGCAGTCCAAAGTAGGTCACACAGAAGCCAAATATGCCAGACAATTTATTTTTCTTATAAAAAAATAATATATATGTATATAATATATAATATGTATAATATATATATATGTAATATATATATATAATTAGTTCATATGTCCATATGCAGAAGCCAGGGACTCTACTTTCACGTTTCCAAAGCCCACACAACACAGTAGGTCAGTCCAGCATATCGATCTCAGAAAGAAGCTACATTCCTCTTGCTTTTGTTTGAGCTCAGGATGCCCAAAGATGCTTATGCCTAGATTCTTCACATCGTTGTTCAGTTTTAAGCCTTGTTTGGTTTATTCCTGCACAAAATGATGTGTTATCGGACCCGAGGGCTTCGTGTCATGTGTATGCAAGGCAGACAGAAGGAATCAACATAGAGATCCATAGCTTGTTTTACATCTTTCTTCTCTCAAGCACATGTATAAACTATCCAGATGGTTTTTGGCAATAGAATATGAATGACAGTGGGTTGGTAATTTCATCTTAAGTTTTACAAGCTAGAGGAGGGGCCAGGAGGAAACCAGGTATGAAGGTTGCCAAATATATCTTCCATTTATCATTCCAGCTAGCAGGGGCTAAATTATTTCTGAGTGGCAATTTTAGAAGGGAGGGGAGAAAAGCAGCATCCATTAGTGTGTGCAAACATGTACCTCATGCTGCAGAGGTGTCTCTTAGGAGTGGCTGGTTTGGTAAGCCAAAGTATCATCCTTCCTGCAGGAGAAGTACAGCGTGCTGGGCTGGAATTCGGGCCATGCAGCTCCAGCTGAAGTACCAGCATTTCAGTCCTGCACAGGATGCACCAGGCATTTTTACAGAGAATAGAGGCTTGCACAACCAAAAGGTTTCGTATCGAGTACCCCCAGAATTCAGCAAGGGGAAAGGAATAATTGCTATTTTGCTTTGCCATTTCAAAGAGGAATAATTATTGCTTTAGACTGTGATAAAGGCTGGGTCTGTACTGATGTAACCAGTTCAGGATGTGGCCCATCACATCCACTCTGTGAAGGTGTTTACAGTGTTGTTCTGAGACAAGCATTAAGGAGACAAAGCATCCGGTGAATGGAAAACAATGTGCTTGAGTCATGTATACAAGGCTGTTTTATAACATATTTCCAAGCTGCATACTCACAGTTACTTGTCTAACCATTGTTATTATTATTTTGTAGTAATTATGATTTACCTGTACAAATTAGGTGGGTAAGAGGAAGGATTAAATGACATAAAAAGCACACTGACCAGAAAGAAATTGAAAATTCCAAGGAGGAGTTCTTAAAGCAATTGTATAACACCTAATTGTAGAATATAAACTGTGACCTCCCAAAAGACACTGTATTAGTCTTCTGGTGGTTAGCCATTAGATTTGGTCATTTTAAAATCACTTTGAGCTACTTAAACACAAATTTAAAAAGGGATCAAACTTTTTTCCCCCACTAATAATGTCGAGTGCTTTCCCCATAGCTTATTCATCTTCAAAGTTCTTTGCCAACATTAGCTAATTATTCTTTTTTTCTAATTAGCAGAAATTGAGTGTGGTCAAAAGGGCCATTCAGCCAATTAGCACAGCTCTACCTCCAAATCTCTGAGCTTCTGACCCAGAGCTTTCAAGTGGCTGATGAAGATATCATAAAGCAGTTGTGCTGAGCCCATATGTAAAGGGAACCAACTAGAGAAAAAGAAAAAAAAAAACACGTGTAAGGGAAGTGTATCAAATCTCCTCATTCACAGCTTTCCCCAGAGGCAGCAGCATGGAGAATGGAGGGCTGGATCCAGGGGTCCTCCTGCCCTGCACGCAGCTGCATGAAACGCGCTGCAGGTGGGGTTTCCCTAGCCCTGTTTTGAAGGCATAAAGGCACGTAGGCTTTGTGGTGACCACCTGTTCAGAGGCCACTTTTGTTCTCGTGTGCTTTTTCAAGCTGGATGTGGCGGGGTTGTTCTGGTGTTATTTGAGCAGTGGTCCTGTGCGTGCCAGTCCTGCCCGTGGCTGCCTGCAGAAGCAGCATCTTGCTTAGCACAGTTGTTGGCTTTGCTCTGGTGGGTGTCCTCCTTCCATTCTTAATTGACTGGTGGCAAACTAAGGGGATAGCCAAGCCAGAAGGATTTAGGAAGTGATTTGTTTGGTTTAAGCCGTGTTTATGTTCAAACTGTCTCCTCAAAAGTGTGTCTTCTGAGTCTCACGTGTATTCGTGCTGCTTGCCACGAGTCGCGTTGCTCACTTTTAAAAAATCTGTGTGCACCCATAACTCAGTGGCTGCAAACTGCAGGTAAATGTATAGAAATATGAACATTTTCACCCTCCCTTTGTGCTCTGCAATTCTTGACTCCTTCTTCTAAAAGGGCTGTAAAGTGACAAATACTCCTTGAGCAGCAGCTCAGTTTGGCTACTCGAGAACAGCTGCGTATGCGAGACTTGTTTATGTTTCAGAAACTGGGAATGTTTTAACCCCGAACAACAGTGTGTACTCCAGGAGATTAATATCTGCATTACATGGGCTTGCTGAGAATAAATTAACTCTTGATGACACGATTACTGTCTTAGCAGTGTTCACTGCATACAATTGCATGGTGTCTAAGATATTAATGTGTTTTTGTGAAGAATTTAGGAAACAATTTATTTATATGACTGTGCTTCATTCCATATCACGCCAGGACATCAATTAGCTACTATCGCCTGTAAAAGAAATGTAAATCATGTGTCTTATTGGTTATGAGGATAATACTAGGACAATAATTCACAAAGAATAATTCATTCCATGAATCATGCCCCATTCTGTGCTCATGAATTGTTCGCAAACAGATACAAATTTCTCAAGTTTTCATTTTTCAAATGATTCTAATGGATTCTTCTTGGTTTGAGTTTACTCGTGGAGTTTTTGCATATTCAGGACTTAAAGTTTGGGGTGGTTTTGGTTGGTCACAGCACAATACATTTCTTCCTCGAATGAATCAGCGCAATTCTTAGAATCAGTTATGTTGTGAACACTTTTGAGACCTAGGGTACATATCCTTTACCAATTTCTGTAAAATATGGTGTCTGGGGAAGAAAAAAAACATTTGCCCCTGGCCAGAAATACAAAATGAAGTGAACCTCCAGAATGGTGAAAAACAGAGTAAGCGTTAAAAAAGGGTTTATGCGGAGATTTTGAGAACAAAACATATTCTGGGAAATAATACATAGAAATAAGATTACTCTTGCCCCCAGTGCAGTTTCTAAAAGTAGGCAGAAAAACAATTGCCTTCGGAAGATAATCAACTCCAGCCACATTTGAAAGAAAAATATTAAAAAACAAACAAACAAACAAAAAGTAGTGCATAGATTTTAGATGCTATTTGTTACAATTTTTTTGCAGAATCTTTGACTTTAATAGAGAAAAAAATGAAAGGTTTGATATTTGCATTACGGGATGGACTTGTGTTTGTGTTGACAACATGAGAACTAGGAGGAAAATGTGAATTTTCTAGCAAGTGGTGCTTTCTGAACGACTTGGAAATAAGAATTTTCATGAATACCCTGGCTGTAAGTAAGCAAGACAGTAAATATGTATAATTAAAAATATATATATTCAATATAAAGTCTAAAATGGTCTTCCCGACTCACATTTATTTTGTTTGCCTGTAGGTATTGGCACAAACTAAAGACAATTTTAACTGTGCCAATTTTGGAACCTACCCTCTGTACAGCACAGGCACTGGCAGTGAGGTGCCCAGGTTTCCATGATACTGCGTGTCTGTTGAATATTGGATGGGAGGGTTGAGTACGGATTTTCTTCCTTTTGCAAAAAATAGATAAGATGGACAAATTGCACGTGTTTCATTTTTTTCGTGTGCTTGATTCACACAGATACCCAAGCCTCTAAACAGTCTATTGAGAATCTGAAATCCATCCTGTTCTCTCATATTGCTAGGCATGCCTTTCCCATGCTAATACATCAGGAAATTTTATTGCACTAAAGAGCATATAAAGTTCACTGCTTTGCTGTGACCTTTTCTCCTTTAAATTGTTTCATCATTGTGACCAATACGGACCACAGGGAAGATGTAAAAATGTTCAGGACGTTTATTTCTAAGAAGGTTAAGCAACTTTTCCTATGCCCTTTTTACATTCTTCTAGACCTTCTAAAAAGAGACCATAACATGACAGAGATGGCCTCCTTAATTACATTTTGTTGTCAGAGGAAGCATGCTTTAAAAGAACAGTAACCCAACACTCCTCTAGTTGAGGATCTCAATAATCTCAACCAGGTTCACAACATTTGGAAAACCCCAAACCTTCTGTCAACCGATTGAAGCGAATTTTACGCATGCAAGAAATACAGTCATCTGGCACAAGGTTCTGTGTTACGGGGCTCGGGCAAAAGGATCCAGTTTCAGTTTGCCAGAGTTTCATGAGCAGTTGGATAGATTTCACAATGGCAGTGGCTTATCGAAAAAAAACAAAAGCTGAAGAGCAATATGCTGTTGTCGTGCTTGTTTTCTGTAATGTTCATCTCCATAATAAATGTAAATCGCGTCCTGAATATTGCCAGTCTAGAAATCTTAATAACAGCTGATGATTAAAGAAAAATACAGCTATCAGTGAAATTTGGGCTGGGTAACACTTTATCTCCTTCCCCAGCCCTTTTTGGTTGGCCAGCTAGACCTGGTTGCTTTGTTACTAGCACAACTGCCGGTAGCTTTGTACGAGACAAAGGAGAAAACTGCTCCATTTTATGTTTGTGTATATTCTGTCGTGGTTTTAGCAGAGATTGCCAGCAAGAATATACAGACTTACAGTGGGCTGCTACAGTGATATAGGACATAGGGACTTAAAGCCCAGTGAAGGTGGGCGAAGGCTAATGCAGTGAATTTGGCAGGAGAATACCATGGGTAGGAAATTTGTGTAGGAAATAGGAAATCCCAAACAAGGGCATGCACATTTCCCTGAAATTGGAAAGGTGATCTGTCTGTACTGTAGGACTCCTGTAGTATGCCTGTTAGTTAGGTTGGTGAATCTGCTGGCCTTCCCTTGCAAGATGAATTGCCTTCCCTCAGGACTGTCTGGGGAACAGCAGAGAATGGCATGGCATTAGCAAAAAAAAAAAAAAAAAAGAGGGGGGGGCATTTCTGGCTGTCTCCCTCTGGGAGGACACAGCCTGTGTCCCAGTTCCTGTGTCTGTAGAATGATCATTCCTATGGTCTGTACCAAATGTAAGGTGCTAGGAGCAAATCTTCCAGGTTCCGACTCAGGACTTAATCGAAAATGGATTCGGTTCCAGAGCAGGTTGGACACGACTGAACCCTGTATGTTTTGGGGAAGGCTTGGAGAGCCTGTATAAATATCTGTGTAGTTCAGATCAACAAAGCTCATACTTCAGGCATCTGCCATTGACTCTCATTGGCATGATCGTAGATGTTCCCTGTGGCCTAAAGCATAATTCTCAGTTGGCATGGTGTGAAGATTAAGTCCTTAGCATGTGAAAAGTGCCTTCTAAATGAGGCAGGCTAGATGTTATACCCTGTGCAGTTGTACCCACAGCCTTCAGATACTCAGTATGGATCTGCAGTGACTCCTGAAATACCTCTCTTAGGAAGAATACAGAAAATACCATTTCCTGAAAAAGCTGTCCCCAGAAGGGGAAAGCAAAAAATTCTTGAAAACCAGTGACAAGGAAGAAATAATGTATGGTTTTACTCTGCCTTTAGTTCTTGCAATTGTGGCTGCACTCAGTGCCCAACTTGTGCTGGGGATAAGGACAAGGAGAGCTGTGTGATCATGCTGTTACTTCCCTTTTATCCCTGGCTGGGTCTGCATGACCTGTCTAAAGCCAGATTCCAACTCTGAGAGGATTCATCCAAAAGGAAGGATGACAAGAGCCTTATAGAAGTATTTCTGCAGGAAAAAAAACAACATTGGGAATGTTGATACATTTGGCCATAGTACCATGTTGGGCAAAAGTGCTAGATAGGGTGAGGTGTGAGCATTGCTCCCACAGGATGTCCATTGCTGATCATGGTGAGAAGAAAGGAGAGGTTGTTGGTATCGACTCTGGTAAGTTGACAGCTGCTCTCAAAAAGGCAAAATGAATTAATTAAAAATAAACATTTTTAAAAAAATAAGGTGAGGGAAGGAGCACAGAGGTGTTGAGGTAAAGAAAGAGGCTCTTGCTAACATCAGTTGTGCTCCATGCCTGGGAGAGTGAAGAAGGGGTGGTTGTGGTAGTGGTATGTGCAACCCTCTGGACAGCCATGGCTCAGAGCAGTGTGTTTGAGCTGGCCGTGCTGCACATGGGAGCATTTCTGACTAAATTAGCATCCTAGATTAGCCTCAGGATTGCCTTCGTGCCCGGTGCACTGGTGCCCTGTTGAGTGCTGCCCAGCAGGAGGTTATCAGGGCTGCTTGAGGAGCCAGGTCATTCACGCTGGCTTTGATGGACCATAAACCCTTGCTGTGTCACAGCAAGGGAGCCTTTAGCCAGATTTGTTTTTCCTTTGTGAGATGGGGACCCTAGACAGACATTCAAGCATTTCCTCACTGCAGGCTGCCCTATCCAAAGGTATTTGCTTGGGGGCTATGGGCCCAGAGCTGACTCATTAAATCTCTGGTGGGAGAAATAGGTGACTGCCTGGGCTGTGCTTCAATCCAGGTTACTTAGGCTGAAAATCTGGCCTTGCCTATCTCTCCAAGATGCTGTTGTGTCAGCATAAGCCTCTTACTACTGACTGCTCCATGTTCTTGCCAATGCAGCCTGTTTCTATCCTGTGTCCCAAATGCAAATTTTTACAGACAATGCAGATGAAGGTTCCCCTTTACAGCTCCAAAACTCTTGTGCCCTGAAAAATCTGAGATTCCCTTAAAGGGATTCAACTGCTGTGTACCTCAGAAGCATTAATGGCTATATTTTCCACTTGAAAAAACTGATTAGAGGAGAGATTTCATCAGATGACCCCCATACTTTTGTATAACTTTGGATTTGCAGATGCTCAGATTTTAGCAGTGTTTGGGAGGAAGGTTATAGTGCAAGGTGAGTGCAAGTTCTCATTTTAGTCCTTTATTAGATACTGGAGGGAACAGAAGGCAGAATGGATGAGTAAGTATAATTTTAAGGCCTGACCGGTTGGGCAGGAGAGTCACATTCTCAGAGCAATAAATAGCTCCTTCCAGATCATGATGTGCTAGCAGTGTTGGGGAAGCAATAACATGGGAATGGCCTAAGTTAATGATATATATTAAAGGAGATTATGCAGATATCGAGGACACGTTTAGCAAAGCATCTATTGTCTGCATCTGTCACCACAATTCTGGCAAGTATTGAGAAATATAGAAAGTGTAAAGTAGGAGGAGAAAAAACTCCTGCATTTGTTGATTGCTTGTTGACAGCAACTGGTTGAGACATTTGCAGAATGCTTTAAAAGATTTTAATTAATTGCTGGGATTGTTTGTGCATGACCTATAAAACCCATTCTGATCATGCTTCTGGCTGCCAGAGTGGGGAAAGATGTCACAGGGAGAGGGTGCGGTTGTGTGCGTGTGCATGCGAAGGGAAAGCATCCGAGCCTCCTAGTACAGGCCCTTAAATAATTTCAGTTGCTGCTACAAGGATCCTCACAAAGGAAACTGAGATGGACTTTCGTGACGGCAGAAGAGCGGATGTCTCAGATGGTGGCCCCTGGAGGTGCCGTGAGCTGTTTCCTGGGCACCTATTCCCTAAGGAAGGTGCTGCACCCTCCAGGAGATGATCCCTGGGGCCACCGCATGCCGCCCGTGGGCCGTGCCCCCTGAGATGGCGGCTGCGGCACAGCTCTGATCCCAGCTCTGCAGAAGGTTGTGGAAAGCAGCCAACCGCCCGTGAATCAGAGGCCTTAATGACTATTTATTTGCCTAACGTTTTGTAGTGTAATTAAGCTGCCATTTTTAAAAACAGAATCTCCTGCCGCCGCCCAAATTGCCATCAATCCTTCCAACAGGAGTGCATGGCAGCGTGATGTGAATTGGGCCCGGGGTGTGGGAGCATGCCAACACAATGCTCATTTTCACTCATGTAGTCCTCCTGAACTACCAGCGTGGTCCTGAACTGAGGACAGAGCAGTTTTGTCCGTGCCGTGGCCTTCGCTGCTGCTTAGGTGAAGTCTCGAGCAGTTTCAGTTGTGTCTTTGTCGCTCACTTGTAAATGGGATGAGCTGTTTTGCTGTTGGCTCGTTGAGTGCTGAAACAAGCACAAACAAGAGTTTCTCTGCTGCTTTTCAAACTGTATTTCAGTCCTGAAAAGGTGGCAGTTGTGTCATGATTTATGGCTCCTATTTGGTGTTTTTAATTGGGAATTTACACGACAATTTGTGGCTACATGATTATGTTAAGATTATCTTATAAAAGATCTAGGACAGTTGTTTGTGAAACCCTGGGGGCACATACCAACCTCCTTAGCTATCTAACCAACTGTTTTGCTCCTCAGTTAAAAGAGTGGGGCCTTCAGAAGTGGTTTGATCTTCCTCTGGAAGGTTAAAGGTCAAATGACTCATAAATGAAGAAAGAGTGATTTAATCCAAGGAACCTGTGCTGTTATTGTAGAACAATATTCACCAGCGATGGTACACTGCTGTATAAATGACAAACTGCGTGGCGATGGAAGTTGTTATTACATCACTGAAAACCTCACCTGCACTACATTTATGACTCCATAAACATAGGTTTATTTAACAGCTGTGGGAACACCTACGGCCATTTTGTGTGAAAGGTCAGGAGTCCTAAATTTCAGTTCGCATGTTAGTTTTCGTGGGTGAGGTTCACAAAACGTGATGACTAGCATTAAGTGATCAGAACATAACCGAAATATAACGTTGGGGGAAATGCATGCTAATATAACCATTTATACCCCCCCATGTTTCCTGAGGTATCTGGGAGGGTCTGTTTGTTTGCTGAATGTTGCTCTGAAAACTGATTTATATCATGTGGTCACAATTTTGTCCCCCTTGCAACGAGAGTATATAATTGTGCCTGCCACCAGAGTTGGATTCGAGCAGGGCTTTGCCTTCTACGACATTTTTAAAGGGGGACAGGCAAGTGCAGCCCATTTCAGAATGTGAGTTAAAGGTAGCCGTACACACAGCAGCTGCTCCTCAGTTCCTCTGCCAAACAAGATGATTAAAAAATATTAATATTTATCCTTGAAGTTGCCATGTTAAACAACAGGCCAACTGGCTGACTGGGCAGTGAGCTGCGTGTTGCCAAGTGCACAAAATAAGGAAAAAATAAAGAAAATCAGGGCCTATTCCTGTACGTACACTTCACGTGGGAGTGTGGCTTTGTGTAGCAGGTGTCCCCTTGCAGTGGGTCACAGGAGTATGTGGCCCCTCTGTAAAGGGTAAGAAATAACCATTGGGTGAATAATTCTTTTTTTGTACTTTTTTAGCATTTGCAAGTTAAACCAAATCTTGATTTGGAGATGAAATTACATGCACACTGTGGGCGGACAGGCATCTCCTTCTGGTCTGTGCAATATTGTTCTCAGCTCCTCTTCTGTGGTCTTGTCCAAGTGCTGCCACACATGCGTATGGATGCTCCTTTACATTCCCCACCCATGTTATTGCTGCAGGTGCTGTACTGTTGCTTAGTGAATGGTAGCAGATTTTAACAAATTTGCAACAGCAATCTGGACTACTGAAAGGATTATGACTAAACCAATAAATTACTATTGTCTGCTTTCATCACATGACAGATTCCCATAACTTGGTCCAGTGTGACTGAAGTTTGTATGCTGATAAAGATTACCAGGTTTACTTACATGTTAGAAACACGATTGTTCCATTAGATTCATAAACAATTGTTAGTCAAAGATCAAACAGAGATAATTACTGTTTTTTTTGCACTTTTGGAACACAGATGAAATGATTAGAAAAATCCAAAAAGATATGAAGCAATAATGAAACCTCTCTTAAGCAATGTCAAACATATCTTTCTTGTTTAACAGCATTGTGTATCTCCATCAATAATCTCGCCAATGGTCATATAATTAACTATGCTAATAACGCTCCGTTTAGTCTTTTTATTACTATTATTGCTGTGAATCTACTTAAGAGCAATCCACTGTAATTAGTAATTAATCTGATGATCATGTTGCCCTATGCAAATGTGAGATGGAGCATGTTGATTTAACCACAGCGGCCTCGGTCTCCAAACGTCGCTGCTGCCGTGAGCTGCTGCCTGCAGCCCTCACCACCTGGGCTGGAGTCTGCTGGCTCGGAGCTGCCCTCATGGGGCCGGGGACAAGGGACATAGCAGCCCTTGTGTCGCCTCCTCTGCCTTGCCAGGCTGCTGCTGGCCCCTGAGTTTTGGGAGCACCTCCCGGTGCCAGGGCCATCTTCTTGCATGCACCATAAGGGGGAAAACGTGAGCTCTGCTGGCTTGGTCAGCACATACTGCGAAACACAGAGTTGAGCATTTAATATGGAAGTATTTCTGCTCCAGTTTGGTGTTTCACATGGAAGCCATTTCTCTCTCCCTTTCTAAACATTGCCTTTGATTCTCTTTTCTTTAAATCCCCAAATTATCCTCATCCATTCACTCTTGTTTACTCTGGCAATCTTGTAATGCTAGTGTTTGCCAACATCCCACATCCCACTTTTTTTTTTTTCTTTTAGCTTGGAATAGGAAACAAATGTGATAGTATTTATTGGCAAGTGGTGATATTCTTGTGGCAGTCGTTGTGCTGAGCCCTAGCAGAGAGGGAGAGGTGAAGAGAATTGAGAATTCCCACTTGAAAGCAGTGCCATTTTTTAAAATTATCACTGGGGTTCCTGAAGTAGTAGAACCGCCACTACTTTTTTTTTTTTTTTTCGGGGCGGGGGGTGCGGGGGAGGTGCACACACAGTAGAGGAAACAAAAATTCAGATTATCTGCTAAAGAGATATTACATGCCATGCCTGAAGCACTAGAGCCTTGAAAATCCAGCCTTGCATCGGCTTCATCTTCTTCCTGGCATTCCCTGTTGCAACAATGCAGAACAGGGAACATCAGGTACTGATCTCACCACCTCAGTGTGTGTTGTAATTATTCTGCCTGTTTTATAGCACAGTTGAAGGTTCTTGAAATTCTCTATTAGTAAATGTGTCCATGGTGTAGTTTTAGATAATGCAGAAAGTGATACTAACCCAGAGAGTGAAAAAGTAGCTTTTAATTTTATTTATTTATTTATTTATTTTTACCGTAAGTGTAAAAGCTGAAGGTGCGAATCAGGTTTAGGGGAAATACTGCTATTCAGAACTAGAATTCATACAAAAAGGCAAAAATATGTTTCCATCCAGTACTTTCAGCGTGGAGCCTAAACCTGCCTAATCCCTGCTCCACATAATCACCAAAAATACTTGTCAAAAGTCTGTCTATCTGTACGGAGCTGGAGATAGTTGACACTTTGTAAGCGTCCCTGAATTATCTGTCTTAGCAACATACACCTCTGCTGAGCTGTGCAAATACAGCAAAAGGTAGGGTTCTGGTGAAACCAGTATTTACACACAATCTCAGTGTTGGAAGTAATTAATCTTCAACTGTATGAGGCTCTTTGTGATGTAAAGCAAGTGCTGACACTTTTGTGTAAACATGAAGATTAGCATATTTACAAACTGGTAGATGTTACTTTGATCAGTTGCTGCTTGCACTGGAAAGGCATGCTGGCATGCAGGCTTGCTCTTCATGTGACAAAGACGTCTAATCCTTTTACACTATTCTCAGATCCATATTTAGAATTCTGACTGGTGTTTTCTATATCCACTTGAGCTCACTGTTTAGTTTGTTTAGCAGTGTTCATCCACTCTTTATACTCACTAGTGACTCATTCCCGTTTGTTTTCTTTGCAAGGCAAGCAGTAAAATTCCAAAGTAGTAAATGACCTGGGTGAAAAACCCTTAAACTCCTTTCGATTTAATTACTAAAGCAAATTGGAACCACTTGCAGCCAGGCTTTTTGATGGCCTATATAAAGATCTTCACTGTTTTCCTTTTTGCTTTTAAGTAAGTTAGCGTGAAAATTAGCCAACCCAGCTCCAGCTTCCTCGTAACAGCATTGCGTCAAGGCTTGGGTTTCTGTGTACATTTACACTTATCTGGAAGATTTTGAAAGAGGCATTCTAGGTGCTTATTTTTGTTCCTCTTAATTTAATGGTAAACTGTAAACAATACATAATTCATTTTAGTGCAAATTATAGCTTCACATACTCTAACTGGTTAGTGACAGGGGATCTTGTGGTAACAAGATAATGACCTGAGCAGGTTCGAACAGGCTGGGTCTTATCTTTTCAGAAGGATGAAATAATGTTATGACATTGTCAGCATATTGTCTAACATGCTGGGATGCTAGCAGCTCATTACTTATGTGCAACCCCTGTGCCTGAGTAACTGCCTGCAAGATGGGCCCTTCCAGGTGTGCGTGCGCTGACAGGACCGGACAGGCCGGGCGGCCGCCGACCCGCAGGAGGGCTGTGCTGCTCAGGTGGGCCCACACACGCTCGCGGGGGAAGGCTGAGGCCGAATCTGTTCCGTGGGTGGGAACCGCTGTTGTTCTCAGCGCCGGGGCCTTCGTTTGAACGCTGCCAGACGCATTCACGCGGCCTACCCACAGTTGTTGGAGCCGGGAGACACCAGCCTGCCTGCTTTTGGAGGCATTCCGGCTTTCCTCTGGCAAGCTGGAGCTCTGCCTTCGTCCCCAGGCACACCTGTTAGCTTGTCAAAGAGAAGGAAACTCCTTCTCACCAACCCACTGTCTTCTAGAAGGTGTGAAGTTAAGCCCGGAGTCTTTAGGCACTAACTAACCTTGACCTGGCTGCTGTTCACAGACTAAAACCTCTCATCTGATTTTAGGGCTCTGACTCAGTTTCCATTTGGCAACAGCTCCTGGTGATAAATGCGTGGTTCGGAGACACAGCTGCCACCCAGCTGTTTGCCATAATGGCACAACTGGAAAGACTACTCGGCATTTTACCAGTGTTAGGTCGGGCTGTACAGAGATGCTGAGGGCATCCCCTTCCACCCTGCAGTATTAAGGCTGGAGGAGGTCAGGAGGCACCTGATGGTGGCAACAATTAACGTGAGGTTAACTGCAAACCTCAGAGGCTGTTGTTGGTCTTATCCAGAGCTGTATCCTCCATGTACAAAATGAAAAGACAAATATGCCTCAGCCATCTCTAGTGCCTTTCAAGTGGATCATTGATATGCAACTTCACCTACTGAAGGACCCCAGCAGCCTTCCAGACATGCAGGTTGGCCCAAGCCTCTTCGGTGGGATAGTAGATATTGTACTGTGTTAAGAAAGAGCCGTTAAGAATATCTCGTGGGAAAGGCATATACTGATCCCTTGCATCCTACCTCGCTTTTTCCAGGGCCAGTGTCCCTGGTGCAGCACTGAGGGTAAAGTTAGCATTTTTCCCTTGAATTGTTGCTGTCAGTAGTCTGCAGTTACACAAGTTTAGAGCAAGCTGGGTTTTGTGGAGCTTTGTCCCCCTTTGTATCTAGCATACAAACAATAAAGACAGGATCTGTGTTTTGATTTCTTGTTAAGCAAAGTAAACAGGTGAAGTGCTCAGAAAAGAAAACTGATATACTTGCATTACTCACAAAGCGTCACATCTATGTTAGATCTATTACTGATTAAAACTCTTGTTAAACCGAGGATCAAAAAGAAAGCTCGACACCTCATTTAGCTCTTTTCATGACTGGATTAGCCTAAGTAGAACAACTTGTCTATATGGGAACAGTACAGGCACTTAATTTTTAAAATATTTTCCTATCTGGGAAGAGAAGCTGTAAATAGAATATATATGTGTAAGGAGGAGGAATACATTTCATTTGATGGTGGTAATGAAAAATTATTGGGTGGAATCCTGACCTCACCAAAATCAATACAATTTCTTCCATGTGTTTCAGCGAAGCCAGGATCTTGCCTACTGTATTTCATATTGATCCTTCAAGGGGAAAAGAATCACTTCTGTGGGTTATATTGTTACTTATTTAAAATGGAGTAGCTGGTTGCATATTTATGAAGCAAAACAGTGTATTAACTGAAACCTTCCTAAGTATATGTTAATCTCTGTGGTTTACTAAAAGCTTGCAATATGTTTGGTTTGATTTTAACTTAATAAACAGATTAGAAGACATGCAGTTAATATGCTAAATAAAAATGGGATTTTGGTAGTTCTGCTCAGTGCCATTACTTGTGTCTTCATTTTTTCCAGGTTGCTGCTGTTCAGCACTTCTGTAACTTAGACACACACAGAAGTGGGAACCCTTTGCAGCCAGTAGTGGAACATGAGTGTGGACCCTTCAGGCTTTGTCTGATTTCTTCCTGTTTCTCCAACGTGTTGCTAAATCGTGGCAATGGAAGAGCTCATCTCTAGGCTGCCAAACCCGTGCTGCCTTCCAGGTCAGACCTAAACAGACATCAACATACTTACAGCTGCTCACTTTAGTCAGCAAGGCAGGATCCAATTCTTGGGATTATAGCCTGACTATGGATTGGGAGTATGGGAGAAATTTCTACAGGGGCTGCAAAAAGGGAATAGTCTCAGGGCTACAGCAAAGCTGCGAAGCTGCAATAGTCCTGAATTGCAGGATTTGGAGTTGGCAAGCTGATTATTCAGCTCTGCAGCACTCAGACCCCAACCGTGAACGTCATAGGAACTTTGATGTTTTTAATGTTGTCCATGGCTGTGCTGTAGTAGGCAGGACTGACCCTTTTATGCTCTCACAGGTCTTTTTTTTTCTGACAGTTTTATGGGCATAAATAGATAAAAATCTTCATTTTAGGAAAAGCATATATTTAGGAATTTTAGGATACTAATTTCATGTTGCCCTAGAGCATTTTCTGCAAATGTTAGCATGCACATACTATTCCTGGTGATTAAAGCAGAGTATTTTGACTTTAAAGTGGCATCTTCTGAATAAATCTGTCTCCAAATGATTTATGCATCCCATTAGGATTTAGTGCTGGTAGTTGTTCTGGGAATCCTGATCTGGTCTTTCAAGAGTTGCCTTAGCTTTATCAGTCCATTTACATGTGGTCATATTTCAACCTCCAGGAGCTTTAAAATGTTTAGTACACAGAACACAAATTTAGGCCTGTGTTTGTTTTTATTGGTGGAACCTCTTTCCTTTCTTCAACATTCTCAAATGTTCCCTGGTTTAAGTAGAGTTATCTAAGGTAATCCACTCTTGCCCTTACCAGGGATATTCCACTTTGTTCATAAGCACATAACATAACTCTAGTCCCCAGTGATTTCATTGTGAAATTAAAACCCAGACACTCATCCAGATGTCTTAGAAGATAAGGGCAGGCCTAATCCGTATGTCACAGAGGACTTGAGGAGCAGGAATTCACCTATACATCATCACGTTGTTATTAGCCTGGACCATGGCAAGCCCAACACAAACATTTTCCACAGGGCTTGCATTCAGGCTTGGCAGTGTTAAGAAAATACCCTCCAGCGATGTGTTATTTTAGGCTGAAATAAAAGTAGACATGAATGGCAAGAGGAACAGAGAAGTATTGTTTTTATTTTCAATGTGAACCCATAACTCGTGTTAAATGAAAATCTAACCAACTAAGATGTAAATACCATCGTGTTCAAATGAGCTATCAAATATCAACACATTTATTTTGTGATGGAGTACTGATGCTTGTCTTAGGCAGTGTAATGCACTGTGGGAAGGGCAATTTAGATAGGAGAAGCCAAAAGCTTTATCTGATTAAAACTGATATGATGATTGATTTTGACAGAGGAAAATCACTTCCATTGCAAAAAAAGAAGGCAACAAAAACATCGTGCATTTGTCATTAATATGAGCAGTGGCACCAAAATTAGAAACAAAATGCGGGCCTGTGAAGGACAATTTTTGCCTCTATTTTTACAGTTCTGCCACAGAAGTCCCCCCCAAGACTGCCATCTTGTTTGTATTAAGTAGTTATTTTACAAAATCCCTGGAAAACCCTTAGGGTAGGGACTGGAACCCACCTCTCTGGGAGGTGACCTAACCTGCACAGAAGCCCGTTTCTGTCTGATCCTGCCTCCTCATTCTGCTTCTCCATCTTGCCCTGGGAGCATTCCCAAAAGTGAGGGGAGAGACGCTCCAGGATAATGATGAGGCCGAGTTTGCGATTAAAACATTAAACTGGGAGTTAGCTGTTTTGGATTCAGCTCCTGCCTGTGCCACAGATGTTCTGCGTGGCCATGGCATGCTCTGTGTTTGACAAAATTCATCCCTGTGCCGAGAGCCAGCTAGAGGCTTGGATGCCATCTGATGCTGAGAGACACACAAGGCTTACGCACTGGTTGAACATTATACAAGTATATTTAGAAAACTCTACTGGATGTAAGCATTGTGATATCCCTTCAGCAAGAGGGCTGAACCTCTTGTGCATAGTCAGTGCCACAGTGCTCTCTCCCACTAAGCAGGAAAACTGCAGGGTTAATCACGTTAACATTTGTGAAATACTGCTGTAATGTAAGGGACAAGAAGTGTGTGTCCATTAGAAGGAAAGCCTACAGGTTGCAAATGCTCTGCCCAGAGCTTATGCACTTACTACACTCACGAGCGTGAAAAAGTGCTCTGGAAAAATCTTCAGAGACAAAGAATAAGCCTTATTAACGAGTTCTAAGGGTTTTGTTTGTTTGTTTTTGAAATAAATATCGGTTGGAAATTCATGTAAAACTATTTTTGAAAATCATGGCTAGAGGAAAGGGATCCAGAAAAAATGGCAGAACAGAGAAACACTTTTTTAAATGGAATATGGGTTTGATTTTTCATTTTGGGAAGCAATCCAGGCTACCCTAACAGAAAGCAGAGACACATTTCAGCTGGGGTTTCTTTGTGCACAATGCAATGGCAAAGCAGTTCAAGACCAGTTCATCTGTGTGAAAATATGACCCTGTATGAGTCTGGAGGTCAATGAAACCACTGTTGATCTGCTCAGGGCATGCTGGTCACTGCTTTAGGGTCACTTTGATTTATGTGCTTAGCTTTTCCACTTCCAGAAGAGTAAAATGTGGGTGACTCTCTTTTCATTGACTCTCATTTGTTGTCACAGGCATGCATTTTCCTCAGAAATATGTACTATATGAAAAAGTCTGATAAATTTAATGCAATGATATAAAGTGACATTTTTATGGAGGGTGAGCGTATGCTCAGTCATAATTAGAAAAGAACCTGAAAACTGTGGCTTTTTCTGGTTTCTTTTAAGCCATGTAGGAGCTTGCCATCTCTCTCTGGAACTTAAATGTTCCCTTATTGTGGTTTGAATGTTTCACAGTTTTAATGGATTTACTCTTGCCATGCTCATGTGAAGGATGGAGTTAATGGTATCACAGTTGTAGGGATGGGGGAGATGAGGGAGAGGCAGACCCAGCAATAAGCTGAAAAAAATCCATAGCAGAACAGAAATGTAATAATTATTTATTGCTCTAAGTTCTCCTATTCAACTTCAAAAGTAAAATGACAGGAAACTAAATTTCCTTCAGTGCTGAGACATCTTGGGAGCATTGTCTTAGCTGGTCACAGATCCACAGAGGATCTGGGGCTTGATCTTGAATACCTCCTGAGGCTTGGCAGGGACTTTCAGGCCTTCACGGTGCAGCTGTGGACACCAGCTCTGGAATGGTTAGTGCCTCATGAGTATTTCACTGGCATGGACTGATACCAAATAACTTCTTCCAGCTGTGCAGCTCACTGTGGTGGGAGAGGTGGAAATGCAGAGCTCTGCTGGAGCATCAGGAGGTGCAGAACAATCTGCCCCTGACAGGAGGGAGAGGAGACAAAATGTTGTCTCAATCGACACCAAACATTTTATTCACTCGATCAGTTCCTGTCATTATTTTCAGTGGAATTAACACAGAGGGAGTATGAATCAATACAGCTGGATTTTCTTTTCCTGGTTTCCTGCCATACTGCAAACCTCAACACTTCTGTCTTCTCTGTCACTTGTCACTCAATTTGTGAAAATGGATTTTCCTTATAATAATTGCTATTCTAATAACTTCTACCAATTAAGACTCCTTAATTTGTCCTATAGGGCTCTTTAACCCCTTTAAGCATCCATAAAAGCTGCTAATGAAGGTCACTGCCACCTGCTCTGTATGTGGCTGCAGTAGCTAGGACCAGACAAGTTGCTTGGAGCCCAAGACCTGCTGCTTGCTCAGTGTGTTGGAAAGTACATTCTGATTAACGCTTACAAGATTTTGCCTTGTTCTTTCTCTTCCCTATGATTAAGAACATTTAAGGGTCTGAATTTTCCCCGTGCCTTGTCTTGTTTCATCTTGTAAGTGTTAGTTCAGCTAATTTTGTGGCTACAAGGGAGAATGTGTCATCTGGGGAGGATGGGAAGAATAGTGATAAACAGTGTGGAAGTGTAACATATTTCTCTGGTATTAATACCTTCCTTCAGAAGAGCTCTTCTGTCCAGGTTGTATCTGTAGAAGTGTTCAGAAGTCATTAACGAGTGGTTGAGAAAATACAAGAAGTCACTTTGTATGGATATATACACACCAATTTCACTGCCATTTAAATATCAATTTAAATCACATAACTTACATCTAAGTGAACAAACAGCACATTTATGACTACTCCATAACTTCAGTGTCTCACGTCCTGTACCATTGGTTAGGGAATTTTGCAAAAACCCCAAGCATTGCCTTCTGTAAGCTCCACAAACAAAGCACGGAGCTGGAGATGCCACAATTATTAAATGTTCAACATGCTTCTCAGTGCTTGTTCTTTAGAATAACTGCTTCACAAACCTCCTGCAAGACATCCTTAAGGCTGTTTAATACCGTTTTAGTTGTCATTTCAGTCAGCACTCAGCACTCTGAAGAGCTGCTGAACTAAACCATATTAGCAGGTCTTTACAATTATTTGTAAATGTTGGGATACTCGGAGGATTATTGCACTGGTACATTGCCTTTGGTGCCTGAGGGGAGCACGAATTATATCTTATCTGCAGGAAGAGCTCTGAGGAGCCAGACCATCTTATGAGATGAGGTGCTCAGCCCACTTCCAATCCCATCCCTGGGATTGTCAGGGTACAATTTCTATCAGCGAGCAGAATGGACATATCCCCTAATATTAGAGTTTCACATGAATCTAATGCATGGGAAATGGATTTTTTTTTTCTTAAATGGATAAAAATATCTTCTCATCTGAACTCTCAAACTGATGACATTTCAGAATTCCATTTGGAGAGACAGAAAAACAGACGATCTGTGTTTTTTAAAACTCTTTTTGATAGCTGGTGCTTCTGTCCCATCCAGGTCATTGAAATATTACTGACACAAAGCATTTCAAATTTCTGACTATGTAGCTAACTTCAGTAAGGTTTGCCTATAATTGTCCATATTTAACTAAGGAAAACTACCATTTTCTGATACCTTTTAGTCCAGGATTGCCAGGACTGGAACCTAGAGGTTAGGTTCCTAACATTTCCAAGGAGTGTTCCAGTTTTCAAAAGCACTGAGCAACCTCCAAGTGCCATGGAAATTGTCTATGGTTTAAAGCTCTGGGAAAAGGTCAGGCCGGTTGTTTTACAACCTAAATTTGAGCTCTTGTGTACTAAAAAGGCCAAACAAGAAACATATCATAAGCCTTTTTTTTTTTTTTAAAGACCTACTTTTAAAAACCGACTAATTGAAAGCGAAGCTTGTTTTCAGCCTGGTAGGTATTTATGCTTGTGGTTACACAGTCTATGTAATTCCCTGCTTAGAAGGATGCTGGTTATTGTATTATATTATTGCTGGTTATTGTATTATAACTACTGGCCAGTGAGCCATTTACACTGGCTCCTGAAGTAGAAAATAAATTTTGATATATTCTTTATAGCTAATTAGCTATTTGTCTATTGCTAAGGGAGCTACCGAGAGACCTGCTGGTATACCTGATGGATCAGGTGGTGGGGAAGGCTGACCTGGATACCATGAAATGCTCCAGGCTTTTCCACGCCAGGGCACTGCAAAGGGAGGCTGCAGGGAGCTGCCATCCAGCCTTGATAAGAGAAACCCTCAATCCCCACTGCATTGCCCATGGTGGAGACTTAAAATACGATAGAGGCTGCTCTCAGGGCTGCAGAGAGGAAAACTGTGAGGGAGCAGAGACAGAGGGAATCAGTTCTCCCTGCAAAATGCCACCTAAAAGGGGGCTCTTCAGTGGCAAAGGTGTTTTAATATGACAGCTTCGATTTTCTCTCTGTATTTGCTTGTGTTTGGGTTTGTTTGTTTATGCTTTGTTGTGCTGGAGGATGATGGTTTGTTCTCAGTTAGGGTAATTACTGTTATACTACAGGCTCAGAGGACAATTCAGGTAGGAAGGACCTTGTGAGAGCCCGAGTCTACTGGAGCAGAGAGGAAGGTCAGAGTAGGGCTTCATGCAGGCGGGCCATGAAAGCCTGCAGAGATGGGGGCTGCACAACTTCCTGGGGCACCTGAGCCTCGATGGCCTCAGGAGAAAAGCTGTTCCTAGAGGCAGGTCTGGGGACAGGAGCCAAGCCCTGGCTGGGAGAAGCTCCCCAGTCCCTTTGCCCACTTCCACCTGTGGGTCACGGCCAGTTTGTGGTGTAGTTGCTGCCACACAGCAAGCGCCAACAGCATGGCCACAATCCTTGGATGGAGTGCATGCCTTTCCTTTTCTCTTCTTCTTCAGTAAATTGTTAATAAACTCATTAAAAATCAGAATAACATTTATGTTGAGGGGAGGTCTGCAAGTCCACATTCGTGTCTTCTGCTTTTCCAAATGGTCTCTCTTCTTCACACTTCTACTGACACGTTGGAAGAGCTGCACGTAGAGATCCCTGAACCCCATCTTGGAAAGAAAGGGAATCGCAAGAAAGGGAATTCCTCTCTCAGTGAAAACAAGGTCAGCTGTTTGAAGAGGCTTGAAGAGGCCCACAGGCCAATAATTGCTGTGTGATTTTGTAGCTCAGAGGAAAACTTTACTCACTGCATTGCTATGACCCCTGTAGAATCAATGATGCTGCATCAGCATAGAAAAAAGTTTGTCCCAGTGACTCCTCATTTTTAAATGTCTAACACATCTTTGCAAAGTCTGGTGGCTAGCTTTCTGAAGCAAGCTTCTTTTGCTGCCCGGCTGCCTTCAGGGAAGGAACTGTAACAAACAGTGCTGGTTCCAGCAACGTGGTCAGAGGAAATGAGGGGACTGATATGCAGCTAAGAAAAAAAAAAAAAAAGGCGTTTTTGTTTTTAAACCAAAGGCAGAAAAACCAAGGCTGCTAAACCTAATGTTCTGGCTGCTCTGCAGATGGTATTGCACAAGGTTTGTTTCTGTTCTTGTTGTGGTGCTGGTGTTGTTGGTAAGGCAACCGACACACAACTGAGCACAGGTGAAGCTACAGATGGGGCAGTGTGGAAGTGTGGCTTGGTGCGGCTGGCCCCGGGCTGGCTGTTGGTCCCACTGAGGTCCCTTCTGCCAGCTCTGCAGGTGGCACGGCGTTCGTGTCCTGTCTGATTTTGCCCCCCAGATGTGTCCAGTTTGCTAATTCAAGCTCCCTGTGTTTGATGCTTCCTCTGAACTCTCCGGCTCCTGGAGTCGTATGAGAAGCTTCACTACTGCTAAAAGTTTTCAGGCTTCAGTAGGGATAGAAAAAAGCTTATAGACATGAATTTCAAATACAAACCTCACAAACAAGTAAAATTAACTTTTACATTTATTGAGCTTTAACATCTCCTGGTTTTCTGGGGCATCATTTCTGACTTGTGACTGTGAGGTTAGCAGCGCTGCCACTGACTCCTTGTGCACTCAGGCTGCATTTATGTTGCTTGGTTTGACATATTCCTGGGAGACTTATTTCCATTCTCTGTGCATTTAGCTACAGCCTGGGCAAGGCAAGAAAATCTGCTTTTCAATTCAGGCTTTTTCTTTCCCCTTCCTTTAGCCTCAACCTTTCTGTCTTTTAGGGTACTAACTTGGCTATTACTCTCACTCACTGCTGAGTGTAATTATTAGTGATAAGTCCTACAAGTCACTGGCTAAGTGTGTACAAAATGAAAAGCACAGCCCATTGGAAACTGCCTGGTAGGTCTGGAGGGGTATTTTAGAAGGAAAATTAGTACATGCAATAATTCTGAATCCGCATTTTGTGAATGTTTACTTTGCTTGTATTTCTTTTAATTTTCATCTGGTATCATGCACATGTTGCCTCTTCTTGAAAACAGAGGAGGAATTTAAAGCTTTTTGTAAATTTTAAAAACAGAAAAAGGTTTTATAACATCGAAGACTTTTGTTAGGTGTTACAAAGAGTAATAGGAGATGGCTGAAGGCCAATGCTGTGCCTGTCAGATCCTCCTCATCAGTTCTTTTACAGGACATGATTTTACTGACTTGTGCTTAAACTTTTGGTTTCTGATTAATACGAAGATAGGTGCTGCTTTCTGGATCTTGGCCAAAGACTCTGAAGTCTTGTAAATGATATTTTACAAGTTTTCTAAAAGAGAAAAGTCAAGAACTCTTTTCTCCAACCAGGTAAATGTCTGACTATCACAGTAATAGAAGGATCCTTGAAGTGTTTTCCTTCACATGCATAGAAGGCCCTCAAGTACAAGGCACCAAAGAACCACACCCAAGAAGATCTAAGGTAGTTTTGTTGTTTGTGCTATGCTGGAATTTTTTTTTTGTTTCACGAGTGTTTGTCTAATAGGGCATGGTTGAAACGACCCTCTTAAAATCCACTGTTAAACCTTGAAATGACACAAACCTGAATCATGCAGGCGAAGGGGCATTACCATGGATTTATGTGTTTGAGTCGCTTGGCACAGGCCAGACTCCCAGAAAACACAGTCTTAATGAGGAAAAATGCTCCCAAACTGTACAGGTGTGCTTTAGACCACAGTCTGAACATGTCTCCCTTCTTTCCTACCCTCCAGTAGACTCACATTGGAACATGTCCAGCGCTTTAATGAATTACAAATCTGTAAAATATTTCTCTCCTGCTGCCCGTGGTGATTGCTCTTTAACCTGGCAGTGAGGCTGGGTGCAGGCAGGCACTCGAGACTGAGGCTCGCGGGGAAATGGCACTGTGTGTGGAAGCACGAGGGGGCTCCTGAACCATACCACCAGGCCTTGTCGGCGCAGCAGAGGGGTGGACGGAGCCCCCCAGCAGCGGGGCAGGAGCGGGGGGGCAGGAGCAGCCTGGGCAGGAGGAATTGAGGCCTGGGGGCGGCGCTGGGCCTGAAGCTGCATTTCCCGTGTTTCTGCTCCTGGGCTGCGTGGGGAGGCTGGTGCCAAGAACACACAGGCTGCGGGCATCACCTCTTGCCTGTGCTTCTGGAAGTCATGAACTACTCATGGCCAAAGCCAGGGACACCTCGCTAATGTTAAACTGATGTAAGTGGAGACTGGGGCATACGTGTTTCCATACCTGGAAACCACCAGGCCTGATTCTACTTTTTGTCACACCAGTTCACAGTTACCAGTTTCTCACACCTGATACAGGTCCTCGGGCTTCCACAACAGGAATCTGTTTCAGCTGGGTCAGCAAGATCTCAGTCAGCTTCATTAGCTTCAGAAATTTGTGCCCAGAGCTGTTGGGAGAAGACGGGTCTATGAAAGAACAACAGAAGATGGTAGGTGAGAATAAGAAAGGGATCAAGAAACAGGATGGACCTTTGTATTTCTTGTCCTTGTTTGCCTACCGTTGGTTGTGTTTGTTGGTGAAAAATGGGAGAGATGAAAGAAGGGAATTTCTCTTGAGCTTGTGGTTGTCTTCAGGCGGAGCAAAGCCCTGGGGTGGAAGCATGTCATCCTCCCTCCTGCCCTCATTTCAGCTCTGCTGCGCGTTGGGAAAAAATGCTCCTTTTTTTCCAATACAAAATAGGAAAGAACTACAAGGAAACTGAGCACATTATTTTTTCCAGTTTGCCTTAGGGTTTCCTGGAATTTTTGCTACTGTACATTTATTTAAAGTAACACTATCTGTTTAAATACATGCTGATCTTTGGTTGCTCTGAGATCAGAATCAGCCCCAAAGAATGTCTTTTGCTTGCAGTCATTTTTGTATTGTCAGTCCTTCCTCCTCACCCCCTGCTAGGCTGACC
This sequence comes from Anser brachyrhynchus, assembly GCF_964034855.1. Lineage (NCBI taxonomy): Eukaryota > Metazoa > Chordata > Aves > Anseriformes > Anatidae > Anser > Anser brachyrhynchus. The sequence continues at coordinate 15,924,572 of NC_137707.1, read as the reverse complement.
TTTGTGGGATCAGGTGACAGGAGGATAAACTGCAACATATGTGGTCCCGGGCAGAAAGAAAGTTATGATCCAAACTGATATAGGAATCGTGATCGTCAATCTCTCCAAGGATGACAAAGCAATCTGTTTCCAAATGAAAGTAGATGTAAGATAAATTCTTTGACTGCTATTATATTTTTCTTGGCATTAACCAGATGCTATTACTGTTTTGTGGCTTTGTCACCACCAATTACGAACTAAAATAACATCATCTGTTGCAAAGTGTCACGATCCAAAACGCCTATTCTCTTCCCAGTGACATTGTTAATAAATAAAATCAACTCAAGTGATCTGCTAATACATGTTTAATAAGACTTAGCAAAGTTACGTCGAAGACTTAAAGGGGAAGTTTGGAAATAAAGGCTCCGTCCTTCAGTGTCTCACCCAGACGAACTGCCTCCTTACTTTTGCTGAAACAATGGGTGCAGCTAAGGGTTTGCAAGGTCTCTAGAGAGATTTTTGTTGTGTGCAATATTTAAATATTCTGTGTAATTGTCATCATTACATACCTGAAATGAAAACAAATCTTTTATAGTGAAACTCAGGGCATTATGCAATAAGCTGAAATTTATTGTTTAATTCTCCAACCAAGCTATTGCACAGCAAATGGAATTAATTTGGATTTTTTTTTGTTGGCTGTCTCAATTTCATAATAAACATATTTTTATTTGAGCAATGTGTGTATATCATGAAAATATTTCAAGTAAAATAAATTATTCAAATGGGGCAGCTTTGTTGTAAATCATGCTGTGCATTTTTTTGCTTAAATGTAATTTATATCAACATCATTTGTTATACTGGTAAAATACTAAAAGCTTTTTAAAAAGGTAAAATGATTTACTTTTTTATTGTCTAGACTATATGTAAGCCATTGCTAATTAATACTGCCCTTTCTGATGGCTTTGCAACAGGCATAACTCAAACAAACCAATTATAAATGATTTTTCAATGTAAACTTTTAACAGCATAGCCTAAGGGCTTGCTGAACATAAAAGTACGATTTAGAAAACATAAGTTTTAACTAAGGTCAGGATATATCAGGCGATGATGGATGTAAATGTAAAAACATCTGACTGTGGAATGACAATGTTTTCTTCAAGACTAAGCAAAATGTTGGTGGCAGTGATAAGTGGAATGAAAAATAGCCTTGAATGAACTAGCCAGAAGGTTTGGGTTTGGGGTCTGTTAGCTGGGTTTCTTTTTTCTTTTTTTTGTTCTTTTTTCTTTTGGTTATTTTGGTTTTCTTCAGTGTTTTGCAAACCAAAGCTCCAGAGACGAAGCGAGCAGCATAGTGAGAGCTCTGTAACTATTTTCTACAGCAAGTCCATGAGAAAGTCAGACTTTTTGACATCATCTGCTGTCTTGGGGCTGAACTAGAAACCAGCCCCCTTCCTTCCCTTGCCCAGCTGCTGGAGCAGAGCCCCTCTGCGATGTGACTGCATATCCCCTGCCTGCGTGTGGTGCGGCGCAGGCTGCTCCCGCTGCCATGGCTCTGAGTGTCCAGCTACCGAATGGAAAATGTCACGGCCCTGCGATGGTCTGGTACATCCTAAAGTGGCAGACTGGAGCTTGCCTCATGATTTTGGATGGGTTAAGTCTGCAGAGAAGATCTCTGAAGAGGTGGTGGCTGGCTGCTCCGCTCTGTCTTTAAGACTATTCATCCTTATTGTCTGTCTTTCAACAGCCCGAGCAAAGCTGGCACAAGCGCTGCATCATGTGCTGTATCTTATTTGGTGGAAGTGGTCACATGCCCATAATGTGATCTGTATCACATTTGTACGGCTGACTCATCTGGTATCAATTCTTGCAGAGCGAAGCCTCCGGAGCTGCAGCCCCTCACGTGTTCCCAGAGCCCCGGCTCCTGTGCTATGGCTCGTCCATCACCGCCCTGCTGTCACACTGCTCCTCACCCCCAGCCCACCCGACGCCTCTTCTGCAGCCCAGGAGCTCCTTACCCACCACACATCCACCTCCTCCTGGCCTCGGCAGCCCAGTAAGTCCCACAGGCTTTGTGGAAGAGCCTGCTCGCTCTTTGCTGTGGACACCGTAAGGAGACAGATGCTGTTGATCTGTCTCCTCCCTTCTCCTTCCAGAAGTCCATGGCTTCGCCTCCCTCCACGTGTGGCATCTTCTTATTCTGTATCGTTGTCCCATCCCTGTCCGTCTGTCCCCCCCGCCTCTCTTCTTTTTTTTTGGGGCTTATTTTGCTGGTTAAAGGACCTCTTTCCCCAGAACTTTTCCTGCTCAGGTCTCCTCTGTTTTGTTGCATCCAAATCATCTAATCCAGTACGTCTCAGCTCTGTTCTGCTTCTGCGAGAAATTCTGCTTTCCTTAAAACCACAGCCTCTTGCAATGAGGTTGCAGAAAATGCTTTTTCTTGTCAAGCCACCTCCTCCTGTTTTCTGCCAAAGAACATTGCCCTGCTCAGCCTGACTTGGCCCATCTCCTCCACGCACAAGGCCTGGTGCTTCAGAAACTACGGCTGGGAGCCGTAGGTTGAGCTGGGTCGCTGGCCCATCAGCCAAGCTCTGACAAAGCGTTTGTCATTTTTGTTGAAGTAAAAGCTAGTTTTGCTAACAGAGACTAATTTATTTTTAATGAAAACACTGCCTTCATTTATGCTTATTAGAATTCCACCCATATTGACCAAATATTTATACAGTACCTGCGTGCTGTTGAAACCCAATGGGTGCTACTGGGATAAATAAAATATATTGCTTAGTTGAATTAGAAATATTTATAACTTTTGCTGTTGCACTTATTTATTCCGTCTCCTTGCGAGTGAGGTGGTTCCACTGGTGCACGCGCTGTTCTTTCCTCCTGTGATCTCTAATTATGTTGAAGGGATTAATAACCACACATTTCATCCGGGGTCTCGGCTTGATGACAGGGCATTGTTTAATGAGAGCACAACCAGTGTCCTGGCTCTTCGGGAGAGCAAAGGCAGCACTCACAGTGGAAATCATTGAAAATAAACATGTGGGAGCTTAAGCACTCTTTAATAACTCCTTTACTCCTTCTGCTTGTTTGGTTAGCAATTCCGATGAGTTTTTTTTGCCCATTGCACCTGGCTCTGCTGCTGTAGAGGCACAGTTATTTGTGGTGCCAGAGGAGGTTATGGGCTCTTTATATAATCTACGGGATTATATAATCAGAGGTAGGAGAGAGTCAATTCTGAGCCATTGTAAGCTTTTTAATTTTACATCTTTAAGGCCAAAAACAAACATCCAGGAACAAGCAGCATAGAGTGGATATTATCCTCCCCAAGTTTTCCATCATTAGGAAATGACCGTTGATATCATTAGTATTAAACATGAGCTCAAGAATTAGTCATTCGACTGTGATAGAGTTAATGAAAAGGGATCCTGGGCTTCTCTAGCCAAGTCTAGCTAGAGAAGCATGGGCAAGCACTGTACTTGATGTTAGGGTGCTAGAGTGCCAAGTAACTAGGAAAGCTATGGATTTATTACCTAGGCATGCTTTGTCCTGCTTGTGTTTTTATTTCTACTTAGGTACTTAGATTATATTGGCTAATGGCAGGATGATGTTGCAAAAGGGCACTGCCTGTGTATTGGAAACAATTACCCGATTATTTCCTTCTCACAGGTAGCATCGGTTGAGGTACGGCACTTGGGTACTTGATCTGAAACTTGGGTGCTTGATCTGAACCAAAGGGTATACAAATGTCTGTGTATAGGAGGCACACGTCTGGTTTTGGGGTGCTTGGACTCCGGTCCCAGCTCACTGCGTGCACCTCCTGGTGCCACCCTCCCCTTGGTGACATATCTTCTGTCATGTGCATTGGTGAAGACACTTCACAATGCTCCCCAGGTCTTACTAATGAAGGAATCAGTTTTCCCTCAGAGCTCTGTAGATAGCCAGTGTGTTACCGGGCAGCCTGGGCTGCACGCTGTCCCCTACCTTATTGGAGTGATTCGGATTTTTGCATAATATATTTAATTTGTAACTTCTGTATGTGGTAATTTGGGAGACATTTGAGTAGGACATTTCCTTTTCTTGTTACGGCTAATGCTGGAGATGATGAAACCCTATTCTTTCTCAAGGAAAGTAGATGGGGAAGGGCAGCCAGGTGCTGAGCCCACGTGCAGCAGGCTGCGGGGCCAGCGCTGTGTTTGGCAGCGTGTACTGACGTAGAACACGAGGGAGGGACTTTTTCGTTTTCTGCATCCACTTTGTTTTTCAACCACAGAAAACACTTTGAAAGACAAGACAAGACTGGTATTTTTTGAGCAGGCTCTCCTTTCCCTTCAAAAACCTCATGTTACAGCTAGGGTGGGTTAGCTCGCTGTTCTGCATACTTCCACAGGGCCTGCTGAGGAGGGGGAAGAGTTTGAGAAGAGCTTTGCTCCTTCCCAGGCCTTTTACCTCCTTTGTTTCAAGGTTTTGAGCAGTTTTAAAAATACCACTATTCATAAGTCCTCTATTATGATTTTTATTTATTATATTATCTATTATAATAATTATTATTCTGTATTTATAAATGTTCTTTCTCTTTTTCAAATGGTTGGAAACTGTCAAAGTTTGAGGAAATATCAAGGAAGAGGTATCTAGGGCACCCCACAAGAGTCATTAGTCCCTCACTGAGCTCATTAACAAGGCCTACTGATGGGAGGGTGGCCTCGAAGTCAGGCTGGGTGCTGCCCTTGTGCCTGCACACCCAAGCAGAGGCAAGGCGATGCCTGAGCCCAGAGAGACCAACAAGGGCCTGAGGCTGGGCCTGGCACCAAACCACTGCCCACCCCAGTGCCATCCCTGCTTCACAGCGGTTTATTACACCAGGACACTTTTATTCTGCCCTTACTACCCCACAGCTCCTCAGCCCCCACCGTCCTGCTAACTTTTCTCCTTTGTGGTCTGCATCAGCTCAGTACTTTAACCCCATTTCTCGCCTGCTCTGCTTCAGTGGTGCTGCTACAACAACTGCTCCGAGATGCCTTGCGAGGAAATGCCCTGCAAATCGCCTTGTGGTTTGCAGAGTGAATTCCCTAATGACACTCTCATTAATAGTTCTTGCTGCCAAATGCTGTTTGCTTTTACTTTCAGAATTGTCTGTGTTAATAACAAGTACCTCCACTTGGAAATTATTTACACGAAGCATTGTTCTCATGTCACTGCCACAGGCAGCGGCTCCGGACTGGGTGGGAGCAAGACACTGCAATGAATTCACCCATACCCTCCTTGCTGTCCTGCCCGAGATGAGGAGTGCTTGAGCACTTCAGAGCAAATGAGTCCTGGGAAAAGCAGAACTATTTCTTGTGATAAAGACTGGTCACACAGTTTGAGCAGACGAGCTTGTCAGGGACGATGCTGCACTCCGTCTGAACCTGTGGGAAGTGTGCCTGTTCCTAAGAACTGCTGTGTGTATTTATGTGGCAGTCATTGTGCTTTGCAAGAGGGGAGTCACAGAAATAATTAGTTAAGAGCGTGAGGGTTTTGGCGCAGATTCCCTTTCTCAAGTAGCTGTGATGTTCATATATAAGAAAAATTGATTTGGCATCTAGACAGGATTTCAGCACGCTCATGGTTATGGAAATCAGCTATGGGCATGGAGGAAATCTGTATATTGATTCATAAACTGACTTGATGACTTGTTCGTGCTTTAATATTTTCATGGGCTTTTACCCAAAATAAAAATGTCACTAGGTACCACTTGACTGTGCTGCAGCACTGCCTGAAATGGTGGGAAGAACACCGGGAAGAAAAGAGATTTCCTATTAGACAGAAGCCTTTACTGTCTGTGCTAATTAATTTTCTTCCTAAAGATTTTTTTTTTGCCATTGCCCTTGCTTATTGTGTTAAACTGTGTATCTATATAACACCCATGGGAAGTTTATCACCTACTAAATCCAACCCAGGTTCACGTAGAAGAGATTGGGAATAGCAGCAGGCCTTCTCAGTAGGTAGAGTTTGGTTAGGACACAGAAGAGCCCTGGGAAGCTGTACAGCCTTGTACACGAGGGCACAGACCATTTCAAAGGTGTCTCTCTGAAAGAAGACCCCCAGGTTCATGAACACTCACTCGTTCTTCTGCAAGAACTCAGGGAAACCTCACATCAGCACATGCCGATGTTGCTGGCTGCGTGCATGTAATAGCACGAGGAGTAGCTTTAGTCAGTGTACTCCAGCAGGGCAAACGGCAGCATCATTTGCTGGCTCTTTTTTTGGTCGAACTGGTTGGGTGGTGTTTAGTCAGCACCAGCACCCCTACCTTGTGCCTTGTGAAAAACACCTCCTAATACGCTGACTCTTCGTGAACACGTTTCAGGTTTAAAATCTTAATCCCTGAATAATGCCACCGCCTGCCTCCCAGCTTTCCTTGGAGACCTTCCAGCTCTGGCCAGCCCTGACCCTATTTGACTTAAGGTATGTGGGGCTCAAAACTGGGGCAAATACGGCTTCTGGCCATTATTAAAATGAATGAAAACTATGTAATGGATAATTTCATTTAAGACCCGGTGCGATAAGAGTTTGCGATCAAATGCTGATTTCATTTGCAACAGTGTGCTTCCATTGTGACTTCAGAAGAAATCAATGGATGTAAGGCAAGATGAGTCATAATGCGCACACTGTACCAAAGGGGAGTAGAATTTTCTCCATAAATAACATCTCTTTTAGCAAGATGCAGAACCAAAACCCTGAAAATCTATACCGTATTGAACTGCACAGTTCAGGAAAGAGGCTGTATATATAACAGCACGTTTTTGAATGCGTAGGTTGCTCCTTGTGGACGAAACCTTCCTTTGAGACAGTTGGTTGCTCATTTTCGCAAAATATCTGTTAAGTAATTTCCATGATCTGGACGTGGGATTAAAAGATCTGAGGGGGCTTTTTTGAAACTACTGTGTTTGGAAGGCACCTCGCACCCTACAAGCACTGGCAGCGAAGCCAGGGAGATGCCTCTAGGTGGGCTACTAGGAACACAAAGATGTTTTCACATGCTTGGGAAAAGACAAGAAGGCCATTTTGTCATTTGGTGGTTGGCTTCTTGCTGCTTATTAAATAGGCTGCCAAACTTGTGGCTAACGAGTGATTTTAATGTAGTTTGAAGGCAGCTTTTGTTTCCTTCAACTGCTGTTTTAAGAAAGATCCCGTAAAATTAATTGACTGATGAACTGTATAATTGATGCTGTCTACACAGTGTGCACCAGCCAAAACTGATGGGTAGCAAGAGCACTGGCATCTTGGTAGGGGCCGCGCTAACCCCTTCGGAGAACCACTGCCTGCCCTCCCTTTATGCTCCCGGGTAGGAGAGGGCATGTTTAGTTTTCTGCTTACTCTATTCCCTTTTGTACTTGCTCATTTGCTAGGTGCATAAAGGAGAGGAGGTCACTTGTGCACATGGGATAAAGAGGTATTATGAATTCTAAAGTGTTTGCTTTATTGGGAAAAGCACACTGAGCAGGAAGGCGCAGGAACATAATGTGTGAATTTTTAATGAATGCTGTGCCAAGTGTTTGTGCATTTTTTTTTTCTACCTGTAGCAGCTTTATTCATTTGGGAGAGTACTGCCTACAAGATATTCTTTAGTAGTATGCTGGCTGCTGTTTAGTTTTAATAAATTAAATCCTTTATATCAATGTAATATTCTTTAGACAAGCACTTCCAAGACAGATTAGAAATGAACTTAAGGGGATTAAAAGCTTCTCTTGCTAAAAACAATGTTTCAGATGGGAAATCCACTTATTTATGTCACTTTCAGTGGAGTACATTTGTCTTTAATATGTTGCTACTGCTAAAGAAAGCGGCGCTTTGCCCATGACTGCAGCCTGTCTGCTCTGCTTTACATACGCAGCAATGTTTATTTTCTTCAGTACAGTAAGTCGCTTTGGGAAAGATTGATGGCTTCCCATAAAACTGCAAGCAACCATTTTCTTTGTTATTTAGAGAAAACAAAAGATTTAATGGAGCTGGAATTTTAAATAGCGTTAGTCTCTGTAAAATGGGAAACCGTGAGAGTGGAGCACGTGAGCAGAGAGAAAAGTCTGCTTTGATTTTCCCTTGCTGGCTTGTAGCAGGCCGAGCACATCTTTGGGAAGGTTCTCGTTATCTGTGAAATCCTGGACATCTTGGGAGCAGCCTGGTCGCACTCAGGGCTGGGCAGCAGGCCTGGGGAGAAAAAATCAGCTCGCAGGAAACGGCCTGACCCTTATCCAGCTTATCTGGTTCTGTATTAAACGTTTGTCCCAGCACGTGGTTCAGTGACGTGCCGAGCCTGATGTTTGGGTCACTGGTACACCTCAAAATCTCCTGAATGTGCTGCAGAGACCCGGCTTGGTGTACCCGCTGTGCAGCACCCAGGCTGGTCGTCTGGTGGGGAATGGGCAGCAAGAAGGCCAAGGTATCTGAGTACTCTGACACCTTTAGGACTGTATTTCAGCCCGGTGGTGGTTGTCCCCAAAACAGCCTGCTAACTCTGCTGGCAACCTGAGCTTTCGGCTCATCTCCTGGGGCACGAAATGCCCCGTTTGGGAGCGTGTTCCCCCAAGAGCTGAGCGCAGGGAGGTCGGAGCAGGTGCCAGGACGCAGCACACCGACAGCTCAGTTACAGTCTGTGGAGATGTAATTATTTAATTGCGTTGCAGGTGACTTCATCGGGGGAGAGGTTCGACCCTCTTAGCACACAAAGTGCACCTTGGTAGCTGTGTCCCTGACACAAAACTGAATTTTGTTAGTTCAGGCACACCTCGCCCCATCATCATTTAAAACTGTTTCAGAATAACTTCTGTGCCATCATGCCGCACTATTCTGTGAGGTATTATTTATTTAAATGGCTTCCAAGTGAGTTATTGCCCAGTGCCTGGTTATAACAAGATCATTTCCCATAGGGCTTTCAGGCCACTGATGCTCCAGGCTCCCCTGCCTGGTTTCAGTTGCTGTTCACCCACTGCTCCTGACCCCTTCCTGTGCCAAAAAAATGATGCCCAGCTTTAACTGGGGCACGTCTGATAAAGCAGGGGAAAACTTTTCAAAGCAGTGCTCCAGGATTGAGATGTTTGACTCCTCTGGGATTCAATAGAGCCCTACACTGAGGCTTTGTATCAGCCTCGTATTCCTAAGGCTGTACGAGACCAGGCAGCTTGGCAGAAATTAAACCACTATCTTCATTTTATCTTATTTTGTGCCGTTCTGTTGTCTGAAGTCAGATTTTACTCCTCTCCCCCCAGATATTTTTTTTTTGGTGGTCTTAGCATTTATCAGACTTCTAAAGCCTTACATATTGCTCGTGATAAGAGGATAACTTCACCACTGGTTTCACAGTGGAAAAGGTAGGTTCATTTTCTGCCAAATAACGATGGGCTCTCCTGTCAGTGTAGCCACTCCGTGTGCACTGGGAATAAAACGTATACATTGCTACAGTGCTGAGCTGAAAAAGAAGGAAACTTATCATTCAAGAAAAAAAATGATATAATTAGGATCAGGGCTGGAATCTCACTGGGAAATGTGGTGTAAAAATGCTTCTCATTTTAAATTAAGCTTTCAATGGCAAGTGCTTGGCTTTCAGCAACTCCTCTGAAACTCTTTTAATTGAAGTTCCATGAAAATCTGGGGAGTTCAGCTCAAGTTCACCTCCCAAACCCATCCTGATTTCATTAAAGATCTGATCTTTTTTTATTTGCCAATAAAATATATATGTGTGTGTGTGTGTGTGTGTAAATCAGTATCTGTTCCATAACTCTTTTTTTTTTTTTTTGTTTGTTTGTTTAAAGGAACAGTTTCCCTTCTCTTTATGACTCCTGCTCCCTCCATCTAATGAGAGATGGGAGGAACAACCCCCAGCAGATCCTTCCCGTCCCCCACCCTAGGTTGGGATTTGGGGCTCAGGACACGCTTTCTTGTTGCTTCCCCCATCTGCCTCATGCTCTGCATTGGTGTGGCAACCTCTGTGCTGGCAGAGCCAGTATCAGACATGATCAGGTCATCCTGGCCTGGTGAAGGCTAGCACGGTCCAGCCCTCGTCTTCCCATGGCAGACGTGGTGCGAGCAGGAGCCGGGGCTGAGCGTGCCTTGGTCGGGCTCCTGGTGTGGCCATTTTGTCTGCGTGTCGCAATTTTCTTTGCCTGTCTCTAGGACCCAACAAAGGTCCCAATTACTCGGAAGGGTCTTGCTCTGGGCTTACATCTGGACAGTGAGGTTAGGATTTTTGTTCTTTCATCCCTTTCCCAAGTTTTGTCCCGCTTCCAGCTGCAGGGGCCAGATATGCCTATGAGCAAGGGGCTGAGTGCTGCACACAGCCGGCTGTACCCGGACTCCGTATCCCTTCACTTCACCCGCCAGCTAGTAAGAAAAGCCTTCAGCAATGACATCCATGTGCCCAGGGTTTTCTACTTATCTGAGGTGGCGTTGGAGCCCCCCGCGGTGCCTCCTATCCACAGCCGCGCTCACTCCAGCTCCTGCAGAAGCAGTGGGCACTGAAGGCTCCCCTGGGACCAGATGGGAGGGCTCCTGGGAGCTGCCCGAGGCCCCGCTTCTGTGCCGTGTACGAGGCGAGACGAAAATGTGCTGGAAACGCTGTAAATCTGCCTTCCCCAAGGCAGAGATTGGCAATATGCTCGAGTCCTGCATCAGTCCAGAGTGCAGCAGCGCGCCAACGAATATAAGCACAGCTCTTCTGTTAATTATTCAGTCATTCGGGTATCCAGTTTTGGGTTTTGTCCTGCTCCTAGGCTAACGCGTTTCTTCTACTATTTTATTCTCTCATGACTGCAAGTACTACCTGTGCCACAGCCTCCCCCGTGAGCCCCGCACGTCGCTATCTGCAGTTTTAGGGAATCAGATCTCAGTGTTTCTGATCAGGGTCCAGCTGGAACCACACATCTTTGTTTCATGTATTTAATATACTCAAAATGCACTAAATGACAGTTTATAATATCATTATCAACAGTTAAAGACATTATAACTTCAAGAAATGAAAAGAAAGTGCAGCCATATGTGGAAATGCTTTATTTTGTGCACTTTTAACCCTCGCAATAGCTCAGCTGTGAAAACGGGGACAGCAATGCGAGGCAGGAAAAAAAATTCAATGTCTGCAAAATCATTTTTCAGTTTTCCCTGCGCTGTTGTCATGAAAGAGCGCTGCACTATTTGGATGGTAAATAACAACCGAGGACTAATTTATTTTTCTTCATAAAATTATTTCTTGAATTGGATTCAAATGTGTTCCTTATTACACGGTTTGATAATTCAGTGATGCTTTCCCCCCATAACATACGAGCTGATTTAAACCTTCATTCCATACAGCCTCGGGCTTATTAAGAACAGTGTGGACTGAGTATGGATTAGGTTTAAAAGTAATAAAAAAGTAGACCTGTTGGTTAGGTGAAAAATTCACTATCAGATTCCTGAGTGCAGCTTTCTTTTCATGTGCAAACTGCATTAAATGAGGCATTTAATTCAACAAATCCATAGTTCTGATCCACCAGAAATAGAGACTGGGTTAGTTCAATTTGTAACAAACGATCTCCATATGATCAAAGTCCTGAGAGCTGATTCCAACATACTGCTTAAATTAGTCTAACACCGAAGTGTTTGGCTCTGGGACAATATTTGGAATGTCTTACCAGAAGAAAAATTCCTCCGCACACATGGTTCCAATATCGGGGAATGCCAACCTTGCTTTTTAATGGGCTGACAGGGAGCCTCCGTGCTAACTTTCTGACTCCAAAAAGTTCTTGTGCTGTCACCCGCAAAACAGCTTGGATAATTTTTCCTTGGCTTCCTTATTAAAGCCTGAATGAAGGGATTGTGTGGCTTTCTTAATGTCACTTGGTCTGCTTGCCATAAATTCAAGCACTCATGATGAAAGCTCCACTTATATTTCGCTGGGAAATGGAATCAAGGAGAATGCACCCTCGTTCACAATAAATAACTAAAGTTGAGTTATTAAGTGTATTTCATATACCAGCGACTTATTACATCAGCAGTTTAGATAATGGCTTCTTAAAAATATTTCTCCACTGAAACCCACGAAGAGCGGGTTGCACATAGGCGTCCCTGTGCGCAGAAAGCAAACCAGCCGGCTGCGGCAATAACTTAGGCCTGTATTAACAAATAGCGAATATTTACATTTTTACATGCTGCTGTCTGTTCAAATTAAGCAACCATTGTGCTAGCGGCAGTGAGCGGAGAGCGCTGTGTTGGCTTGAGCCCCGACACAGAGCCCAGGGCTGGGCCGGGGCTTGCTGCGGGCAGGGGGACGCAAGCTGCTTGCTCCCGAGCCCCGCCAGCCCTGGCCCTGAAGCAACCAACAACACTGTCAAAGGCCACTGCAGGATTTCCTCTCACTTTTTTTTTTTTATTTTTATTTTTTTATGGACCATCTTAATGTGAAATTTGTTGCTGTAATTAAGCCAGAAGGGTGCCAGGTACCTATGCACGTACTGTGAATGCGCACGTCGTTCTCTACATTTTTACACTGTTATTATACACGCAGTGGGCTGTAATAAATCGGTGTTCACCCAGGAACAGACAGGACTGACAGTGAGTAAATGCCCCGATTAGCATGTTATTGTGACAACTTTGCAGCTCCCCCTGGTTGGTTACCATACATTTGGGATGCCGATGAGATTATTTTTAAGTCTGGGCTAAGCATCGCTTGGTATTTCATGGCAAACGGAAGAGGAGAAGGAGGCAGAATGAAGGATGAAAGGTTGGCTACTCAGAAATTCAACAAACCCGCTGTTTTCATGGTAACTCTTCTGAACAGGTGGCTAAGTAAGCCAATTAAACAGACTTTAAGAACAAATTATGATAGTAATCCATTGTCTGGGATCGTTGAAATGCGCTGGGTGGAATCTGTTCCCCAGAGCTGCCTGAATAATGAAAATCTATTTTGGTGTAATTTTATTGTTTTCCTGTCTTCATTAAATGTTCAGAGAAGGAGCTCTCTCCTTTTTTTCTTTTTTTTTTTTGACTTTTCCTTAGGGGTGAATGGAGGGTGAAGGAGACCAAACATCTTCCACAGTTTATGAAAAACAGCCTTTTTTTTTTTTTTTTAAATATTAACACGTAAGGACATCTTTTCCTTTAAAAAATAAAAAAATAAAAATACACCAGTTTGCTAATGACATTTTATAACCATTTTAGAGAAGGAAATTTCTAGTATAACTTGAAAACCTTCAATAATATGGTAGACATTAATAAAAAATAAATAAATCTCAAAACGTTTTTGACGGAAACATCTCGATCAACAAAGTGTCTGGCAAGGGCCAGTTAAAAAGTGTGAAACACCAGAGATACCAGCTATGGGCCCTTAGCCCCAGCGGAGGGCTCCAGGGAAGCAGGAGCATCTCTCCAGGGTTGGGGAGAGACCAAGGGAGGGGAGGAGGACACTGTAAACCTTCTGCTTCAACCTCTTGTCCTCAGCACTTTGCATTTCACTGGTGTAGGTTTAAGGCCCTGACAGAAAGGCCTTTGGGTTGAAGCTGGTGATGTCCAACACAAACCAGCTCCTCCACACAGTCTTGCTCAGGGATGTGCTGGAGGTGATTAAAAAAATCACACCAACCGACAGGCACCACTATGGATGTGAAGAAGAGGGCAGTGGAAAATTTAGGCCGGGGTTTTCCAGACAGCCCGGCACCATCTGGGTCTGATTCTGCCCCCACACAGGACAAAAAATGGGCCACACGACTTGGTCAGTGCTGGAGAATGACGGCCACCACCCATCCCAGGACCGTGCCACACACCCCCCTCCTCGCCTTCCTCTGCCCAAATCGCCAGCAGCGCCCCTGCCTCTATCAGCTGCATTGCTGCAGGTTGCTGTGGGTCACCTTTTATTTTTTTTCCTTTTTAAATCTGGGACAGAAAAGAGTTCTCCAGAATTATTTCAGGCCATCGTACGGTAACGACTCCGCGTTGCCACATAGGGCTGCATGAACCAGTGACCTAGGGAGAAAATAAATTACATGCAAGCTGAGGGCTGGCAATGGTGAGTGACAGAAGAATGGCACTCCAAATTGTGTTCAAGAGATTCTGTATTCATTTAAGAAATGTGCCTGTTTAGCCAATTTATTCATTTGACAAGTTCCTTTTTAACCATCTTAACTCACCATTTAGCCTACGATGGCCTTCATTAGTTTATTAGATATTCAGCAAAAGAGATTTTTTAGCATAAATACAGTTCCAGAGAGGATTACTGCACAGGGAATCTATTCTTTTAGCCTCCTTATTCGGATATCAAGTATTTGTTGAAATGGTCTCATATTTACTTAGTCCCTTAATGAAGTCTAGAAAAGCTTTTCTGCAAAGGGAATATTGTTTTGTCAAAATTAGCTTACTTAAATAGTTTTCAAAGTCATCTCAGAACAAAGATTTCAAAGATACTGCGCCAGCCTAATATTTACTTTTTACACCGTACAGTAGTTTAGACTTGCCAGGAAAAGTGCACTTGCTTTTTTGTGTTGTTTTGTTTAAATTTCTCTGTTTCTAGTTGTGAGATATATATGTCATTTCTAGGGGTATGGAACTAATTGAGGAATATGTCCTGCCCTTGTTGAGGTGAACAGGGCAGATAAATAAAAACTCCATTGGACATAAATCTCCTCTACTAACATCAAAGAAACAGGATCCTGCTAAGTGTATTTGTATAATGCAGTAATTTATGCAAAAAGCAGCTTTTGTCAGCAATGCAACAAAGCAGCTTTGATAAATGTCCCCTAATTTATTGTCATGTATCTCAAATCAAAGTAAAACATTTACAGCCTGCACACTGAAGGAACCCAGGCCCAGGGCACTTAAAGGGTTTCTCTCCCTCTCCATCTCCCCCCCCCCTTTTTTTTTAAAGTACAAAAAGCTAAGTTGGGCAAAAGGTTAAAAAGGCTCTGTTTTGAATGCTAAGTACTTTATACAAATTACAGGAAAAATATTAACGGAGCTGCTTAAAGAATGAGAGAAAAGCCTGTACAAATTCAGATTAAAAAATCCACTTACCTTTTCTCTTATGGGTGATGTTTAACAAATCCTAATGCAGACACTAACTGTGTTTTACAGGGACAATCCCAGCATCCCACGTTCTGAAAAAGGAGTAAAACAGTGACTGGAAAAGGTGTTTGGCTCCAGTGCTTTGCTGCCCATCCCTCCTACCAGGCCTTTCCCTTGTGGGGCACACTTTAAGTCAGCTCAAACGTGAGATCTCTGGGGGAAGTGTTATCACTGGCCCTGGCGGGGAGTTGGAAACTGGACCCTAGAGGGGGAGAAGGCCAAAGAGCCAAAAGCTGCATCCCCCTGAAGTGCCGCTGTTGTTTCCACGCTGCAGAAGCTCGTTGGCTCAAGCGTCTCCCAACTTCTTGGCAGAATAGCCCTACCTACAGACCCAGTCCCAAGAGGGCCATTTTGTAATTAAAGAGCCTCATTAAGTGGTGTGACTGAGAAGGCGCAGTCTGAAGTGGGGTGGCCGTGATGCAGGGGAGCACTTGGGAGCCCCCGTGTCTGGGCAGGGCGCCTCAGGCCTGGCCTCCGTCAGAAGGTGCCGCCAGGAGCACGCCCCCCCCAGCGCCACGGCCCTCACGGGCAACGCGCGCGTCCCACCTGGCTGCTGCGGGTCGGGCGGCCTCAGGGCGGCCACGTTTGTGTCCCTAGGCTGGGAGGTAACAGGGAGCAGGCCTACGGGGCGAGGGGGTGGGAAGAGAGGAGATGGGACTGACATGTGGGCATGGCCTCTAGCAGTAGGTCCAGCCATGGTGAAGGGGCAGAGGGCACCCTGTGGCCCACGTCTGGAGACAAAACCGGGCACAATCCTCCCCGGGGATCGACATGTTGTCCATCAGTTCTCCTCTGAGCACGCGGGGAGCTTGCTCAGGGAAGGCCTGGAGTCAGCTCACGGCAGGGAGACTGCCGAACGCCCAGCGGACAATAAATTAAAACTACGTGGGCTTTTCAGTCACTCACACTGCCTCCCAGTTAAAAAGACCCAAAAATGGTACGGCTGCTCCTCGAGCCTCTTTGATATTTAGGGGGAGCGATAAATTCCGCTCTGTTTCAGCAGAGATCTAGTGCAGCTCCACATGTCAGATTGCTTCAGAAGTAGACAGCATTTCTATGTTTTTTACTTAGAAAGCTCTGTTTATAATAAACATACAGCTTCAGGAGTATAATATCCTTTGAGTGGAGTTGTTTCAAAGTGTTTTACAACCCATCTGGTAGACTGACTCGAACGATTAGGCGTGTTCTTGGAGAAAATGCTTTATTCATACAGATAGTAGTATGTTTCTGGCATTGCAAACCAGGAGAATGAAACTTTGCAAATCCGGGCCTGCTGCACCATAAAACAGAGACATGAGTTCACTGAGAAAGTGAAAAGGCGACATTAAAAAAAAAGAAAAAAAAAAGGAAAAAAGTAGTTTTATTTTCTTTGTGTAGCAGTTGTGCCTGCTGGGAATGGAGTCTGCCTCACGCCAGTGCCACCATTCCTGCGAGGCCAAGTCATCGGCACGTGGAGCCCTCACTGCAAATCCCCATGCCTGTCCATCTGTGATGCTGGTCTTAAGACACATTCAGATGGTAAGTCATTAAGTTAGTGTCATAATTACTAGGGTTATCATTAAAATTATATAAAAAGGATTCTGCAGCCACAATCAGTGAAATGAGAGTTTTGCACTTAGCAAAGCCGATCACAGGTGCTATGTCTGAACCACAGGAACACCTTCGGCAGCTGCAAGGCCCGAGGGGCATTCTGCAGGAACAGGTGGGTTGTATAAATATATTTTTATATATATATATATATGTCTCTCTGTATGTATGTACACGCACGTGCATAAGTGTAAATAGTTATACATGCATATATGTGGACAGAGCAAATTATGTGTACGTACCTGTACAAACATATGTATAAATATATGTATAGTCTACATATAGACATATACATACACATAAGTCTGCATCCATATAGAAGGAGCTAGAGCTATATACTGACAAATGTATATTTGTGTGTGTCATATGATATGTCCATATACCTGTATATAAAGACGTGTGTGTGTGTATAGCCATGTATACCCTTATCTATGTATCTGCCAGTGTATCTGACCACTGCCTGCATCCCTTCCACTGATGCTACAGCAAAGATGAAGGCTCCAACTGGGGGAGTGCTGGGGTGGAAATGCCTCTGTGCCCGCTCAGTATTTGGGAGCTGTAACAGCCTCTTTATTTTAAAATCAAACCTGCGAGGTCTAATGTGAAGCCACGCTGGCTGCTGGTCAGTTGTCCTGGCTGTCAAGGCAGGGCATCCCCGGGAAGCTGGCAGTATGCTGATGGCAAGAGTAGCTCACCGCAGCACTGAGGGGCCTGTGGCAGTGCCACGGCTCAGCCCCTACCTGAGCAGAGCAGCCAGCAGTGGAGTGGACAACAAAGAGATGGTGAGAGGCGCAGGGCGGGTGCTGGTGAGCCCTGCCTGCTGCAGGAGCCTGCCGGGCCGCAATGGAGAGCCAGCGGAGGCTGGCACACAGGAGGGAGCTGGCTGGGGCCCACATCTGGCCAGGATGCCAGAGAGGTCATGGGAGAACCTCAAAGTATTTAAAATAAAGTTAGAGAATGCGTACATGAAAAAGCGGCACAATCAGCAGAGCTTTTCGGCAGGCCTGTCACGTCCAAGTCAGCGTCCTGCAGGTACCAGCGACGCTGCTCAGGTGCAGCACCGGGGTTCGCAGCACAAGGGGTTTGCACCTTGCCTGCAACATGCTGCTGACGTTTTATAGGTCTAATGAGATAGGTGCTAGTAGGTGCTAGTGCGAACACACCCAGTGCACTCAGACCTTCAGACAGTCCTCCTGGATCCTTTTTTTTTTTTTTTTTCAGTGATGGGGCTTTGTGATGAAATTTTATCCTGATATGTTTAAAGCAGAGACAGCTGTGAGTAGCTGTTAAATGGACACAAACAAGAGCTCGGGCCAAAATATGCGTGTTCAACATAGCTCTTTAGCTATAAGTTGTGCTACGAGACCACAAAAATGAAGAAACTAAAACATATTAATTGCTTGAAATGGAAACACTCTCTTTTTAAAGTCAGGCACCCTTTTTAAATGTCTTATTTAAGTGGCGCATTGATTTCTAAGTCGCTGAAGCCCCTTTATCTCAGTGCACTTATTTTGTGAGTGGTACGTTTTGACACATGGTTTTGGTTTATTATGTAATGCTTCAATAAATAAATGCAAATTACCAATAATGATCTGTATAATCTGAAACATAACAAAAATCAAACTTTTTTCATGTAAATAGATGGAGAACTTTTTTTTTGTTGTTTCTTTGTCTCATTTTGCAAATTACTCTGTCTGACACAGGTACACATTTCAAAGAAGTTCACATTCAGTGTGAGCAGGACAAAAAAAAAACACAACAAAAACAAATCCCCCCCCCATCTTGGAACGTGTCATTAAAACCACATGGATTTTAAATTCTTGTTCTCATACAGAAAATTGCATTAACAGATTTTGACCTCAAGACTAAGCCACGTTACACGTGTGAAAGGCCCAGCATCTCTGCTCTGATCCGCAGCACCGCTCCTGCATACTGAGTAAGTAACTGCAGCCTACTGATGTAATAGCATCCTGCATATGTCTCATATTAATGGTATTTTCCTAATAGTAATAGCATTAAAAGCCTGTCTACTTTGCTATTGACTTACCCTATTTAGGATAATTTGCCCAGAAAGACTATCCTTGAGCATGTGAACAGCCATATCATTTTATAACACTTAACTTAAAAATATCAAAATCAAAGCAAGCTGACAGTTTGATTCCAGAACTAGTATTTTTCCATTAAAAAAAAAAAAAATCTGTTGTGTTTCTTGAATAATTTATTATCTGGATTTTTGTTGTATTTTCCACATGGAATTGATGAAGAAAAAATACTTTTTTTTTCTAAAGAAAGTTTGGACGAGCGAAAATTCACACATGGAAAACAAATGAGCATCGGGAAACACTCCTCATAGCTAATGGCTACTTGGTATGTCGCCAGAATTCATACAGATCCTTAAAATCAAGTAAATTATGCCCGTAGTGATAGCTCCCTTTCGCTGGAGTCCCACAACAAGCACCAAATGGTGGAGCGGAGCAGAACTGCCAAATTCCATTTTTCACCTCCCGATTCCTTTCAATTAAGCAGCCTCATTTCCAGCAGAAGGGCCTATGCATATTTTATGGCACCGCGGCGGGGTGCAGCCGCGCGCCTCTCCCGGCTCGCCGCCGCGCGCCAGGCCCCACTCGCACACCGCAGGCCCGAGGTGCTCGGCCCTGCTCGCTGCCCGCACGTGCACGCGCCTGCGGCCCAATCCTGCCCATGCCGAGGCCAGGGAGCGGCGGGGGGCTTTGAAGGCAGGGTTTGGCCTGCAGGAGATAAATAAGCAGCAGAGGGGAGTGCAGTCAGGCGCGCACACACACACACACACACACACATATCTTCGTTAGGCAGCCTGCTGAAGACTCAGGCCATGCAAAGGAAATCATCACGAAACGGACGCATTCCTCTTGTGGTCTGCTCATTTGATAAGGGATTGCACACGTTCAAATCACTGGCGAACGCAGAGGTTAAGAAACCTGCTGCTCAGTTAAACAACTGGTGAATTTGTGCTAGAAAAATTAGGATGGATTATACCAATATCAGTTACGACTGCAATAAATATTTATAAACAATCTTCCTTGCAAAACACATCTCTATCATTCATTTCCCTGCGATGAAAAATCTGGAACAATGGAACTAATGACAACATTGTTCCAAAGTTAAATAGTATATCTAATAAGGAAAACACTAAAATGAGCCAAATTCCTTATGAACACAACAGCGAAGCAATTAAAATAAATGTGATTTTCCAGATCAAAACTTCTGGCTGTTAATTGCTATATGGCACCTATCCTAGTCATATGAGTTTCCCTTGCAGCTGTTTTTATTTCATGATCCATGCTGAACTCCCCGGAGCCCAGGCCTGGGCACTGACACGGAGACAGCCCACCCGAGCACCGGGATCGCTGCTGCCAGGTGCCTGCGGATGCCCTCTCAGGACAGGCCTTGGAGGAGAGGCTCTCACCATTTCATTTTGTTGGCCGTGTGGTTCCAAGGCAGAAGCTGCGTTGCCTGCTGCACCTCCTTTTAAATCCCAGGATGACTTTTTTGGGGAGAGGTAAGAAGAGATATCCATCATGTGCTCTTTCCTAATAGTACCTAAATGGTACCGTGCTTCTAATACTCTATACCTGACTGCTTCTCTCACTTTTTTTTTTTTTTTTTCAATTTATGCCCTGCCTGAGTGCAGCAGCCATGGGTAGGGGGTAGGGGGCTGCAGCCTCGGCAGGGCCAGGGCTCTTTAACCCATCTCACGTCACCCCCAGACCACAAACCACACGCTGGAAATCTGGCACGCTCCAGCCAGCTCAGTTGAAACTGTATTTTAGTATCTGTGGGTTATTAATGAGATTAAAGAACTCCGTTACAGGGAATGACAACTGCAGTTTGTCCAACATTAAGCAGATATTGGCATCCTTAGGTGCGAGTCGGGAGGCAGTGATCTCAGATATTGAACAAGCT
The DNA here is from genome assembly GCF_964034855.1 of Anser brachyrhynchus. Classification (NCBI taxonomy): domain Eukaryota; kingdom Metazoa; phylum Chordata; class Aves; order Anseriformes; family Anatidae; genus Anser; species Anser brachyrhynchus. The sequence continues at coordinate 15,904,004 of NC_137707.1, read as the reverse complement.
AAAGCCATGAGCAATATGATATTGATTAGACAATGGGTATTGTATTTACCCACATAGCTTTATTGGGTGAGGCTCAATGTGATGTGTTTTTATTTGGGAAACTTAAGGAAGATAATTAAAAATGTTGTAAGCAGAGCCCAACAGCCTTCGTGCTTTGCTTTTTAAAGGCTGCAGATGTCCTGTCTTCTTTCTTTAAAACTGCATGCACTCCCTCTCCACCTTCCAAAAGATCAAGGGTAATAATAACAACAATAATAATACAGTGTCCTGGAATTTTTCTACATGCCTCAAGAGAACTTTAATTTTTTCCAGAAACTGTTTTCTGATAACAGCCGCCTCTTGGACTTTTCCTGTTACCCAGTATGGCTTTCCAGTGCTGTTGAGGCCAAGTAAAAATGGTGTATTTGGATATCAGGCCTTTCATGTCGAAAACACCTCTCCTGCTAAACAAAGCCTTGTAGAGGAGAACAAAGCCAGTGCCTGGGGTTGGACTGCCCTCCAAGGAAGGAGCACCATGGCACAGAAACAGGGGCATTGGGAGCAGCTTTCCCCACTGCTGCCACCATGGAGCAGCGAGCCTGGTGGTACCAGCGGCCTCACAGGGGAGGAGCGAGGCGTAGAGATCTTCCACGTTCATTTTTTAATTTTTGAGCAGTGCTGAGAAGCTGGTCAATCCCAGAGTCATCCAGAGAGAAGGCCTGGAGCTTAGGTAATGCTTTGTACTTCACACATCCATAATGGGCACACGTTATGTCTCTGGTACTGCAGAATGCAGGCCGGCCTCCGTGCAGGAGGCCAGCCCTCGCTGCCCTCAGCCCTGCCTCCCTGAGGCTGCCACGCCATGAGGTACGCTGGGCAGCCCCGACCCGATGGGCAGGGAGTGCCACGAACTGTGGGCACCCCAGCACGCGATGATGGGGGAATGCCTTTGGGAGCCTCACACCCAGCGGTATCTCCACCCAGCAGTCCGAAGCACCCCCAGCGAGCACGTCCTGCCAGCCTGTTTTGCTGTTTCTCCCATCGATTGCATTCCCTTTCCCCGAGGCCTTTTTTTTTTCCTTTTTTTTTCTTCTTTTTTTTTTTTTTTTTAAATTGTATTCCCACAGCAATACCGCGGTTGCCAGCCCAGCATCACGTTCCTGCCTTTCATCAGAAGGCTGACTCACAGCATCTTTTAGTTTGGGCTCACTTTTTTTTCCGTGGTTCCTTGGTCTAAGCAGCTGCGTGCAGGCGCCCAGCCCAGGGCTGAAACCAGCCATGCATTTTCGCCATCCTCCTTGCCCCCGGGAAGCTTACCGTACCGAGGCTGTTTAACCTGAGGTGTCACAGCTTAGCATTTCTCCTCCCTCCATGGGTGGCTGCTGCTCTAATTCCTCAGGCTTCTGGCCACGGGCCTTTTAATATTTTCCTCCAGTTTGGTCCACCTACGGTGCACCAGAGCTGCTGCCGGCCCCGGTCCCATTGGGGAGGCAGCTTCTTGCAGCCACTGCTGCCTCCTCCGCTCTCCAACCTGATGCTTTCCAGCTCCGGGCTTTGCAAGGGGAGGCAGAGGCAGCGTGTGCCGAGCCTCCATCTGCACCACATCATGGGAATACAAAATGGCACCGAGTCCTACTTCTCCTCATTAGATGTGGGCAAACTTGGCTGGAGCACAAGTGTGAAAGCTCATCTTTCTTCAGCTGCTTGTAATTCGGGCTTGAGCAAGAGCATTATTTGGGGCTTAAGTCAGTCTTCTAAGTAGGTCACAATTCTTCGCCTAGACCCAAATTCCTGTCTATGACTTCTCAGAAGCATGGATCCTTACTGTCTCTGGATTTGTGAAACACCTTGGGTGCCCTCTTATCAGCTTCATCAGCTCCTCAAATGAATCCACAAAACAAACAGACACTAACTTGCTGCCTGCTTAGGGGTCAGCCTTGGAAAAATTCCTCTGCCTTGGGTGGCAGCCATTTCTCTGTCTCATTTGCATGGCTGATTTTCCCAATTTAGTGATACTCCACTACTAGCCCTGTAAAAAGGTAAAAGGACACATCCTGCAACTCCTATGGTCATTGCCTCAATGGGAGGACAAAATGCGATGAAGATGGCCAGGAAGCGCCAGCCCATATGGAGTTGGCTGTCTGAAACAGATGCAGTGCAGTCTGTGCTATAAAATGGAATTCGTTTTAGTGGTGCAGAGACTGATTCCCCAAATCATCACAGCATGTGTTAGACATTAGTCCTAGTCTTTAGCGTAGCACTATAAGGGGTTTGGACACACCCGGTGATAAAATGAGGCGGAAGGGAAGGGAAGGGAAGGGAAGGGAAGGGAAGGGAAGGGAAGGGAAGGGAAGGGAAGGGAAGGGAAGGGAAGGGAAGGGAAGGGAAGGGAAGGGAAGGGAAGGGAAGGGAAGGGAAGGGAAGGGAAGGGAAGGGAAGGGAAGGGAAGGGAAGGGAAGGGAAGGGAAGGGAAGGGAAGGGAAGGGAAGGGAAGGGAAGGGAAGGGAAGGGAAGGGAAGGGAAGGGAAGGGAAGGGAAGGGACGGGACGGGACGGGACGGGATGGGACGGGAGTACAATACAACACCAAACAATACAACATGGCACAATGCAAGGATGGTTTAGAGCTTTTCGCTCACCACTTTGGCTTTCTGGTAGTTCTGCAGAACAGTTCTGCATGCCTACAGCAGCTCGCAGCCCTGTGTCTGAAAATTACCGTAATTTTCTTTTTTTCAAGCATGTAGAAAGAAAGAAGTTTTACCTCCCCGCCAGTGGAGGGATGAGTCTAGACTTTAACAACATGAATGGGAAACATGACCTAAGCAAACGCCATATCACTCACTAGAGGAGGAGACTTGGTTAAAACGTGTGGTTTTAACACTCATTTGGCCAAGGGAGATCATCCATAGTGATGGGTAGTACTCGTTAGCAGCCAGATGTTGGGGCATTTCTCTGCATCACACTTCCAGATGTTTGGTTTTTTTTCCCCCTTGATTGCAACTTTGGGGTGCAGTGGTGGAATGCTGGAGCTGGATCAGAGCTCGGTTCTGTGGTCACCTTTATATCACTGAAATGAGTTGAAGTGCTATTTTACAATGGATTACAGGATGCCCGCAGCTTTTATGTTTTATTTTTGTTTCTGTGAGGTTATTTTTCACTTCCTCTTCTGAATAAAAAGAAAACAAAATGTTAAATGTCTAATTGAATGGACTGTTGGAAAAGGTGCATAGAAAGGTCTAGCATGTGAACTTCTGTGAAGCAAATGCCTTTGTTTCCAAACAGGCTAGTGATAGCAAATATTTATTGACATTTTCCTTCCATAGGGGCGTTAACAATTATAATTTGCTAGTACGTACCTCATGAGTACTTTCAGGTTTTGAACAGAACATCTGTTGGTCAAAGATGAAAAAAAATGTTGAAAAAAAAAATCTATTTTTCCAGGGTTATGAATCTAACAGCATCACAAATTATCGCTAGGAAAACAGTTCAAAAGCCTGAACTTGCACTTATGGAAAAAGGAACACAGATAGAGGAAACAGATAAATATGCGTCGTGTTGGTAGGCTTTGTTTTCTGAAATGATATATTGTTCCGGAGAAGCGGTTAACAAACAAATTATTGTCTGTGTCCAGTACAGCCAGATCTTTGGTTCCACCGAACAGATGTTAAGGTGAAGCAGATTAAAGCTTAATTCACAATAGGGCTGCACCACAGGAAAGGTGCCCTAAGTTTATCTATTGTTAAATAATATAATTTATCGTCTTAGAGGGCTACAGAGCAATTGCTGTTCCTTTTCTACTTTTTGAACAAAGATTTATAACATAGATAATCCCCAATTTTAGATATTTGCTGCAGGTTATATTTGAAAGAATTTCCCAAAAGACTGATAACCCCTTTTTTTCCTTAACCACAGTCAAACCAGTGAACTAATATGATGCCTGCTTCAAATAAATGTATTTGCTGCCTCTGTGCATGATAAGTTTTCATTTAGTCTATGATCAGCTGACAGTATGCAAGTTTGCAGATACCAGTAATTGAATACAGATAACCTTGGTTGTTGACCTATGCAGAGCCATGGCTGTCTAGTTTCCATTGTTTCTGTTTTTGCTAGTTGACACAAAACTGATGTGGGCTGAATTTATATATTAGCCATCCATTATAGTGGGAATTGCTTATCGTTGTGGATGGATATTGCAAGAAGTTTCTATTTATTTAACCTAATAAGATCGCAGAAATGAACCTGATTGGGTCCATTCAGGAGCAGAATTAACCCTTATCAGCCCAGTTAATTTCTGCATGGATAACAGAGCATGTAAAGGATGCCTGCCTTATTTCTATTTTTTACATGTTAATTTTATTTTCAGTTAGATGGATTATATCAACTGGCAAAGAATCCGTGCAGTATTGAGAAAGTGAAGTTGAGGGTTGCAAAAGAGTGAAGCAGTGCTGGATATCCAAATCCTCTTGGCTTCTGACCGCAGCAGACAACAGTTCTCCTAGACCTCATTGAAAGCTGTGCCTGAAAAGACTATAAGGTAGAGTTTGCCAAGTGATGACAAGGGCAGTGGCAACGCAGTCCCTGCGAGAACCACATCCTATAGGGCTCACAGCACAGGCTTCGGATCATGTACTGGGAGCTGCTCCTCTGCAGGTGCAGCCGTCTCAAAGCTCCTGTACCTTGCAGCCAGATGGAGGTGCCTTTGGTTGCTTGTTTGTGGCCTGCTTGGTTTCAGCTTCGCCATGGCCAC
>NC_137707.1:15851779-15894279 GCF_964034855.1 Anser brachyrhynchus | reverse complement strand
CAAACTTTGCCAATAATGCATGCAGCAGAAAAAAAATTATTTATTACCTTCAGCATGTGGTAATAAGTCTTGTTTTCTCATGCTAGAGTCTGGTTTGAGCTAGGCTGAAAGGCTGGCAAAGGTATGGGGAGGAAATTAATGTTTACTGGTAGGTACCAAAGCAGCGATGAGCTCAGCAAGGCAACGCTGAATGCCCTCAGAGCCGCTGGGGGAACCTGATTGCCCTCATGCTTCCTGAACTGCTCTATCTGGAAGCCAGTGGAAGGTCCTGCGATGAGCTGCTGGCACAAGCAGACCCTGGGCAGGTTGGGAGGGGAGGGCTGGGGACTCTGCCCCTCCCTGGGACACCCAGCAGAGCCACCAGGCTGCGGTGGCAGCAGTGTGCATGAGGTGGGTGCGAGGCACCAGGTCCAGCACAGTGCCTGGCATGCTGAAGGCATCAGCTCACAAGCTCTGCGTGCTCCAGCAGGGGCTTATCCTGCTCTTTTAAGGGCTTCTTCCAGCCATGTTCAGTACTTGCCCATGTTAAGTCAGTGTGGGGTTGTGGCACAGGGTGCTCTGGAGCCCGGAGCTCAAGGGCTCAGCAGGTAACAAGTGAGGGCTCAGGTTTGGGGCAACAACGCAGAGAAACCAACAAAACAGCCCAAAGGCTAAATCTGGGTTTGGGGCCATCTCTGGTGCACCGATAATCCCCTGTGCTGCTGTGCTACAGTTCTGGTCATCCTAGCACTGCAAACACAGCATGGCACAATGATGCCAAACTTGCTCACTAGCTTTACTCAGTGTGCATTGAACCAAAAGAGAGAAATTGGAAAAACAAATTTGTAACAAATTAACCTTAAATAAAATAAAAATCTGGGGCTCCGTGTCATGTTTTTCTAGTGACTAGTAAAACAACAAAAATACAGTTTGCAAGTAAAGAAAAGTAGCGGCCTCACCAGTTGCCTTTGGCTGGCATGGGAAACCAGAAGGAGAGGGGCAAGTGTCTATACATTAGAAGAAGGTGTTGACTTGAGTATTTTGACTTTTTTTTTTGAAGGGAGATTGCTGCTTACAGAATGACTCAATATTTATAACTATCTATCAACCCATAAAGGTATCTGCAGATATGCATGAATACACCTGTATGCAGAATGCAGAGCTTTTTCTGTTTTGAACTTTTTTTATCTAGACCACATTAAAAGATGTTCTCCTAAGGGAAAATGTTTCCTAATTTCTGCTCCATTTCAGGTGAAGACAAATGGAACTTTTTTACTTCAGGCAACTGAAGCAAACAAAAAATAAATACACACACACACACATATATATTTGCCAAACTCTGTTTTTTTTTATGGGACAGGAAACCAAGGAGCCTTATATTACAGCATTCAGAAATTGCTTCTGGATGACAGCAGTCTTACTTGCTAAATACATACCTTTGATACAAAATACTGACCTCCTGGAAATGGTTTCACAGAAAGCACAAAGGACACAGAACTGTCTTGCTCGACAGAGTTACAGAAGGGAGGAATCAATAATCCTGGCAGATGGGCACTAGTGGGGCTGGAACGAGCCAGGATGAAACCACCATCACAGGAATCAGTTAAGCTCCTGCAGAAGTACGTAAAAATAAATGAAATTGTGAGGAGATGGAAGAGGTGGGTGAAAAGGGAGTGAGGGGCTTGATTTAAAATGAGTCCTGGGATACAGTAACACCTCTCCAAAGTGCAGGATGAGAGCAGAGGTGCTGCAGGGTGCTCAGGGCAGAGCCTGTGCCCAGACCTGCAGGGCTCCCACACTGGCCCTGCTGGGACCAGTGGGACACTGCACCCTGGCCCCTCACCACCTGTGGCAAGCATGTGCCTGTCTTGCGTGTCTTAGAGTGATGGCACATGGAGGAGAAGGAGGAGAGGTGAGGAAAAGATTAAATTTGGGGCAACCTTCAGCCCTGACCTCCTAATTCTACATCCTGTCTTCCCTTGCACCTCATTACTCATTGGGCTGTCGAGCCCGGACTCCAGCCTGCCAGATTAAGGACTGCAAGTTTATTTAAAAGGAAACAAAACAAAAACACACCAGTTTTCCTCATTCTTGGCAGCCACCAGGATGCCTCCCTCCTCAGGACCACACAGGGAGCAGGCGGTGGCACGCTGACAATTAACTCGCCCGTCTGTGTGCGCTGGGAACACCAGGGGGGTTTGGAGGCTGTGGAGCGTTTTTGGGTGCTGACCTGGAGCTAGGCTGTCTTCTGCAGGGCCACTCTGCTCCAAGCCCCGTGGGGACGAGCCCTGTGTGCCCTGGGTGCCCGCCGGTGCGTGCCTGGGCTTCTCAACAGCTCCCTGGCTGCCCCCAAGGGTCTCCCTGCTTTGCACGGCTCTTGGGGAGGGATGGGAGGCCCAAGGGGACAGGGATGTGAATTTACGTTCCTTCTGCTTCATCTGAAGGGACAATCAGGCTCTTTTGGGGCTCTCCATCTGTGTTTCACATTCTTTTTTTTCCAGACTTGTGTTCATGGGTGTAGCCCAGAAGAAGAATTTTCTACTTCTGGTCCAAAATGGGGAAATTCTTAGGCGTAAAATCCAGCTCAGCTGTGACCCATAAAAGACCTCATACTGCTGATACTGTATCAGGCAGTCAAGTTACATGACTTAACTGCAGAAAGTAATGGATATAGTTTTTGTTTGTTTTTAACTCACTAAATATGTTTAAATGTATGAAGGCGCTCAGAATATTTTCAGTCATATTTAAAATTAAAATGTGTGAAAATTCACATTTTTTTTTCATAGAAATATTTGAATTGATGCAAAACCTTTGCAGTGTCTGTGAAGGCAGGCAAACGCAGCAATGGGACCGCACGATGGATTTTTTGTGCGGGCACGTGAACGTGAAACCACAGGCAGCAAAGTCGCACACGCAAACATTCAGGTTTCACTGTGAAACCGCGGACACAACTGAAATCTCACTTCTCACACCACGCAGCTGGGCTTGTGCTAGGATAGCGCTGGCCCAGCTGGGGACAGGGGGCAGAAAGGCAGACCTGCAGCACAGCCAGGGGGGAGCAGCTCACTGCCATCCCGAGAATTAGGTTCACGGGTGCCCACTTGAGAAGAGCCGCAGCCCCATCAATAAGAAGAGCTCGTGCCTGCCTGCCAGGGCGTTTAGGAACGTTTCTGCCGGGCTTTGTGAGAGCAGGGAGTGCTGCGTGGGTGCAAGGTATGTGAAAGGACATGTGGATGTGCTGTGTTGTTGCACTTGGACTTTGTCTACAACTCAGACTAAGGTGCTGCACCTTTTTCTACGAGGAAAAGGTGATATCGTATCACTGATGAGAACAAAATATTTTTAACTATCTCTGCTTGTGCCTTTAATTGTGGGTAGCTCCTAAAAAGGGCTCAGATCAGCATACCTGGACACCAGCACTCACCTGTGTATAAATAGGCCCCAACAGAGGGTCTAGACACACGGCTGAACCTGGCTGAGGCCCTGGAGGATTCAGACCCCCTAACTCTGGTTGCTGTTAAACACCAAAGCAACATGTAGCTCTTCTCTTGCATCTTTGCCTGTGTTGCACTGCTCAGACCCAGATTGCTGACCTACCTCACCGCAGCTACAGCTGCTCAGGCCCTCGCATGCCTTCAGGCTCTCATTCCAAGAGTGCTTCTGGTGCCAGAGGGTTTTGGCAACTGCTGTAATGTGCATGATTATTTCCATTGAGGAAACCATTGGTGATAACAGTGATGAGGAGGTATGCAGGGTGTAAGCCACAGCTTGCTGAAGGCATGAGACCATTAGGGTATGTAAGGATAAGCTCCTGGTGCTGTTCGAGAGGAAGCAGCTCTGCACATGAAATAATGTCACGTTAGTAGGGAAGTGAATATGCTAAACATAGTTTAACCCCTGAGCTGCCCCCTGTGAATAAAATGTTTCCAGAAGCCTTCATAGACTTGGCTTGAGCTAGGTGCTCACTCAGCTAATGAAAACATTACAGGCCCTCTGTCCAACCCACCTGATATATTCACTAAGCCTTACAGCAAAAGGAGATGTGTTTTGGCCACTTTTGTTGCCAAGTTGCCTGATACCAATGTGGACGTTATGAACTCCAGCAGTATTTTAAGTTGCTGAGATCTTAAATTTTATTTTCTTATGCAGCTGCCCAAGCCAGCTTACATGCTGATCAGGATCTGCTGCAGCCTGGGAATAATCTGGCACCAGCTTCTTGTGCAGGCAAGTAAATCCTTCCTGACATCAATGAACTGAAAAATTCTGAGGCCTGGCAGTGACAAAGGGAATAGTGAATGAGAGCAGTATTTCTTTATATTGATCTACCTTTCCTGCTCATCTACTAATAACATTGGCTGTTTACCCTCTGTAATAAGTTGTGATGGGTGTTTTTGCGGGTCCTTGCTTTCCAGTTCTCCTAGTAAGTGCCAGTATGCACAAACCAAGAAAACCCCTAAAACCCCAAGGAACCAGCTAGGGCTACATAAGAAACAAGTGTATTAATACTGTTAAAGCTTGCAATTTCATCTCTTGTCTGACAGATTTAGACGTTGATTTTATGCCTAAGAATTTCCCTGTCCAGTATTTAAAGTTTCTTCAAACCAGTCTACCACACAGTGGGGAGCACACCCCCTGCAAAAGAAGGGAAGAGACAGGACACTCTCACCCCATGGCCCTACTCTGAATTTATGCAGCCACTTGGGGAATCCGGGGATATGCTTATACCTTTGTCCCAGTCCCATATCCCTTATCTTAATCTCAATACTGGATTATTTTACAGCCTGAGGAAAGTGCAGAGGGTGAAAAGTGGGTACAATAAAGGTTTATAAGATGACGGAAAAAATTGTTGAGAACAAGAATTTAAAATCTCCTAGTGCATGTTCACACAACACAGAGAAACTGTGGGACTCAGTGCCCCAGAATGTTGTGGATACTAAAAATGTCCATGGCCTTAAAAAAGTGATAACATGAGGTAATGGATGAAAAGAAAACATTTATCAAGGGCTACTAAAACCAAAGCAAGATACCAGCTCTGGCTCAGCTAATGAGAGCTGCTGCAGGGAGAAAGCTGCGAAGCTATGCTATGGGGGCAGTGGTACATAGGTGCCCTACTGTGGTCTCTTTCCTAAGAGTCTGCTCCTGCTTGAGAAAGAAAAATATCCTTTCTGGAGAGGACATTTGGTCTCATCCTCAAACAGTCAATCTTGTTTCAATTTTTTAAAAAAGGCAATGATTAAAAAATAAAAGCAGTGATACGTGCATTATTAACAGATCCTGTTCCTACTTTTCTGATATGGGAAGACGCATGTTGTCCTGATGTTAAGCATACCTTGGAAGTGACCTGTGCTATGCTGCTTAGCACAGAGTTTTTTTGCAAGGATCCTTTAAGTTCATACTGAGCCAGAGGGTTGGTACTGCAGCGGGAGCCAGCCAAACAAGCTAGAGGCAGCCAAACAAGCTAGAAGATGTTTTCCATGGAAAAATTCTAAGCTCCAATTTCTGTGTTTGATACCAAGTAATCAAGAAGTAGCGCTGCATCAAGACAAAAATCTCTACTAAAAGTTTAAGCTCAGAATCAGGTTTTTAAAAAATCCAGTAAAAAATGATTTTCTCAACATTTGAGAAGCCCTGCGTGATGGACACGGCTGTACTGGACACCTTCAGCAGGACCCAGGTGAAGACCTACTTGTGCCATGCACAGTACGGACTCACAGCAAAACAGAGAGGCCTGCATTTCTCTGGGCATTGCTTTAGCTAAAAACTCTCCATCCCAAAGCATCTACAGGCTGCATGGGCTGAGCCGTGCCCAGGAACCCCGCAGCTGAGGGAGCCTGAGCCACCAGTGCCTCCTTAATATTTGTTGCTGGTCCACTGTCTGTGATTATGTCCTCAACCACCAAACCCTCATCCTTGCCATCAAGTGGGCATATTTACAAATATATATATTTACTTCAATTACAGCATTTTTTAACTATTTTTGTAAACTGGTCACAGATGCACAAACTCTACCCACAGAAGTCCTTAGAACAGCATAGCTGGTGAAAAACGGAGGCTGGCTAGGCAAGGCAAGAGGTGACTATGCAACACCTACCCCAGCCCTACGCTCATATTTTACCTTTAGGTAGTTTGCTGGCACGATAGAGAGTCCTGTGAGAAGGTGAGGCTGTTGCTTCCTCCCTCTTCATGCACCAGGTAAGACCTTGGCCCAAAGAATGTCAACAGGGAAAAATCCAGCGTTTCCCCTACAGCAGTCTTCTCATGGTCCGGATTTGAGTTGGAGCAGGATGGGGAGGCCGAAGACTCATTAAAACCTGAGGCAGAGTGGGAGCCTGCAAAGAGCATAAGTGTATGCCAAGAATAGAGCCAGCAAAGTAAGATGGGCTACATCAAATGCATCCAAGATAATTTGCAAGGATGGGTCTACCAAGGAAAACATACACATTAGTGCAAGCAGAGATTTAGCAAGACAAGCAGCGAATCTAAGGAAACTGCCTTAAATACATCACAGTTGCCCTTCCAGTAGCTCACTGTTTTTTCCCCACAGTAGTTTCTCGTGTTTACTTTGGCATTTGTGGGGAAAACATCAATGAGAGCGCTGCTGTGAGAGTGCCCTGCTGTATGACGTTGAGCTGTTCCAGTACCACAGCAGCTATTTTCCAACAGATTAACATTCAGATACTGGGAGAGTTCATCCAGTTCACATAAATCTGCATAGAAATTTTATTAACTTAAAACTTTTTTTCACTTGGTGGGCCACCCACAAAATGAAAACAGATTGCTTCCATTCTCGTAAGATAGAAGAGGCAAAATTTTAAAAAGTCTATAAAAATATATGCCTTGCTGAACAGATGAAAGTGCTAATCTTTCCAACAGTGGCACTTGAGTTCTCAGCCCCTCTAAATAAAAACAACAACTCAATTGTGTCATTACTGGATTCATTTTTTCATTGTTTGCACTGAGGAGAAACATGCCATCAGAAAAAAAAAAAAAAAAAAGGATGCAAGCAAAATTAAGGCACTGGGTTGGCACTTGGGAGATCTGGTTTCAGTTCCTGGCTCTGTCAAACACTTCCTATGTGACCTTGTAAATGTCACTTTTGAGCATGTAAAACCATCTGGCCTGATCTAGTGAAACATGTATTTAATTTTAAGATGCAAGTAGTTCCACTTCCATCTCACACGCCTAAATTTAAAGACATGTTTACATGCCGTGCTGGTTGGGAGCCACACCGCTCAGCCACTGCCAAGGCAAAGCGAGTTCCCCCTGCTGCCTACAGCGTCCTCACTGCGGAGTGGGGATGAACAGCATTTTGTCTCTTTTGACCCTAACTTTTTCAGGGTAGAGGCAGCCACTGTCCTCATGCATGCAGCACAAGCACGGCTGGGTTTCCCACTAAGCACAGGAGTAATGCAAATAATTGGTATCGATAAAAGCCACAAATTCAGATGCTGGTGTTGTAAATAAAATCTGCATTTAGGCACTGAGATACTGGCCTGATTTTCAGAGTTGCTGAGCAACCAACACTCATCAAGTCAAGAGCCCAAGAATGCTTTGTACTTCAAAAAATTAGGTCATTTATTTGAACGCTAAAAATAGAAACCGAACCCCAATTTCAAGGTTTGAAAATTTGCCTTTGTCTTCAACTATACTCTGATGCTAGGTTCTGTCCCTTGCCCTTATAACCAGCCATCTTCCCAAACCTTACATAAAACAGATTCAGAAGTAAAAAAACATCATTTAACCAACCATTTCACTGCTTTTAAATGTAATTAAAAAGACTAGAATTCTACTGAGACATTTAAAATATATGTATATAATATACATATGTGTATACACATGTTTTTAATGTACATGGTATATACAATGTTATTTTATGGCATAGCAGATGTTTCTTAATTCCCTCACACCACACACTGAAGCAAGATTATGCCAGGCTATTTTATTATGAATAATGTGCTTGCTCCATCATTAAGTGGGTTATTAAAGACATAAACAAACTTTATGCCCTGCTTTTCAACAGCTGCTGGTGGTCTACAAAGCGATAATCCTGCTTTCAGCAAATATTCTTAGACTTAAAAATAAATAAATAAATACATCACGTAGGGAGCAGGTTGACTCGTGAGTGGGAAGATCATAACTCCGGCATCTCCAGCGCCACGGAGGCAGAAGTGGCATTTCTTCTAAGCCAAGCCCAGAGATCGCAGGCTGGAAATGAGATGGCTGCTCCATACATCATTTCTTCCCAGCACCACACAGGAACTCCTAGGCTAAGCAAACAAGCCTGACTGGCATTTATTTCAGCAAGGACAGCGGGAGAGCAAAAATTTAAAAACAAATGCTGGCTTTAAATAAACAAATAAACACGTTGCAAAAATACTCTATACATGACAATAGCTGTTTTTTCCTTCCTAATTAATTATGTGGCAGAGGCACGGTTGCAGATCCTGTAACCTCAGCTTTGAAGAAAATCAGCTGAGTAGGTTTTATAACTTCAAACAAAAGGGTAGAACGGGACAATAAAGGTTACGTGGCCCTGTTCCGTCATGGGCGCTCTAGCTATTAATTTAAACGGATGTGACCCCTACATGACAAAGCTCCAAAGGTGTACAGGGAAGAGGTTTTATTCTTATAAATAGGACTGATGCCAGGTCAACCAGGCCCCCTCGCTTTGGACTTCCTAAAGAAAACAGTTTCAGACAGCTGAGCAAAAGAGTTATGGAGAGTGCTGAGATAGGAAATATCTACGGTTCCTGATATATTATGATTGGCCCAGGGAGCAAGGAAGCTGAGAGCCAAAGGTAGTCCTAAAGGGTGCTAAACTGTACAGCGCTAACGTACACAACAACATCCTCATACAAGCAGATGTTTAAAAAAAAGGGGGGGGGGGGCTGGAAATTGCATTTAGACCGCATTGCATTCACCCTAGGGAGGAAAACTAAAAAAGGGAGAATGTGGAACCAATTTTCAAGCTTGAGCAACTGAAAGTCTATTAAATGATTCTGTCATCAACGTGAGATGAGAAAAAAAGTAATAATTTATACAACAAATTGGGTAATTGTAGCTGCATGGACAAATGATATTTCTTCCCTGATAACTGAATAAACATTGTTACAAGAGAAAGGTTATAAGGAAATAGCCACTTTGGTGAACTACAAGCACCAGGTCTCCTGCTTCTGTTCGTATCAAAAGAAAGGCATTACAGACTGAAGGGCATGCATGCTCTTGATCACAAACAAATATTTTGAGCTACTAAGGGGATTTTTTTCAGTAACTGAGCTGCTAAAGATGGGCTCAACTGCATATAACTAGAAGCAATCTCAGCCTGATTAATGCATTATGTCAAATTTAAATTAATTCTCTTGAAGACGTGACAGTGTAAACTGGAGGAATTAACAGTAGTAATATGACAAACACACCTGTATTTGTTTAGTGAAACTACTATTTTCTTAAACATAAACTGCATAAAAAGTAACAATACAAACAGTACAAACCTGTAGTAGGTGCATCCCAAAGATAAATAGTGGGAACGCTGTGGAAGCAAGAGCAAGTCAGGGAGGGTAACGCTGGGGTGTAAGGCAATGCCTTCTGATGAGGCTGACTGAATACTGGGATAACACAGGAGAGGAAAAACCTGAAATACACTGAAAATCCAGCAGCCAGAGCACACGTGGGAACGCATATCTAGCAGCCAAATTCCTAAGTTTCAGGGCCTTCAAGTTTTTATTTTCTTTTCTGCCACAGCCTTCCTGTGGGATGCTGGGTGAGTCACTTAATGGCCTCTGCGCCTTTGTATTGTTCTGGGCAGGATTACGCTGGATTCTGCCTGCAGAGACCAGGCCCTCGATGCCAGAAACCCTTCTTGGAGGGTCACTACTGAAGTACAAATTCTTAAAAAACATACTTAGCCTGGGGACTTGCAACATATAAGCCTGACCTCCAAACTCCCTACTCCTCAGATTAGGAGAAGGCCACACAGATTTTCTTGGCCGGGCTCATCTGAAGTGCAAGCACCATTAAAAACTGACCTTCCGTGGGGAAAGGAAAAGCACTGAGCTCCCTGCCAGCACCGTGTCCTGCACAGTGATGCACCACCCAAACGTGACAGAGGAGGTTGTAAAAGGAGTCTGAGCGGAGGTCTGCTTCCAGTTGCATGGTGAGACTGAAAGGTTCAGGTGTGCAAGGTGCTGAGTCGCTGCGGTGTCAACAGGACCGCACGTAGACTCAAGGAGTGGCACGTGCTGAAAGGCTGCGCTGGGTGAGAGGTGAGAGGCTTGGCTCCTCTGCTCCACGCTGGGCTTTGAGAAGCTGAAACAAGAAGGAACATAAAGGAAAAAGGATTTTTGTTAGGATCAGTCTCCTATTTTATCTGTCTTTCTATGTATCCCTCCTTCTACCCAAATACATGCATATGTGTAAACAGCCAGTCCCTCGTGCCTGAAATGGAAAATAATAAAAATATATTTACATGGGTTTAACATTAGGCTATTAAAAAGCTACAGTCACTATAACAGAGAGAAGAAAAAAATTACAAAGAATGATTTGCATAGCAAACACATTTCGCAGTTGTTTTGGACAAATGCCCTCGGTAAATATGTTTAAAGTCATGTACAACAAGAATATTTTATCACAAGTAACCATGTTTTAATAAATGCTTCGTCTTTTTGTATTTCATTCTTTCTCATCATAATAATAGAAATATAACACCATATATCACTGTAGAACACATTTCCACATAAACGCTGATAAGCACAAAATATTTTTCATCATTTACATTTTAACTGTAATAATATATGGCAGGATTAAAGCTGCATCCATCATGTGTCTAACTAACCTTGCTGTAATGAATTTTTAAATGTAATGGTTTCTGTCACAAAGTAAAATCATACATAATATCTTTTGACACAGTGTGCTGCTATACGCAAGGTTTTAAAACGTAAACGCAACTTCATTTTTAATTACATTTATAAACTCAAATCGTTATTTTCCTTTCTATAAACCACGGGGAAAGGAAAAAAGGGCGGGTCTGTGTCAAGACTGCAAGTTTTGTTTTTTTTTTATGGTACCTCGCTGGCAGGAAGCATGCACATCCATGAAAAAGCGCGTCGCCCACCAGAAACAAAGGCTTCTCAAAATCAGAGGGAACTGAAGCCTCCCCGTTGCCTGAAGGGCCTCCCTGTACCCCAGGCGCTGGCTTTGTGCCGTGCCGAGGTGCAGGCTCCGGCCGGGCGAGAGGGTCAAGGACAGGCATGTGTCCCCCCCCCCCCCCCCCAGCTCCCTGCCCCGGCCCCGCTTGAAATAACAAATAATCCGGCTCGCTAGAGGAGAATCATTAAAAATAATTTGCGCAAGCTTTCTGTTCAGCGAGCCCTTTTTTTTGATACGCTATTTCCTTCAGTGATTATCGCTGCGGACATGTTCCTGCCATATGGATGGGAGCCGGGTGAGGAGGCGGCTCAATACCTGAGTGGTTAATTAAGAGCTGTTGCTGGGCCACAAGAAGCAGGTTTGAAATCCCTCTTCACTCACCGACAATGAGTAGCTTTTTTAGCAGCAGAAGTCACTGGGGACAGCCAGAAGCACAGGGTAATTATTTGAGATAACATACAGCTGAAGAGCGCGTGTGCGCGCGCGCGTGTGCGAGGCTGCGGAGGGGGCGCGCGTCTGAAAGGAGGGCAACAGTACAGAAAAGTCTATAATAAAAAGGTCAACATCTCCTATTTTTCCGTACGGTATCGGCAGTCTGTAATGCCTTTTTAGAATGAATGACAACGGATTCTGTCTTTTTTTTTTTTAAATGAATATCTTATTTTGTATTCAAACTTTGCAATTGGGAGCGCAGGGCTGCTTGGGCAGTGAATAAGCTATTGGCACGTTATCAGCATGGATGCTGAAATGACTTTGATTGCGTTGTTGCAAAATAGCAGTAATTCCGACATTAGTTCGTGGAAACCCTGTGCTCACTCAAGAACAAAGGAAAAAAAACGCGATGAAATGAAAGCCATGAATGAAATGAGGAAAGTCTTCAGCTTAGAAATTTCGGGCTAATTTCTCGGCAGGGTAAATCTGCATACTGCCACAGAACAGCAAAGAATGTGTTGGCTATGAACGAGGGGCTCATTCAAGCCAGATGAGGATTTGGGCTTTGGTTACCACATTGCTTGTGGGCAGGGGCACCTAGGTTACCGTGTGGGCCAGTTAAAACACAAACCAGGGCTCCAGAAGGCATTTTCAGGGATGCTCTTGCTGCAGTGCATCCCATTCACAATTCTTCCTGACTGATGTAAAGCAGCAAGGTAACTTACAAAGGCATTATTTGCTAAAGTGCTTCATAGCTAAAACATGCATGAACACTGGACTAAGGTGCCATTCAAGTCCACCACTGTCCAACACGTGGACAGTTTTCACCTGGTGAAAACCAAAGGCACATCGTGTAGTAATACGCTGGGGTGCCGTACTTCTTTTCTCAGAGCTGCAGAGTATGAACATCCCCTTCTTCAGCCATCAAAGCTCAGTCCATCTACATCGGGGGCTCAAAATGCTATTTCCCCATTACACGTTTGCTTTCAAGAAAGCTTTTCTACTTTCTTCTTGAGCGACCAAAGGATGAAACCTCTGTCATACGTTTTTTGGCATTTCCAGAAAATCCCACATGTGATCTTCAACTCAGAAGGCTCAGATCTCCATCCAAACAGGCACTCTGTGAAGCTCGCACGAGTGCTTAGCTTTGTGCTGTGGGGTAAAAATTTATTTTTACCCCACAAAGAAAAAAAAGACAGAAAAAAAGAAAAAAGACAGAAAGAAAAAAAAGAAAGAAAAAACAAAACCCACAACCTCCTCCTCTCCACACAGCCCTGTTCACATCTTCTCAGACAGAAGCTGGGAGCTGTTTTGCCAGAACAAGCTGAGACTCCGAACAGAGGCGACAGACCCCTCAGAGGTTTGACAGTTATCAGGCGTGGGCCGAACCCCCCAAAACTTTTCACCGGTGGGGGGAACCGGGGCATACCTGTTCCCCTCCTCTTTTCCCAAGGCGGATCTCACCAGCCTTTGATGTTCCTGGAGTGCACACAATACTGCTCCAGCAGCAGCACTTTTGCTGGTATAACTGTCTCAGCTTTGTTTAGAAACTGCCCAATATGTTAATTATCTCCTTTACCTCCGCGGCATTATACTGTCAAACCGTACAACAGTCTTTAGAAAATAAAAGCTAACACCCTAAGCTGCTGTACCCGGATCCCATAATATCTATTCACTGACAATGCCTGAGCTGTCAGATCAGAAGAAGCTTCATTCGAATAAAGGTGGGCAGATGTGTGATAATGAGACAGAAGCATACAGATGCTAATATAACTGTTCAGCAGACCAGGCTCGTCTTCGTTAGGCAGACCCAGGTAGCAGCTGCAGACTGTCAGACACTGGAATGCTGCTTTCTCTTGATTCTCATTTAAGATCAGCTTCGTTCGCTGTCTGTCAGTGAACTTTTCTCTCACAGGAGCCTGGACCCCTAGGTGATCAGTCACATTTCGACATAACTAGATGTCAAAAGAAGTTTAAGTTGTATGACGAACTGTGATGCATTCCCTGTGCTGGCTGGCAGTCTCAGCCCTCCAAGGCGTCTTGTTAATGATCCACCTGGAAACTCTAGAGTATTTCCCGTATTTTGTTTTTTTATTAAAATACTGGCTAAGCCTTTGTCAATATCCATGTCAGCAACTTTAAGCTCAAGACAATATTATCACAAGCATAATTTGATTTAAAAATAGAACTGAGGACCCACACTGCCCAGGCAGCGGGAGACTCTCACGGAGCGAGCAGGATGCACGCTTTCTAGCACTGTAATTTAGAAACATCAATTAAAACATTTCTGGTCTTCTCCTGGGCAGAGGCAGGCCATGACGAGGCAGAGGAAATAAATTTTCCTAAAGTTGCCTTATGAAATACGTCTGCAGCCAGCCAGCTAGCTCAGCTGATGAACACAACCAGGAATAAGATAATGGGGAGCCTCCGTGGATGAGCAAACAATTCAAATGCACGGGAGCTTGGAAACACAAATAACCCGAGATTGTCATTTCACATACTGCTGAAACCTTTGAACTGGGAGTCTGAACTTCAGCAGCCTTTCATCTGTTGCTATGAGCTGTTTACCTGCTCACACTCCCTGGCTTCAGAAAGGAGACAGGCTGAGGCTACTTTACATAACATACATATGTGCACACACAATGCACCAAACATTCTCCTACAATAGTGCTGTGACAAGACCCAATATTACCTGGTGCTTAATCGTGTCAAGACAGTTTTTGCTGTCAATCTCAACTCCCTTCTTTGCTTCTTGGCATTTGAATTTCAGCATTTCAATTCTTGTTAAGATAGCCAACGTAACATGTCCAGATACAATTAACAGGTTTCTTTTGTTCTTAAATTTCTGAATTAAAAGGCCACGAGGGAAGCGATTCAATGATTTGTGAGATCCTTCCTTTTCTTTTTTGGGGTGGGAGAATTGTGTGTGTTTCAGCCTGACGTTTGCATTATAGGTTTCATCTAAGAACAGCTATCATTCAATTAGCAGAATTGCTGAAATCACAAAATCTAAAATGCTACTGTTGCTCACGATCAAAAGCCTAAGGCAACTTGCTTCCTGATGGGTTAAAAGGAAACATAAGTAAGTAGGAAGCTCCATTCGTGTTCGTTCTGAGATTCCTGGCATCTTCCTCCCAGGCTAGGAGAGGGCCACTGGGGGAGGCAGGGGACCACGCCACGCAGCCCTTGGTTTGCTCTGGTGCTGCTTACATTTATTCCTCTTCCCATACACAGAGATCCAGCTTTTAACAGTGATGAACAGTAGATCTGGCAATCTGTTTCTTTTTCTGCTTTCCCCTTATCAATATAATTCTTAATTAAACACTTTTTATGGCCAGTTTATATTCACTAATACTTTCTAATATAAAACAAGATGTCTCCCCCTAGATTCTGATATTTAGTAGCCTGAAGCTCATTAGTGCATGTGTTCTCACCCAGGAGTTTTAAATATTTAACTAGCTAGGATTCTTTCAAGAGGTCTTAACCTTATAATTTGTAATAACTTGGGGATCTCATATCTGAAGTGTAAGTTATTAAAAATGTTTCTTCCCTTCACCCTGCATTGATTTCCTACTTCTAGCAATCAAACTAAGAGCTATTACGCCAAACAACTGCAGCTGCCTATTTATTTCATTGTAGTAAAACATAAGTGATGATAATAGATTTCCTAATAGAGATTGATTTTCCACAAAAGCCAAAAACAAAGCACGCACAGCCTGGGCATACAGCATATTATGCATTATGCACTGCATTGTTAAAATCGTTCAGCTATAGAATAATATAGGAAGGTCCGCAGAAATGAGCGTGCTGACTGATCTATCTGTGCACAGAAACGTATTACTTCTGTTGCTTGTAATGGCCTGAGCATGTGATACAAGTAAATTTTGTCTAAAAATTATCTAAGGACCACCTAATGTGCTCTGATGCTACTGAATGTCAAAAATGTCAGCAGCTTCCAGTAATGACTCTCTGACATAAACAGTAAGGGAGAAATATTACAGTTACTGAAGGAGTTGCGAGGACGAGCATGCATTTTCATGAGAGAGCTCTTTGAATGGCAGCAAGTACTCAAGCAGGCAGCTTTCCCTGCCAGTTAAGCTGGCCAAAGAAAGCGCTCTTCCCCTGGAAGACAATTAAAATGAGTTAAATGAATTAAAAAGGCCCTGCACAGTTAAAACATGGTCAGAGGTTAGGAACAGTAGTATCTGGATTTATGAAAATCATGTGGCTGCCAAGCCTCAGAAATTGTGTGTAACGAGGGAGCCATTCGAGTAGCAACATAAACAGCTTTGTAAAATTGAGGGCAATATACATAATTCTTAATTTCTAGGAGATGATTTCGTCAGCAGTTTTGCCATCTTAGGACTTGGATAAAATACTGATTTTTAAAATCTGATTTTTATCAAGCTGCTTTCCTTGGGAGAGGGAGATTAACAATGTATTTGTGAGCTAGGAGCAGCAGATAAATGAAATGCCCTTCAGTTTGTTATATATGTTTATATATATATATATATATGGTTACACGTGCCTGTCATTCTTTTTTTTTTTTTTTGAAGAGCTAAATTATAACAGAGAGCAGGAGAAACATACGTTGTACCTAAAATATGAACACCTCCTGCTCCTTTGTGTAAGAAGACATTCACCTGCAATCAGTTATTTAGCTTGGGTGTTTATGCAGGAGCAAAGAGTCTGTCATAATTACTCTCAGATATTTAAGTATTAATCTTGCAGCAGAAAGCCCAGAATGCTCTGATATACTTTTTTACCCATTACATACACAAAGTCTATCAGAAAGCATTTGTCTCCACACCCTTTATTCAGTTTCAAAGGGTTAAACAGCCTATTTACAGGGCTGTCAGCAATCTGTAGCCCAAATCATGAAAAAGTCTGGCCTAGTTTTGTTCAGCATCGAGACTTGTCTTCTTGGCCTGTTGTTGTTACCATCATGTAATATCCATGACAATCGTGTTGTGCTTTTTAGGGGCTCTGTAGTGCTAAATCTGAGGGGCCATTTTAAGCCAGTAAAGGGCTTTATTTATGTGGATTTGAAAGAGTCTTGTGAAGGGCCTTCCACTCAAAATCCTCTTCAGCAGGTCATCCTGGTTTCAAAAGGATTTAGATGCAGAGGCAGTGATCAGTACTTCTATCACGTTCTAATAGACTGACATGAGCATTTGTGCCTGAAAGACAGGAGGAAAAAAGTGATGCAGATTTGCCCTAAATTGGACTGATGCACAAAGCAGAGCGCGCCATTGACTGACGAGGTAACCCCTCACACCCTTCCTTTACACTTCTAACCGGTGCCGCACAAAGAGGGAGCCGTGGGAAGCTGCATGGGAGCAAAGCATATCCATTTTCATGGACCATATGGAAATTTTGTTTTGTGTACAGAGAAAGTGTCTGATAACAGTGACCTTAACTGCCATATGTGTATGGTGAATAGTAAACAGAGCAAACCACTCAGCTCTCTGACCCTTAGCATATGGACATCTCTACCAAAGGAGAGTTTTCACAGCACATCCACTTTCACTGTCATCTCACTGGTAACCCAGGGGATTTCACTAGATTTGTTAATGAATTGCTCTATTGACTTATATCTGAGCTTGCCTCATTAGAGTAGAAGAACAAAATTTTTATCTATGTTTTCGTGAAGGGGACCAGAATGCCCCTCCTTTGTTAAGAGGTGGGTAATCTGTGGGGCTGTCATCTGTTTTGAGCTAATTTATTGTGTCAGTTTAAGAAGGCTCTTCAGTGTTCATTGATGCTCAAGCTCCACTCCAAGCCTCTTTAAATCAATTTTTTCCTTGTGAGTGGAATGTTTTTTAGGCCCCTGCTTGGTTTACAAATAGCTGAACATGTTGTTACCCTGGTGCTGGCTAGCTTTAGAGTGCCAAATACAAGCACACTCAGTGAGCCTCCATAGCACCACCTGTCATGAAATGGCTTTCAAAGCGGCTACAAGCCTTGTACAACCTTGTACCATTCACCTTCCCCACCCACCATCACTCAAACAACAGTTCTTCATAAACTCGCCCGTACTGAACCCAGGCGTGTTACAGAAATAGAGGATGTGCATAGATCATAAATGTTCGTATTTCTACCATGCTGCAGTTAGTGATGGACCATTGCTTTAGGATTTCCAGAGTTTGAAACACAGACTAGCCTCTGGTTAGTACACCGTGATAGCCATCAATTAACATGTTATTAAATAGTACACCAATAATGAACACATTATGCCTAATGGCCAACGTGGAATCAGAAGGTATTAGTAAAATGAGATTCAATAAAATGCAAACCATAAAGATAAGCTTCTGAAGATTAGATCTGACTTCTTGTCTCTACTTCCAAGGAAATAAATGGTCAGTGCAGTAAACCTTCTTTCTGCCAGTCCTCTAACTGCCTTGAACACACAATATACTGCACGGCACAGGAAGGAACAGACACTTTGAAATAGAGCACTGCAGTGTGGCTCTTGGAGACAAACAAAAAACTCATATTTTTTCATATCCATGCAGAACACACAGTTTTGATGATTCTTTTTAAGACCAAGGAACCTTGAAGACACAGTGAACTGCAGATCCCTGGATCCATAACCAATCCATCAAGCTACCAGACTTGATGGGTATGGGCCTATCAATTTACAAACTACTGTTTTCCCCTTCTCCCCCTGCTGCCCACGAAAAACATTCCGTATTTAAAAATCACAAGTCGCACAGAGTATTAGTTGCAAACACTGTCATTTCCCCAGAATTAGAAGCAACTCAAAGAACTATAAAAATAGCTACCATTTGCACCAGTGACCTTGGCACATTCCACTGCAGTCAGTATGAGGTATGGGGGAAAATTCCAACAGCCAATCTTCAGATGTGAAGGGTTGCATTATTTTTTATAACATTATTATGAAATTGAAAATATGAATCCAAGAAGACCTTTGTGTCCTTGCAAGATACATAAGGGAGTGATGTGAGTTATTGTAAATTCAGCTACTTTCTGTAGCAAAGCATATTGTATGGAGTTTCAGAGCTGGAAACTGTTCTACAGTTTCAGAGCTGGAAACCTGTTTTTGCTGAATAGTGACCAAATTCTGCAGTCCTCACTCAAGCACAATTCCCACTGAACTTCCAACAGGAGCTTCCCCTCATCAGGAATTCCATTACTAGCAGTCAACATTTTTATCCAAATCACTAGCCAAAGTGGAAGGTGTGTTGAATGAAAGTAGCCCTTTTTTCCAGCTTCTACAGATGATTTATACCCATGCATTTTCTGCGTAGTTGAACTTTCGGAACTCACATTATTGGGCTCACGTTATTTTGAAGCTTTGTGTAAGGCTTTGGCTATGCTAGACTTATCTCGAAACGCCTCATGGTGCTGGCCAACTCTAGCCAAACAGCACAGCAAGACAGACTAAAGATGTTCACAACGCAAAGGCCCTACCTGCACATTGGAGGCAACACCAGCTCATTTTGCTGCAGATGTTTTTCTCTGAGTTGCCATGGAGTCATTGGCTCACCCAGAATCAACTCTGTCTGCACAAATGACTCATCTTGCTACCAAAATCTATGTGTAGGGATTGTTATTAAGAATCCAATATTAATCAAGCCATGGTATTGGAGTTGTCATAGTTATTTCCTACTCTTAGCACAGAAAATAATGATGTTCTATTATTTCAAATAGCACAGTGAGAGAAGTGTGGGTAAATACTAATTTTTTTCACTGGAAAAATTATGTTGCACATCGATAAATACCAAGATGTGAAAAGCAATCTGAGAGTGTACAGGGAACTGAAAACACATTTCTTCGGGGTTCACTCCTTCACTGGCTGGCATGGCTGTCAAACATCTGAGCCACTGTCACTGGGTAAATCCTGCACTTTGCAGTGCTGAGTAGAGTACGGGAGTACCCTAACACCTGGTGTACCGAGTATCAGGCAGAATTTCATTACAATTTTTAAGCAAAAAACACATAAGCAAAATGCTTACTTTACTTTTCGCTGCATTTTTTTTTCCAAATCTTGTTTTATGTAGGAATTAGTTTAAAGCCATTTGGATTATTTATGTTCATTTAATCTAGGGATTTCTAGGCAAAATCTATCAAAGGAAATTAAAGTAAGTCCCAATTGCCAGTGCATGAAAAGATATGGTATCACTATGCACAATTAAATGACAGTCAGGTCATTTCTTGCAGTGAAACTGGTGGCTTACAGGTTGATAAATCTAAACCTGCAACTTTAAGAGATTCAGAAAAAACAAAAAGTTAATTCTGGCAGCAATCTATGTTGATTCTCCTGTTTTAGAGTTTTCTGCTCTTTGAAAATTGCTAACCAAGTCCACTCATTTTTTACCACCTTTTTTTTTTTTTTTTAAACAAACAAACAAGCAAAGAAAAAAAAACACCACCACCAAAACCATTCCAGGCACATTGGTTATGTTTTCAGACTGGAGCTCATATCCGATTTCAACTCTGAAAATAAATGTCTCACATTCCCCATTCATTCATATGACAAAACAAGCCTGCAGATCAGTGCAATAAGCAATTCCTGACTTAGAAGACACCTTAGGCTGAAAAATCAGGATGGGCACTGAAAGTTAAAACTTTATCACAGCTGTATGGAAAAATCTGGCAGAGAACCTGCCCACACCGTGCATGACTAAAGGCTGTAGTCTTTGACCCTTACTCTCCTGTATTGACAGGATCACATAGGAAAAGATACAGTTAAAACAAATGAAAACAAAAAATAGAGAGATAGGAACACTGGAACATTTACAACAACCTACTCACAAAAAAAAGCAACATATGTAAATTACTAGGACAAATAAATAACTTCAGAAATTCATTCCTTTTCTTAGTTTCATTGCAGAAAGAGCAGGTAAAACAGAGCTCAAAAAAAAAAAAAACGAAAAAAGGAAAAGCTGCATGTATCATACTTCAGTGGGCTAACCATATTCCTTAAAATTACAAATTTGACAGAAAAATGGCTTCATAAAGTACAAGTGCCTGGGGTGCATAATATCTACCAGAGAAATTGCTATAAAAATTATATGAAATTATGACTAATCACTAGTATCTAAAGGGTGTTTCACCTTATCAGACTGTATATTCACACACCCAGGAATAGATACAACAAGTAGTAAATATAGGAATCGAGATTCCATGACACACATTCCTTTTTTTTGTCTATTATGGATCTGAGGAACAGATCTATGAGGATCCCTTAATTACCACTAGCAACTGATTAGCAGATCAGAAACAACGTCAACTACTTAACTGCATTTTGCAAAAACTTCTGAGTTTCTGTTCATTCGTTTTTGTTTCACACTGGAATGATAAAAAAAACCCTGCTAAATAGCTTCAGATAGTTGGGCTGGGATGGAAAGTACCAAGTTTTGATCCTCTACTTGCCATTCCAGGACATCAATGGAAAGAAAAAGTGTTCACACTGGGCCTCAAAGCCTTACTGCTGAGAACTCCGTCAAAACCTAAAAAAAATTTATGAGAGTTTTCATAACAGCAATCTGTTTCTCCCCTGAAAATAGTCTAACCTGTCTCACTAGCAAAGAGATTTAATGAGTAGGAACTGGAGAGGAATAAAATATCTTAATCAACTTAGTTGCTATAAATAGAAGTTAAAGACCATTGAAAAACCAATCGACATACTTTCACACTGCAACACAAGTCGTCCAGAGGACTCTCAAGATTGTACCATCACGTTTGGAGGCGCAAGCTAGCAGAGGACTTCTTGTGCATTCTTCACCCCATGATGTTATTTCCATAAGAAAAACCTGGAAGTTGAAACTGTGACAACTTGCACTGACCCACGGGAATGCAAACATCTATCTCCTGATAACACGCTGAGATAATGCACGTCACCACTGCAGCCAGCACGAGGACACTTGTCTTCACTTATTTTATATCCACTCTATCACATTCCTGGCCACGCTTCCCTATCTTTCCTTTCAACACACTCCATGCATTCCTCCAGTGAAGTGCACAACTTGCTCGTTCAAACACAACTGGGCAGCACGATCGCACTTTCCTTCCCGCAGCTGAACAAAGCCCATGGGCTACTTAAAACGGCTGTTCTAGAAGGTCAGTTTTTCACACCCTGTTACAGAAGCATCCTTCCTTTTTCTTTTCAGAGTTTGGCTGTTGGCCGCAAGCTAGTCTTTCTTCCCACAAGACAGAAACAGTGTTACACTCAATCTGTGAAATCTAGAAACCACCCAGAAAAAAGCAAACGTGCAAGCCTCCTTGTTTGCTACCCATTATTCTATTGATAACTTCTCCATTGTGTTGAAACCACAAGCATATTCTGCATCCTATTTGCCAAATTATACAAGATTCTAACATCACAAATAGCAATAGAATCCTTATTTTTAGAATCAGTTGACATTTTTTGCTGGATACAGCCACTTGACAAAAATATTCCATTAACATTTTCATTGGTGTGTAGGGGAGCAGGGAAAAAAGCTGAACAAAAGCAAGAAATATTAACAAGAAGAACTGTATTTTGTCTTTTGCCTATTCCAAGAGTGCAGAATGAGAAAAACCCAACCTGAAAATTTTTTATTTTGCAGAAACGTATTTTTGGACCATTTCCGTTACTGAAATATAAAAGCATTATCAACCATCATGGGAAAAAGAAAACACAGAATTCATACATGTTTTCTTTTCAGAAAACTTCTCTGGTTCTAATTGCACTTAATTCTTTAAAATTCAAATAAAATTATGTTAGATAAAATTTAATGCTGTGATCAACGGATTTACAGCATTTTAAATTGATTCCATTCAGCACTGAAATTATAGCCATCAGAACTGCAACGTCTTTCAGGTGTTTACACAAGGCTAAAGCAACTGATATTACCCATTGGACTCCAGTGCAGAGCAGAAGGAGCTTCTCCTGTTTTTGGCATTACCTCAAGCAATGAGAGAGTCGTTTGTCTGTTTCCACCTCAGATGTCTTCTGTTCCTTCCCTTGACATGATACGCTGAATTAAACCATTTGTCTGGTGACTAAGAATCCAACCCAATGATGACAGGATTCACAAGTGTGGATTTCAGCAGGTGTCAGATGTGATCTCGATTTCTATGCTAGGGCCACAGAATCTTTGTTTTTGGCTGCTAATTTTGTTTTCTCCACCAGGTCCTACTTACCAAGGAATTTCCAATGGGAACACAGAATTCACATTTTTGATGATGATGTCACTAATCTTACATCTCTACAGTAAATTTTTTCTTTGAAGAACCTCCCTCTCTCCTTTCCCTGCCAACCAACTACTATTTATCACTTGTGTTGTGGCTTCTAGGTAGTGTTGTACATAGCAGAGTGAATTACTCTAATATTCATCTCAAAAGGCAAGCAATATGATTTGTTACTTACTTGGCGCCAGAAAGAATGAAAACCATGCAGCATAGGATACACATTTTAACTGGAGAGAAATTATTTGAATTTAGCAATAAGAGTTTTTTCAGTTAAACTTTACCAGATGCAGTATTGTGTCACATACCAAATTCATGGGAAATCAAGGAAAACAACTCCCAAAGTCTAATACTCAGTGCCGGAGTTTCCTCATATATCTGAATGTTCAGATATTTTTCTATGTTTGTCTTGGGGATGCAGTTTAAAAGGCTGTGCTTTGGCACATATATATTTGAATACAGTGACCAATTTTCACCACACGAATTACAGTATCAATTTACAGCTTTTGTTCTAAAAAAGATATTTTCCTTGCACACCAACTATAAAAGTTCAGTCACTTAAATTACACAGGTTGATCCATCTGTGGTGGAAATTACTATTTAAGCTTTATTTATCTAGGAGTAAGCTATGCACCTGTTCTCACCTCTAGACAAATTACTGCATAATCCAGTGTCTGCTAATAAGGTATTCACAGACTCTAAAACTGAAAATATAACCCCTTTTGCCTAAAATCCTTCAGACCTATCAGATCTTCGAAACTTGTCCTGGAAAACATCTCTGCTACATGACTCAAAGGTCAAGCAGGAGGAAGGAACGTACACTGGGTCTGAGGGCAGTAGAAGACCATCCTTCTTGCACTAAATACATGATGAACTGAAGAATACCATCTGATCTGCAGAGATGCAATGAAGAATGAAGGAAGAAGGATGTATCATTGGGGCTGATGGCTGAAAACTCCACTTTTACTTATACCCGGAAATGCATGGGCAGCTACCACGCAGTTGGAGAACTTTGAGAGCAGTCTGCAAGTAAAGCATGCTCTGAAGAGACCAAAAGAGCAAGAAGTGGCTTTGTGCTCTTATGGAAAGTTTCCAGATATTCTTCAGACATTGCCTTAGGTACATTGCATTTCAGTAATCCAACTTAAAAGTTAAAAACCCATGAATAATTTTATAATAGCTCGTATGCAAATTCAAAGACTTGCAAAATCCATTGTTGCTTACGTGGCTTTTGATAAGATTCCTCAGCGCAGAGGGAACAAGAATTTTATTTCTATAATTTCCATCGGTTGTTTCTTTTAAGAAAATTTACTGAAAACCTCCAGTTTAAGTCCCAGGTTCAAGTATGAAAAGGGGAAGTGTGCTGTCTATGCTCGGCTGTGATCTCCCTCCTCCCAAAAGACACTGTGGACACATACAGTAAGTACACACATTTTCAGAATATGAGCCCTCCTGGCCTTGAGGCCATGGTCAGCAGGAGGGGTGACAAAGCAG
Organism: Anser brachyrhynchus; assembly: GCF_964034855.1. Taxonomy (NCBI): domain Eukaryota; kingdom Metazoa; phylum Chordata; class Aves; order Anseriformes; family Anatidae; genus Anser; species Anser brachyrhynchus. The sequence goes on along the minus strand of NC_137707.1, from coordinate 15,870,033 downwards.
AAGCCTGCGGTGCATGACAGCAGTCAGGGCAAATTAACAATTGCCCCTTCTATTCACAAAGAGAAAAGAATGGAGCCATTCAAGAGCAAATCCATCTGTCCCCGTGAGGGTTCACAAGAGTGTCAGAGAAACCTCACGGCCAACAGTCTCTAAGTACTGGCTCACAGGAATCCAGCAGAATCAGCATGGATACTTGGTCTTTTGTCCACCAGTCGAAGCTCCACTGTCAGGACGCTGTTTTCGCAGCCTGTCTGCTTGAAGATTCAAGGTCTGCTCAGTGCTACCTTTGCCAAGAAGCAGAAGGGGAAACAAGAGGCAAGGCGAGACTCTTGCAATTTTCATCACAAAGTGAAGATTTCTTGAGCATGAAGGAAAGAACTGCTTATTTAATAGTTGCTCACTTGTTATTTTTCCACAAAAAAGCATGAACAACGTAGGTAGGGAATCATTACAATATCTCTATTAGGAGCCAAACCAATGCCTTCCCAAAGTCTTTAAATGATCATGCCTGTGCTCACAGACAGTCATCTCAATGCACCTTATGTCTGCATTAGTTATGATCACTGGGATAACCCTGAAAATACAAATCACAGGTAAGTGCATGCAACGCTGTGTGCCCATATTTGCAGAATGCAGGACACACTTCTCAGGAGCTTTCTCTACCCCACGCATATCAACAGATGCCAAGTCAGGTGCTAGTGATAATATGTCAGCTGTCAACATTATTAACTCACTGCTCATCAGGGTACAGAAGAGAGAAGGACCGGATTATGAATATTTGTACATTTGCTGGGAGTACTGATCTCATTTTAGCACCTCTAAGAAGGTGCCTAGGAGAATGGAAAAGACCTCTGACCTCTTCCTGCAGGAATATTTTTCAGAAAGTCCAGAATTTATGCCCTTCCCTGAGTGGAAGCCAGTGGGCATTCCTCATAGCCCTTACATATATGCAGGCAGCCCTGAGTGAAGTCCAAGCCCAAGGAATTCCAGACAAGCCCGATCTCTGCCAACATCTGCACAGCTGACAGAGGAGGTCCATCTCAGCTATGCAGCCTGGCGGATTATAACATTATCTGCTGCTCATACCAAATCAGAGCAATTCTTTCTCCAAAGCAGATCTAATATTGCTCACTATGTACAAAATGCAAACCTGGTTTTGCCAGCCTCCTTAGTCCCTGGCATAACTTTTGAGCATGAGATCATAAGGCTGCGGAAAGATGATGAAAACCTTCTTTGGTTCCTCTTAGGTCACCTATCTTACTTTTTTTATTTTTATCCTGTAACAGCTGCCAGTGAATTACAATAATACAGATTAACAGGGTCATTTAGGGGTTGTTGTGCCACTAACCGAGAAAAGAAAATAGCAGTATATCAGGCCATAGATAACACATGAGACAATAGTCCTTCCATCTCCAATCTGTACAGATTCAATATGCTGCTAGAGTATTCTCTCCCCTTTTCCCCTTCAAAGGGAAATTCGACCTCTCTGACTGAGTTGGGAGGAATTATATACCCTTGCTTCACTCCAAACAAAATGCCTATGTTAATTTGTCCAGCTTTAAATTCTATTGATATTTTGGAAAATTGCTTCTATAAACCTAAGACTCATGTCTTTCTTTACTCAGGCAACACTTTTGGTGAAGTATGCCAGCAAGAGATGTAGAGAAGCAAATTAAAGACTTAAGATATGATCCTGAATATCAACAGTATAATTGTAATTACTCCTTCCGCAGGTTTACTGGGAATTATTCTCCTCCCTCATTCTCAGCAACCCAACAGGCTCAGGAGTAGCACAGTGCTGATCCATTCAATCAAAATACCTCTCCAACTCAGAGGAGGCCGAAGCCCAGCCATTTGCCTGCTATTAGTAGACAGTCCTGCCACGTGGGATAGCTAATCCATACTAAGGAATAGTTTTCCTATGTGTTCCTGTTGTAGGTTTAAGAGCTCTTGAGAAGGGTTGTGCTGCAAGAGCTTTTTCCGGGTCAACACAACGAAGTCTCAAAGATACACAGACTACGTGCCACAGTCTAGTAAGATATTATTGCTATTAAAACATCTTTTTTCAACAGCTATGGCTCTGCTGCTAATAATCAAAGAGAGGCAGTCTCACTGCAAATACAAGGCTGATGCAAGAGTAGCCCATCAGGTAGGAGAAATATTAAAAGTTGCTAGCTTCTACAGAGAATGAGGTTTCAAATAGGCCGGAATAAAGATTGACAAGGAAACTAAATGTCAGCTGCTTACCCCAGACTGGCTGCTTTATACTGGCTCTTGAGTGTGCCTCACATTTTTCACCATAAATGGAAAGAGCTAATAAAAAAAAGAATACCAAACAATCCGAACATAAAAGTGTATAGCTATCATAAAATAATACGTTTTTCTTTTCTTAGCATTTCAGCTGTCTGAAGAATACTTTTCTGGTGTAAAAGAGATAACTATATATCTTCTGATTTTATTGGCTGCAGATTACACTAATTATCATAAAAAATTACTACCACTAATAAAAATTCTATTATAAGTTACTTATAGTAATCTCTAGGGTACTATACTTAGCTTAGAAAAGATTGTAATTACACTGCATTACAGGGAGAATTTGTTTCCTGAAGCAGCTTTAACACTGTCTGTTTCTTTTAACACTTTAAAGTTGCCTTTTTTTTTTTTTCTTCCTCTTTCCCTTTTCAGGTCAAATGTTGCCTGTTATTTTCACTGTGCAGGATGTGATTTTATCCCAGAATAATGATCCATCTCTGTTGCAAGTGACGCAAATGAAGTTTTAAAATCACAAATATCTGGGTGGGTTTCACCTCCCGAGGGGGTTAGCATGTCTCAATGGAAGGATGCATAAAAGGGAAGACCTAACACTCTCCGCCCAAAGGGAAACGCACTCTGTATAAAATTGCTGGAAGCTAGTGGGTGTTCACAAAAAATACAATGTTCGGATTTTATTTGACAAGACAACAATTGTTATTTTCCCTTTTAGATACTTTGCATTTTACCATCTGTGAGGTTGATGACTCTTAAATGACCTTAAATCATACCGCTGTTAATGGCAGTGGTTACAGGCAAACGTGGAATTCTGTGCGCTACCTGCCTGGGACTGAACATCAAATTAAATTGCTTTACTTTGATAGCTGACACTGTAGTAAATAACCTCAAAGTCCAACTAATTAAAATAAAATTGAAACAGTGGCCATTTCTTTTAGAAAGGGTTTCAATGCTTCAATAGCAGGGCTAATCAACATCTTAATTAACAGTCATATAAAACGAAATAGCCCATTTGAGTTGCTTTAAAATAGACAACTTATTTATGCAAAGACTAGTGGCATATTAATTGCTAACACTAAGAAAAAAATATTCCTTTGAGCTTTACAGCTTCCTTTGCACCAAAGGATTTGAGAACTAAATTGTGGAAAAAACGTATTACAGTAGTTAATTTTATGACAGACATGAACCATAAGCATAAGCAAATGTAGGAAACTTTTGTGGCATGTTTTGGTTTTCTAGTTGTTCCTTTTTTTTTTCCTTCTCAAAATAAGATTAATCAAAGTAGCCTCATAATATTCCTGTTCTATTTAAAGTTAAGCATTCAGGGCTCATCCTGGGAGACACTGACCAAACCAGCTCTGACCCAACAAGACAGTTAACATCAAGCACATGTATCCTTGAGCCCAGCCAGATGAACCAGGAGCTCAAGTGCACGTTTTTCACCATTGGAGTGGTCTGCTCAGGACCCTGCAAGACTGAACCTTCTCCTCCCTGATCCTGAAGCATTTGCACATGCACTCGGAATTGACCCAGGCAAACAATCAAAGGACTACTCATGTGAGCAAGCATTTCCAGGATCAGGTCCCAAATGACTCATCTGCTCCAATTAGTCTACCTCAGGTTGTATCTTTAAATAGCTTTCATTTACTAATGTGTGTGAGGGAGGAGCAGCAGGGAGGAATTACATTTCCTTTCCTAATTACTTTACTTTTGTTGACATCTTGGAATAAGTTTTTACTTTCAGAGGATTGGAGTTGATTTACACTACAGAAACAGCACAGCAAGCATGAGAAAATTATTTGCCCTTCCTCCTGCCAGGCATCCATTTCCTTTTCACTGTTGCTAACAATGCGCTAACTATTTATGCGTTTGTCAAAGGATACCAGCATAAGAAAACTATATTTAAATCACTTCACTACAAAGTGAAAACACAAGGTAATGATTCAGACTTTATTTAAGTAATAATAATATTTGCACAGACTGCCTGGCGAGAGTGCTTGTAGGTGGCAGGAGTTCAGTACAGTCCTAGAGGGTCAGCAGTAACAAGAAATCTGAAATAGCCTTTAATTTTCTTCTTAAAAAACACCATTTAATTTATGACCTTGAAATTCACACAAAAATGTGTCATTTCCCCCAGTTAAAGTCTGATTTCACTGCATTTTTCAATGAAGCTGAAAATGAAGGAGCTTTATTTGCAGAAGGAGATTCAGGGGCCTTGCAAGTGCCTCAGCTGACACGAAATGAGTTGCTTTGCTTATTTTGCTCCCTAGTACAGAAAGGTTTCCACCTTTGGTCATCAGCTAGAACTAACTGCAGCCCTGGCTGCCTGTCCCAGTGCAGACGCTGAGGATGGGAGGATGTGGGAATCAAACTGGGACACTCATTGTTGAGACCATGTTGAGTCTGAGGCGCATTGACAAGGGAACAAGGAAACATGCTGAACATGCTCCACAAAGGAGATCAATCTCTCTGCTGTCAGCCTGGCTCTTCTCACAAACTTGGCATTTGCATAACCTCACCTTCAAAATTTAGAAAGCAAAAAGAGTCCAAACATCTTCACAATTTACATGAGGCTTAGTCACATAATAGATTAAACAAAGACAATTCAAAGAACAGCGTCTTTCAACAAATTCTTGAAAGCAGCAGAAAACAGATGGACAAAAACATTGATGCTTACATGCCCCGAGTTTTGGCTGCTAAACAGAATGTTTCATAGTCAATTTAAGAACAAATTTGCAAACTATTCATGAAGGTTGATATGTACAAAGAATGTGTTTATATAGGGAAAAAGATGCTTCTATCTGCCTCCTCATGCAATACTCACCTTTGGTTTTCAGCTGGGTAACTGCGAACAGTATGGAGTATCTGTTGTACATCTCAGTTGTCTGAAAGTCTGGTCTTCTAAAGTCCACAAGACAACTTCAGATGAAAATACTCATCAGCCAAACTTGACAGAATCCTAAGAGTCAAAGTATAAATGCTGTAAGCAATCTATTTACCTCTACTATATACCCATCTTTGATCCCATTACAAATTACAGGTGACACCTATCATTTTATCATGGAATTGACTTTCATCTACAATTCAGTCAGATGGAAGCAGCTAAAATGGCTGTAGGCTCTCCTCCTAACTGCTCCACCTGGCATACACTTGCACATTGCATGACATGGTAACGTTGCCCTGACAGAGTAGGATTCTAGTCAGACCCTTGGAGATTGCAATGCATTTGTATTGGGCACTATGGAACTCAAAATTTGGCTGCTGAGGGCCACACTTTGCAACAAGGTCTCTGATGGCCACGCGAGAAGGGAAATGAGATCTAATTCCAAGCACACATAATACTGTGTAATAAGTTGGTAAATTTGCTAAGAGTGCAATGGTCTTTGAATCACTGGGGACAGATACCAGAAACGTGATAAATTGCGTTCATTTCAGAGGGAAAGAACCTGAGAAATGATCAGAAATCATCAACCAAAGTCAACTCCTCCCCAGCATACCAAGAACTGCAAAACCAACAAAATAAGCAGATTACCAGGCACAACCACATAAACACCAAAATGACGGCACTAACGATATTGGTAGCTTCTGTTGCTATGTCCTGTTCCATTTCTTTTTTCTATGCTTTCTCTACTGCTGTTATTTAGATCACCCTTTTCCACACTCCTTGTGACCTTCAATTTTCTTTGTCAACTTCCATGGGGTACAAGGGGCTCAAGATAGTAAAATTCTTCAGCTAAATAACAGTAATGAGGTAATGCTGGTGGGCAAAAAATGTAATAGAAGCCAGAATAACTTAATTGGGCTGCCAAATCTGAGCTTGAGAATGAATTCATATTTTTCTTTTCTTGGTACAAACACTCAAAGCCTTGAGTATCTTATGGGGCTTAAACAATAACTGGAAGACTATGATATAGCAGCAAATCTATTAAAGCTTTGCCCCAAAGGAAAATTAAGACTTATTCTCTTCCTCTTGTAGGGAAACTGAGCACTTCAGTTCTGTGTTTTCCATTTAATGCGTATGTCAAAATGCCTTAAAAAGCATTATTTCTAGCAGCCATATCTGTGCCTACGCAAAATCATTCCGATTAGGTACATACAGCTTATGTGAAAACTTATAACTCTAGCACATACCTGGGTACTGGTACGAAAGCTACACAGTGAACTGCTTTATTGTTTCAGCTGACCAAAGACAGGCAACAAATGAAACATACAGATAATTCAAAACACTCTCCATCTTCTAGCAGGTTAAATGCAACAGGACCTCATGCAGCATCCCTCATATGGCCCTGTCTGGCTAATGCAATGGTCTGCAACAAACAACCTAACAAAGAAGAAGAAGGGAAAAGAGGAGAGGAGAAATATTTTTCTGTTCTCTCAGGAAGAAAAACAAAAACAAAAAACATACATATCAACATCCAAAAAAGCTAAAATATCTTATTGAAGCAACTAGTAGCTCTTTGGTGGAATAATAATTCCTTTAATTTATTTCAGCTTCCCCTACGCCTTTTATATTTAGCAGTACAGTGCTATTCATGTGACATGAAAACCCATCCTGCTTTTAGAAAAATGACATAAGGATTTTACATTAACAGTTATTTACCCACAGTAAATCAATACGATATACACACAGACATCCTAACAAAAACTTCCAACTCTCAAACACATCACAAACACAAAATACACCCTGCCTGTGAACTTATCTTTACCCCAATTCAGCTATGATCTGAAAAGGTTGCACATTGCATTTCTAAATTTTCAAATTGAATTTCCCCATCTCATAAGCTTCCAAGTTAGGGGAAGAAAAATGCAGGAGACATTTCCCTGAAGAGAAGCTCCTGGCTCCCAGGTGAGTACTGACAGTGGTTTTACATGCTATAGTGGAGCAAAGCCACTGCTGCAAGACCTGCAAAACATCTCTTATCACTCCCAATTTGGATGCCGTTTTGTTAACCTCAGACCAACCCTGCAGAAATCTAGCTAACCTAACAACACTGACAGCGACTTGGTTTAGACTGCAGGTTAAAAAATGTAATATCCAATTCCAATGCAGATGAGGGAATCTTAAATATTACCTGTATTATGCATGGTAATCTGAGGCAAGATGGGACCGTTACCTGGTTTGCTGGAGCTGAGATCCTCCCAGATGTTTTCTATGTAACATGAACCAAATAAATTCACTTGTAAGAAGTAAAATGTTTTCCAAGACCTCTTTTCCACACTGCTCATTAACTAAAATCTCAATAGTTTCAGGGGGCTTCCTTGGTAAGTCAGCAGCAACATCCCCTCTCTGTCACACTGTACAGAAACCCTGGCATAGTTCTGCACGTGCGTGTGCCACCAGCTTTTGAACAACCGTCTGAATGTGTAACTTGGGCTGAATTCAAGTTTCGCACCCCTCAGCTTTGTTCCCTTCTAAGCAATCCTTGTCTTAAATGGCCAAAACAAAGATCTCAAACTTTATTTACCATGTAACCTGTCACTGTGATTAAAAAAAAAAAAAAAGCCTTGCCCAACTTTCACGGAAGAGAGACAAGGCTTGTTTCGTTTTCCCTGCCAGTTACTTCTACTTTGCAAACCCCATTCAAATGCAGACAGTTACTTTTGAACACTGAGAGTAGGTGTTAAATTGAGATTATGGTAAACAGCAGATTTCTTTGGTTGGTGAAGAAATTATTTCATGAAGACACAAGAGAATTAAGCAGAATTTCATGTCACTTACTGTATGTGCTGATCAGAGAGTGAATGATGAGTTTCTTGCTGTGGACAGCTGCAATCCTCTGCAGCCTTCAGGTGGAAGGAAACGAAATTCACTTTTTAAAAAGGAAAAAAAAAACTTCTTAGTCCTTTCGGGTAAAAAGTAAACAGATCTTTCTTGCCAGATTTATTATTCTATTTACATGTTGCCTGAACGTGTCTAAGAACATTTTGAAATATTTTTCCCTTCTGTATCTCATTTCACTATTACCATGACAGCTTGTTTCTGTCAAAGAGAAAAGACTGTTGTTCTTTTCATTATACATACCAGCACTGAGACCTAGACTTTCCTTAGTCTGAAGGGAACACCAGTTTGGTTGGTGGGGACTATATCATTCAAGCTGTTTGGTAACAAGCTATGAGTATGCACAAGAGACTTTAAACATTACTACTATATTCTAAAAGAAAGAGCAAACAGGTGTTCTCTACAACGTAGGTTTTAGTTCGTAATGCTAATTAGATAGCAATTACAGCTTCTGTATACTACTTGGTAGCTATCCTTAGCAGACAAAAAAAACAAACACTACCGATGATACCTTCCACGTCCAGATAAAAAATATAAAGGGGGGAACAACCTTTCCTCAACATACTTGACCTTCTGGTGGGTATCACCTCCTCCTGCAGAGCTGGCACTAAACTTCACTCAGGTAGGCAAGCTGCAGCTTGAAAGCAGAAGAGCACAGGGCCTGTCAAGATACCTAGGGACTGGGAAAACAAGCCGAAATCTTCTACTCTTTGACCATAAGTGCGAAGCTGTCCATTCTTCTCTTCTCCACAGTGCTGGTCGAATGGCCAGTGCTTGGCTGCCATTGACTCCCTCTGTTGGCTGCATCTATGTCCTCCGGCTCCTGGCTTTCAGATGGCATGCACATATGCTATTCAGAGCAGCACAGACTGTCAGCTGCTTATCTAGTGTATTATGTGACTAGTGAAGTGCCACATGGTTGAACACCAGGAAACATATTGCTTGCTTTCACTATCAGTGACCTAGAGGGAAGAATATGCAAGAGAGGAAATTTGCGGTGATAAAATGGGGCTGGGACTGGGAAGCAGGTCAAAACAATGAGAGAGCTAGACAAAAAAGTGACTGCTAACTTCAAAGATGAAATGCATGGCCTATACAAAATCGGCTGATGCTTTAACAGGAACAAAATACAGACAGAGCTAGTCCAGCAACTTGACCAGAAAGCAGAATACAAAGTTTTAACTGGAGTTAAAAAGCTGACACTGACAGGAGAACATCTTTCTACTTGTAATACTCACAGCAAATCCTCTTTCTCCTATGTTTTCTGTATAATTAAGGCGAGCTTTCTCTGTAGAGCAATAAGGGAAGCAAAATCACACAAGTTCTTTAAAACTATCTTTTTGCTGTTGATATTTTTTTTCAGATGCAGTTTCAAATTTCTCTCCTGGCTAAAAACTTTTTTTTTTTTCTTTTAAACAGAATCCTGATAGGCTCAAATAATAACAAGGTTTCTACTGCTGGAACTTAAAGAACATTAATGTACATCTTAACGTTGTTGATAAGATTGTAAGATTCGGCAACACTGAGACATACATAAACTCTCTCTTCATCCTCCTGCTTAAAATTTACCTCTTTGAAACACCTAGAGCTAGCTTGGCTAACACGCTAGCCTGATCACTTATCCTGCTGCACTGGATAGCTTCATTTCTCCTGCTCTCCCTTATTATCCACACATTAAACACAAATCCTTTTCATATGCCTACATTACCAGTTGTGGAACAAAGGAGAAAGGACCGGGGCTCAACTTGCTGTGATCTGTTATGGCTCAAGGACCGCATATCCACATGATGTCATTTCTAATAACGAGGTTCAAGCCAGTTTCCATTCCTAGACATGCAGTACACGTGCAGAGAGCCAACTTCTGCAGGACTGCACATCTGCATCGCAAGTAGGTCACCCGGAAGAGTAAACCAGCACATGACTTCAGCCTGTTTCATGAGGTGGGAGACAGTTTTGAATGCACATTGCAAACCTTCAAGTATGGGTGCAAGGCAAATTCATGAAAGAACAACCCATCGTGTGCCCTAAATTGCTCATTGGGATGCACCCTTTGCATCAGGGTTGAGAGCTCCCAGCACAGTGATGCTGCTAATGCTACTTATGTTATTATGAACAAATAAAATTAATAACAGGAGCTAAGCTTATGCCATCTTGAAACCCTTCTATTTTGATTTTGTATGCAATCAGTTTTCTTATGGAGTCAATTCCAGTGGAAAACATACAGAAGTTCAGAGAGGATATTCCAACCCAGATTCATCTAACCTAGGATCAAGGGAGCTACCAGGGCAAAATGGATCAAGCTGGGGACTTGAGTTGGAATATAGGATAGGTTGAAATTTAAAGAATATGAGCCTTCCTCTATAGAAAAGTTTTTTGTCCCATAAAATAAAAAATACTAGCAAAACATATTCAAATTAAGAAGATAGTTGGACTTTCTATTACCCCATGTTACGCGGTTATTAAGTGGACACTTTATGAATTAGACAGCTATGCCCTCAAACTTATTTAAGGGACTTCATCTAAAACACGGAACTCATTAGAAAATAAGATTAGGTTATCTGAACCTGTAGCATGTATTCAGTTTGACTCTGCAGTCAGGATTCAGAACGGAAGCTTAATTTGAAGTGGAATCAAATTATCCTGTACTCAAAACTAAATGCTGTTGGAAGTGCTTTACTAAATTGCATTTAAACCATGCTTTGGTGCTGTTCTGAATTGTGGCCATTGCTATTAAGAAGTCTAGTTTGAGACAATTCAGATTTAGAAGAAAGACGTTAAGTCTATTTTCAAGAATTCTCTTGCTACTGAAATTCCTCGGTACTGTTTAAGATATTAGCTCCATATCTCCTTATGCCAAAAAAAATATAGATAAATAGATATAGGTGATTAAAACAAAACAAAAAAGCATCTTTCTTTGCTAGTGATGCAGTTTTGTTCATCCCAAATTACCAACCTTTTCCTTTGTTACAATGGTTTCTTCTATGCATGAATCTTGGCATATTAATAAAAAATAAATTTGAGGTTGAGGCTGATTAAAACTGAAAGTAAGCCTTGATCTGACATGTTATTTTGATTGGGTTTTCAAAGTTCACACAGTTCTAGTTCTAATTTATGTTATGCACGGTATATATCTTCTTGGTTGAACAATTACATTATTCTAAACAATTATATTGCTATGATACACATAATGCATGGCTCCTGAGCATAAAGTTCTTTAATGATGGCAGACTGTAAAGTGGTACAGTTCACTTTTAAAAGGTCATGCATCTTTTTTCAGTAGATTAACATTTTATCTTTTAATGGTGTTAAGAAAAGGTCAAAGATTCTAACAGATGGAATATGGAAAGCTTCTATTGAAGAAGATCAATGTGTTAAGCATCAATCTAAGTCCAGAAACACAGCCACTTAATGACTGTTGTTCTTGCTTTATTTTAAATTACCACTGTCTTGACTGTTTGAATGCTAAAATTACATTTTCATATTAAAAAAAAAAAAACACGTCACTATCTGATACATATCTATGCTTGTGTTGTATTTTCAAGAATACGTCTTTATTGTACAAAATAAGAGAAGTCCTTTAAATAATTAGCTTACCCTTAGGCTAATGGCCTGTCATTTTGACATCCAAGTGAATGCAGCAGAACGATCCCCAACAGCAACATGGAAGATAATTTTATATTGGTTTAACTGGGTACTTTTGCAATAATTTGAAGGGATATATGCTTTCAATCAATTCTCTTTTCTGCTGTAACATGCTGTTGAATAGCAAAATTTTAATATTGGTGGTAATATAAACTTATGATTATATTCTTCCAGAAGAAAATATTTAGGTACTAGACCTTTGCAAGAGTATTTCATTACCATTTGTAGCCCCAGATTCTGTAAAAGAATAAAATCAAAGCATTTCTGCTCTCCCAATAACTTCAGACCTGAAGGGAAGAAAGTGCCAAGTTTTGCTTCTTCTTCTGCTACATGCCTCTACTTTTATAAAGTAACTCATACGACAGAAACCATGATTGGTTTTCTGTGTGCTAAAGTAAATACAAATATAAAAAAATAACAGTAGGGGGTCAAGCTGCTTTGTAAAAAGTTATCAGACAGCTTCTAAAGATTGTCAAGCTTACGTCTCTGCAGTTTGTATGTGCATTTTTCAAATGTACTTGTCTTCCAAGTTCCTATTATCCCCTCTAGTCAGGCCTGCTCCTAACAAAAGGGCTCCAAGGACAAGGTAAAACTCCTGTGGCATTAGGGATTCTCTTCAGGGTCCTTGGAGGTAACTGCTATTAAGCAACAGGAAGCGAATTTGCACTCCAGTACCCACCTACACATGAAAACAAAATGGTGAGTATTGGGGCTGGCAATATTCTTCCTTCTAATGGGAATGCAAAACAGTATTTTGATGAATTACTGAACAAGCTAAACCAGACTGAGAGTTTACAGGGATATCTGTATTAAAAAAAATAAAATAAATTTCAGAACAATAGCAATACTGGACATAAGCCCAATCCAACCAGACACAAAATAATAAAATATTTGTTGCTCAGATTACAATAACTAAAGGGTTATTCAAAATGCAAGTTTATAAAGAATAATCTCGTATTTTATAGTTTAGCCTCATATTAGAAAGAATCTTGGAAACTTGAGGTTTCTATTTTCAGACAGAAATCAAAGTCAACCTCACTCCCATCCCAGCTTTTTGATAAATCTCATATTGCTATCATCTTCTAAGTGCTAGGATCTAGGAGATAAGTTATCTTTTACTAGGATATAAGCTCCATACCGTTACCTCCTATATTTCGTTTTTCACCCTCTGTAGGTTGGGCAGAGCTGCTATCTCCTCCAGTATGGGGAAATGACACTACTTCTACAAACTGATGAGAGGAACCAAAGTTTTCCTCAGAAGAAACTGTGTTCAAAACAGACTGTGTGAAGCATAATTATGAGGTTTCACTTTTATTTATAAATATTTGTTACAGAATTCAACTGCCTATACCAAATACTCCCAGCACCAGCAGCTTCACCGTTAAGATTGTACTGCCCTAGAGGAGAACCCAGCCTTAGTTCCCAGGTGAAGAATGGGTTTCCAACATATCCTGAAGCCAACACAAGCAGACTTTTTTGACCACTCTGGGCAGAAGGCTCCAAAGCTGTCAACTGCTCCTTGTTTCCTCAGCGTTAAGGAAGTTTCAAGCACAGGGGCTGGTGGTTATTTTGAGTGCCACAGCACGGCTTGTTCATGACCACTTTCTCTTGGGTAGGACAGCCTTTGGGAGTTCAGTTATCAAAAATGCTATTCAATGGTGAACTGATTGCCTTTATTGCTCTGAAGACACATGGTGAGGTATTGGACTAATTAAGCAGGCTGACATATTGCTCAGTTCTACTGGATTTAAAATACAGCCCCACAAACAGCTCTGCAAAGGGGACAATTCCTACTGAACTGTGAAAAAATAATGAAAGCAACCAGCAGACACTGCTGACTGTTTGATCATCTGGTAGCACTTAGGACTTTAAGAGGATAGTTCAAAATCTCTTTTAAGTAGCTGAAATATTCAAGTAAATCTTCTTGCTCCTTTACTTGCTCTAGCCACTGCATTTTTGGGAAGGAACATAAGCCCGAGTCATCCTCATGCAAACTTCAGAGTCACCTTGAAACTGAGGAAGAGAGACAACTTCTCTCTAGGTGAAGCAACCTAAAGCAATAAAGCCGGCCACTGTGAACGTGCTAAAACCAGCACTCAGACCATAATTCCTTGTGAACTCCCTTCATGGTTTCACATACAGACTGGGTAAGATAGGCGAAGCAGAAAGCCCTCACTAATTTCCAAAATGGCTCGGTGGGAAAAGAACAGAGTCGGCACAGGGCAGTGCCACGCACTGGCAGTACACATCACTTAGCAGACAGCTCCAAAAGCATGATAGCTACCTGGAGGATACAAAGAAATTGGTATTGCTTTATGTAAAAGCAGCAGCAACTGACGCTAAAAGCCATTATGTTCTCCCACTATCTTTGAATAGTCAGAGATGATGTTATTACAAGAGACAAATTTACAAAGCCAGAAAGCCACAAAATAATCTTCTATGGTAGCCACAAAGTCTGCAACTCACTACAGGTAAAAGGTAAGTATGAAAAAATATGAAGTATTGATTTACTCTGTTTCAATTTTTATTTATTTATTTTTAAAGTCCATGATCTTTTCACAGGTGCTATGGGATCCAAGAAACCAGGGAAAAGATATTTCCTTTCCATGGCTGCTCCAGAGCACTGCAGGCCAAATTATACTCCTGCAAACACCTCTGGGATGCTGTATTTCTCCCTGAATTTGCACAGCTGTAAACACACAGACGCCAGGAAAAGAGCATTAACACATGCAGATTAAATAGACTCCAACCTGCTTTTCTCTCTTCTGTCTCTGCTCCGCAGAGCTGGCGAGAGCAGAAGCAGTAAATGCTTATGGTTGTCACTTGAGTCAGCACATACAATTCTTCATACATGTAGGAACTAGATCTGCTGAGGAAGAAAATACCATTTCTACAATAACTTTTCACAGTGGAACTGTGCCTTAAATCAAACAAGCAAGTTCTGAGTCAGCTCAGTGGCAGAGCAACAACAATTTGATCTGCTACGTGGCAAGCTTTGGTTTGGAGATACTAAACAATTCCTCATCCCGGGCCCCGGGCTTGTAAGTATGATAGAAGATGATGCAATGCATCCAGACTCTGGGGAGAAAAGGAACAGTCATACCACTCTTGAGAAACCCTTTGTGCAGAAAAATTTATTGTGTGCCCCCAGGTGCAAAGGCTATGGATGAAATGCAACTCAATAAAGACAAGCCATGGTGTTTCAAGACAGCTAATGAACATTTCGGTATTTGCACTTAGTCAGATAAAGCAGCGTTTTCCAGTGGAGAAAGGAGACAGTAATCATGCGAGCATGATTTCTATGTGATAAGAAATGCTCCCAGAGTTTTTTAAGCCTCGTGTTTTGTTTTTGTTTGGTACAAAGGTAATCCTATTAATGAAATCTAACCAGTTCTCCCACCTTTACGCTTCCCTTGTTTACTTTTTTTAATGTAATTTTTCCAAGGAGTTGTATTTCATTTATGAGGGTCACCTGTCTTTTACACAGAGCAGTAGTTTTATATTTTCCACATATATGGAGCTTCATCTTGCATACTCTTTACTTCCCACTCTATAAAGTGGTAAGAAAGTCCATTAAGATGTACTATGATTTTATAATTTATGTGTTCTGTTTGATTTCCATGTTTAAGTGCAGCTGATGAGGCCTATGAAATAAACAGCTAACATCTTAGTGCTCACAGACAGAATATCAACATGAGCACCAGGAATTCATAACACTTATGGAAAGCAGTGTTGCATATATGCAATAAGATACAAGAGAATATTTTCAGGAAATACCCCTTATATAGCACCCAGTCAAGCTTCTGAAGGGATTATTCATTATAAATCATGCTGGCTTGATAATGAATTCTGATAGAGGACATGATGTTAATTCAGCTATTCCTTTCTCTTTTACTCTTGGATTTAAATTAAAAAATATATTATTTTTTAGCCTTTGAGTACTTCTGTGATCTGATTTCTTACACCCTGCAGGGGACAGCATTGGGTAAAGAAAAGTAGAAATCATTTGATAAAGAAGCATTTGCTTTCAATGATCAAATTGTACTTTGTTAATTGAGATACAAAAAAAGTGTTCTTTTAGGTCGGTACAAATCCTCTGTCTCTCTTCTCCCTTAAACTCTGCTGAATTATTAATCGGAATTACTTTGGTTACATAGCTCATTCTCCTATCAGTAGTGAGAAAATTTCTCACCCATTTGTAGCCACCAGCATTACTGAAGGAAAAGAACTGCTGTGTAGTATTGCTATAACTTTGGATTTTCTTCTCCTAACGGGCTATGTAATCCTTTTTTTCAGCAGCTATGCCAAATCCCATCTATAGCATCAACATAGGTAGCAATGTGGGGATGAAAAAAAGTTGCTTTTCTACTATCACCTTTCATTAAAGTATATAGATGCGTATGGACACACACACATATATTTGGTCTGTAAACGTGTACGTAAATGCAAGCCAAAACGTTTGCCTTTTATTTTTCTCAGCCATTGTTGCAAAAATAAAAAGTGTTCTCTCCCCTGCAAATAGGTCTGTATTTAAAAGTGATATTGCAAAAGGTATATGGTAGCCTTGTTTATTTTGGACAGATGCAAAGAAGTATCTCTGAACTTCTGCCAGTGATCAAAGGAACTGATGATGTAGAACAGATTCATGGGCCATGTCCTATCAGCCTGCACTTTACTCATCATCCATCATCCAAACCCTAAGCCTTTTTCTGAGTGATGATTGCACCCTAAACACATAAAATTAATCACCACTCTAGCCTGGCCAGGTGTCTTGCCTCCAGAAATTATCTCATTGCAGCAAAAGAACTGCTAGAATCTGATATCTGTACTGTAATTTAATTTAAAGAATACTGCACAGTAATGCTAAGATTGATTTACATATCTGAAAAGTTTCTAGTTTCACAAAGCCAATATAAATTCTTGGAGAAATATGTAATTGGGAAAAAATGGTTGATCATAAAATCAGGTAATTTGAATATTTATTAGTTTCTGGAATTTTCAGTTGATGCTTTCTACCCTGATCGTAGCTTAACATAGGTCTCAAAATGCAATTTGCAAAACCAGAAAGGCCAGGTATTTGAACCAGTATAAATTCACTGTTGTATTCCTACATAAATGAAACACTAGCTTTGGGAGACTGGAATCTACACAAATATCTCCTACTTGGATTTTCAGGGAGCTCATCATTTTCATGTTTACATATATTTCCTCATTCCTTCTTCAGAAAAGGGAAGAGAAATTAAAGAGTAGGATATTAAACTATTCTGTGCAATTATACTTTCAAAATGGCAATAGAGAAATCATGGCTAAATTTGACAGTGGCTAATAAATTGGGTCAAATATATACCATATTTGTGAAATGCAGAATTCAAGATGTGCAGGCCCTGGCATGCTTCAGCTGCTCATCTACACACAAACTCACCGTTTCTCACACAGAACACACACAGCATCTCTGTGTTTTACATAAATAGGCACAATTATAAGTACAAATGTGAAAATAATCTCTACCTCATGATAAATGGAAATAACAGGCTATTTCCAAGATGCATATTAATGAGGAGAAAGGAGTTGGTTCTTTGCTATAAATATAAGGCCTCACTCACAGGCAAATTCTGCTAGTGTTCTGCTTCACTTCTGGATTAACTGCAAATCCTAATAATTTGCTTTTAATTGGGAGCTTAGCTCCTATATTAAATTATCATAGTAAAGCAAATGTGCCCCAAAGATGTATTATTAAAATAAAAATAACACAATATCCTGGTTTAAAAAAAAAATCTTATTTGCTGTAGAACCAAAAAAAGAAAAAGCATCTGAGAAATAAATAATAGGGAAAAAAATAAATTGGCCATTAAAGTACCTTAATTCAAATAACACCACTACCGCAAATTTCGGGTGTGATGCTTCTATATAATGTGGCTTCCCCTGACTGTGGTCTCTGCATATTCAGGGATTTTTTTTTCTCCCTTTATACTTTATTATAAATGTACACATCTTGCTCTCTTGCTGTTTATAATAAATACTCTCACATGGAGTATACAAAACAAAAAGATAGAGAGCATATTAGTGGCCTGTTGTTTCAGTACTAGCATACTTTGTCTTCTGTGTTCAACGCTCTTCCAAAAACCAAGAGTTATATAAGCATGTGAAAATCACGTTTTTGTCACCCAAATAGTGAAAGCAAATCTCCACAATGCAGAATTACATCAAGATTTATGCACAGAGTGACATAATCTCCATGAAAATCAACTTGTTTTCGTACAGAAATGAAGTAGCCTCCACAAAATAGTGTGACTTTTCTAACTAGTATTTAAAAAAAGAACAACAACAAACAAAGAAGATAGGGGAAAAGGAAAATAATTAAATTCTAGATAAAGCAAATACCACAAAGTGGAAAGAAAATTGGCTTCAGATTTAGAGTAATTAGAAGGAGCAAGAGATAAACTTAATAGATGACCTAATCTTCCTTCTCTTGAACAATCCTACAATACTGTGTGTATAAGATGTAGGTTGAAATAAATAAGAAACAGTTTTCTTCTTGGTTTTGCTGCCAAGAACATACAGTAGC
>NC_137707.1:15516779-15846779 GCF_964034855.1 Anser brachyrhynchus | reverse complement strand
ATCCAGGTAGAAGTTGTCTCTGGTGAAGAACACAATTACATAAATAAAATTCACAGGTGCTAATGCTCTCTGGAGGGAAGAAAAAGAGAACAGTCAATGGTCTTATGTACTATATGCAGTGGTGGAAATAATGTGTGCTTATACAGGTATTTGTATAAAATATACATACAAATAAATACGAATGCAAAAAATGTAAAGTAGATGTGCATGTGTGTGCATGTGTATATATGAAGATTAAATAACACATGAATATACAGAGTAAACATAGCACTCTGAATTACCCTGCAGTAGGAGGGTTTTACACACGACACAGACTGCCTGCAGAGCAACAAAAAGGCCCCATTCTTCCCGCAAGAAAATAAAAAAAAACACCATGAAAACATGGCACACTTGTAATTATAATTTGTCCATGCATGAAAGCTACTGTGCTATGCTTCCAGGTCCTTTCAAAAAAAAAAAAAAAAAAAATCACCTTCCTTCGGCACTACACCATTTGCTTTTTCAAGACCATACTAACAATGTTCTCACAAAAGTAATAAAAAGGAATATGAGAGGAGTTCAGCAAACAAAGTGGGGGAACTGAGCAGCGGTCAGGACACAGGGCTGGAAACAGGGACTCTCTGCTTCCACTCCTCATTGACTTAGAAAACACTGAAACAAAAAGCCAGCTTCAAGTATCAAAAATAGGGAAAAAATTGTAGGGTATTAACGCTTACCTGGCGCCTTCAGAGGACACCAGGAGGAGGGAGGGCGCAGCACCTTGCAGCCACAGCCAAGTCTATAGCTAGCTTTAGATATAGGTTGTCTTAGTCTACAGTTAGTCTTAGACTAGTGATAGCTAGTCATGGATAGACACAGCTGCCAAGAGGATGTGCAGGAGCAAAACCTAACTTTCCTCGAAGGCCAAGTCAAGATGCACCACGTACAGAGAAAATGAAGCAGGGAAAATAATGTCTCTTTAAAAAATACCAAAACCCACTCACCTAATTGGTAAGTACACAGCATCTTCCTTGCTCTGCTTGTCGCCTGTGATATGACAGTTGCCATAGTAACTGTTTATTTCTATCAAATTACAAAATAAACATTCACACAGAAAAAACAATCTTTTTTTTTCCCCTAAGAACTTTCTGCCCAGCGTCCCTCAGCCCCCTATTTCGTGTTTTTACGTTTAGCTTGTCTACAAGCAAGCATTGTCCCCTCTTTGGGTTATTAGTTATACCGATATTAAGGCAATCAGACCCACACTGTGTGCTACAACAAAACCGTAAAATGAATAATTACAGTGCACTTCAGAAGCACGAGATACTTGCTGTACGTCTGGGAGGGTGCAGGGATGCCGGTGCAGCGCTGGCAGGCCCCCCTCCTCCCGGCGCAGGGCAGAATGACGGCAGTGGCCTCAAGGAGGTCTGAACATTGCAGATGGAGGTGAGCACCCATCACGACAGGCTCCCCAGCGTCCACTAACCTTTATACTTTGGTCTCGCTGCCACTACAGCTTTCTGAGACTGTACAAATCACTTACTCCAGTTTCAGGGTTACAGCGCAACGCTGCGTGCTTGCTGCTGCAAAGCACCGCGAGGCTGCAGTGCAGCTGTCTGTAGTCAGCGCTGCCATTGCTACTGCCAGAGGAAAACCAAGTCATTTAGGTCGAATTTTGCACTCATGTCAAAACACAAAGCCGAATGAGAACATGGTATGCACCTATGCCATCAAGCCAGCCCTCTGTGCTCTGAGAGCTTCTGAAAGCCTGGGAGAGGCTAGAGGAGCAAAACTGGCAAGTTAATGCAGTGGAGAAAGCAACAGCAAAAGAAAACTACAACGAGAAGTTTCTATCCCAATTTCTCAACTTCTATACATGGACCTATACAGTTTGTCTACAGACTTATTTCCCCTAAATGTACACTAGAACATGAAACTGTTCATCTTTTTGCCAGTGTACTGCTGCAGACAGTAGTGCAGGACCCAAGCGGGTGCCAATTTTGTCAGTAAGAGCAACAAAAGCCTTTTACCTATGTGTTTATATGTATATTCTCCTTCACAAGTCCCACAAACACTTATATCATTGCCTGACTGTTTAGGAGCTTCTCCAGCACCTTACTGTCAGC
Source organism: Anser brachyrhynchus (assembly GCF_964034855.1). Lineage (NCBI taxonomy): Eukaryota > Metazoa > Chordata > Aves > Anseriformes > Anatidae > Anser > Anser brachyrhynchus. The sequence continues at coordinate 15,844,674 of NC_137707.1, read as the reverse complement.
TCTACAAATGAGTCTCCTCCATTTACAACTGCAACTTTCCCTGGGAGGAATACCCAACTCCCAGGGAGAGATGACTTAAAAACAGACCGAGGAGAGAACGACAACGCGAACTGTACAATTTATTGTCTCACGAGTTAAATAAGGCTGTGGTCTAATTAAACCACTTCTTTTGTACCTTGCCATTCTTCTTGTGTGGCCGAGCAAATTAATTCTGCCTGTAGTTGGAGAGCGCAGGCTTGCTGCATTAACTTTGCCTGAACTTCTTGTGCTGAGTGGATAGGACTGTAATAGAAGCAAATGGACACTTGGCCCCTTGAAACATTAAATTTTGGTAAACTGTCTTTTATCCCTTAACCTAGGGATTAGCTGTACCATAGAACTGACTGAATCAAACAACAAATAATATTAAAAGTGCATCCATTATTTTTAAGGGAAATGTCTATCTGTAACAGATTACACGCATGCCCTGGCACTGATTCCAATGTCTAATTTTGCATTCAGCAGCTAGAATTTCAAGTGTTAAAATTCCCAGGACATCAACCTGATGGTGGATGAGGTTTACAGTAACTATTTGCGACTTCCAAGCACTCTTTCAATGCAAAACTACAACTATCCGCACTGGGCCTGAGTTCTCTGTAAGTCTGACCTAACACCTTGAGTTTGCTACATTCATGCCTACATTTCCACTCACAGCCCAGAAGCCTTACTCAGCAAACTACCTACCCCAAAGTGCGTATCAGAAATCACATCTATATTTGCTGGATTAGGCCTTGTCTTTGTCAACGTGCCACCAGTGTGGGCTAAGTCCTGGCAATAAATCTGTACATAAATTGACTCCTGTACCTCAGTTTGACTTCAGTATCTTCAAATTCCTCTTTACAAAACAAACTGCATCAACCATGCCCCGCATTTAGCCAACTGCAGTTCACATTGTTTTTGTTCCTTCTCATAAGTTCTCCCTGCAGATTAAATGCTGATGCACTGAACTAGCTGCTCCTGGCTGAAGTGGGCAGGTGTCATTTGATTAGTATGGATTCTGGAATTGGTAAGTACTGTATCAGTATCCTCCCTAGAAAATAGGTGACATGTCATGGGATATTAAGTATGGCCATTTAATGTAAAAACTCAGATAATACATGAGTTAAACGGAGAAAATGAGAGAAAGCTTTTAAGCATTCTCCCTAGACAGATTGCAGAATAATATTATTGTACACGCAAGTAGTGCTGATTGACACAGTCAGAAGGCCATTATACTAGTATGGTATAAAATCATTATAGCAAAAAGCATTTCAGAGCTGCAGAGTGATAGTAGCAACATATAATGAATTATCAATAAAGAAGTGGTGATTCAGTTACATTACATATGAATAGAAAGCTTCCTGTTATATAATTTAAAGCTGCCAGCCTGACAAGTGACTTGAATATCCAATTCCTTCTCCAGGTGTATGAATCATCCTTTTCTTAATTTTACCAGAGACTGCAATTTCGTAGAGTAGGGAAGTAACTGAGCTACAGTAAGCAGTGCTTTGAAATAAAGATTGTTTGAGTAGGTTTCAGCAAGGCGGCCTCTGGTGAGACTCTGTTTGAGCTCTCAAGGAAATAGCAACAGTCTATGAGATGCAGGCATTAAGTAAATATTTCTTCTTGTTTATGGCAAATAAATACAAAGTACAGTCTTGCAGCAGGTCAATGTCAGCAGTACTTTGCAGTTTTCATTTTGCCTTATTGCCAAGTCCTTGAAGTTTGCATCTTTGCAAACCACCATTACTGACGAAGTCCCGACAAAAACACCCGGCAGCAGCAGAATCAAGTCATGGTGTTTTTAAGGATGTCCTCCTGAAGGAGGCTTGTCTCAGACCTCGCTCCTGTGCAAAGCTCCTCTGATGCCAACCAGAGCATGTTAGCTAAGCGTTGCAACACGATCCCATAGGAGGATTAGGACCTTTGGGAAAATTAGAAGAGTCACCTTTTCCCTTTAGATGATTATTTAGTATTTGCAGTGTTAACATAATACCTAAGTCAGAGATAACTACTTTGGAAGCTTAAAAGTAATTAAATTTAAAATATAGGGATTGAGAAGGATTCGGTTTGAATGCCCTCAATGCTGGAACCAAAGATACAATCAACAAACAAGAAAGGCTGAGCAGTTGAAAATAATCCAACTGTGATAAATGCACGTATAATATTATCCAGTCCACATTCAGAAAATAAATATATCCACAGCATTGTCAAACCCAACCATTTAAAAGTTGTGAGTAGTTTTAAGCTGCCCTCCGGCACTGTTAAGCTCTTGCCTGTTTAAGATGCATATTCAGATTGATTTTATTTTTTAAATAAAGGGAGGTTGAGTCTTACAAAATCACCTCATTTCGTAGATACATTCTATTCCATTCTAATATGGGAATATAATAGTACATATACATATGTGTATGAAAACATAGTAATGACACATTATGATACAATATGATATGATACAGTATAATATTATGATATGACACAATATGATACACATGTGTATGAAAACATAGTATTATCAACAGTGCAACAAAATTGACCACACTGACAGAAGTGTTCTGGTAGACTTTGCTTCAAGTTGCTTGGGTAAGTTGATTAAAAAAAGGCTTTCCACTTTGCATATGTTTGCCTAAGTACGATGGCCTGATTTTTCAGAAGTCCCCTAGCACCTAGCTGGTCCCATTTCAGGCATTTTGCTTTCTGTTTACTGCCTTTCTTTTTTCTCCTGTTAAGAATGGTGCATCTACAAATGACAGAGGATACACCTTCTCTTCCTTTATACCTAACCTGTTAGAAGCCTGCAGCTGGAGACATTTCTTTTTACTGCACTGAACACTCTCGAGACTGACAGCAGCTCAGAAATTTAATCACAGGCCGACAGCTAGTAGCTCAGCTGAAGCTTGAAAAGATCTTAAAGGAGGCAACAGAAACATAGATAACACCCTTGCAACCACTAATTAGTTGATGAAACTTCAAGAAATTAATTGGTGGACATTTACCTGAATTTTTGCTGCCTTGAAAGACCAGTGTTGTACTCGAATTTTATTTTTATTTTTTAAAAGTGAAACCGTTTAGAAGCACATCTTCTTTCACACAGTCAGCATTCTATCGATCACAGAACTGACTTGTGCCATTTTAAGGCACTTTTTATTTTTTCCCCATTTTAAAGATGATATAATTCTCGAGACCATGGTTTGGGGGAAAGAAAGATTTGCGAGAGCACGACCTGGCAGTCAGAAACAACTGAATACTAATACTGGCTCTAAAACCACCTCTTGGGCAAACCACAGAAAGCTCGGGCAAACCGTTTGACACCCCTGCCTTGGCATTCCTAACTTTCAGGCAAAGGTACTGCTAGTTGTTCACCACAAGAATGCTGTAAAAATTAACAGCAAAATAGCTATAAAGCACTGAGGATAAAAAACACGTTAAGAGCTAAGCATTATAATTAGTGTTATTTAACGCATCTTTAAAAATCAATTTATTTATTTAGTTTTCTTTAATAAAGCAATTGCACAATAACTTTAAGAAATGACAAAGTAATTTGAAGTAAATGACTGCCCTGTAAAAGTGAAACACACCCTAAAATGTGGTTATTATAGAATAACCACACACCCTGATAGTTAGCACTGCCTGAGCTGTGTATAACCTTAACCTAGTAGTGTATTATTAAGTGCAGTAGAATCAGCAATTATCAGAGGGAGAGAGTGCTGATGCGTGTTAAATGCACATTACCTCTTTGGCATCAGCAGATTTGGTGCATCCATTCCTGGCAATGAAAAGCGTGCTGGGCAAATTCAACTCGTGGCACAAAAGGATTAATTAGGGTACAGCTAATACAAGCAATGTTTAGACATGAATCAAGAAATTCAGGACACGGGGCTTATGGTGCACTGAATAAATGCCAGCACCATAAAAGAAAGAAAAGACATGAACTAATTTTGTGTTTACGAGGAGAAGAAAGTTCTATCCTGGCTTCTGCTTAGCGGAGAATTATGCACTGCAGGTTTCTTCTGAAATACTGCACATGACTACACAAAATGTTTTCTTGCTTTTATGCTAGCCCTCCCTCATTGTAATTAAATGAGAGTATTTTCTGGAAGAAGAGCTATTTGATGGCTAGAAAACCAACAGATACCTGCTCTCTCAAGTACAAGACCTCAAGGCCTTCCTTTATTATGTGCTGTTCTAGGTCTGAAACTCAACACGAACGCAGTGCAGGTGCCTTGGCTTTCTATTGCACTTTTTGCCTGAAGGAACGTTTAATATCAATTGGCAAAAAAAGATAGGCGACCAGATACGACAGTCATGAAGCTCTAGAGTCTAGTGTAGGACACAGGAGCTCAGATGGGGACTGCAGAAAAGCATGCAGACAACAGTACCCTGCTGCACGGACCTAGCCGAACTGTCTTGTCAAGGCCCCGGATGCTGGAGAGTGCTCATAGAAAAATCCTGCTAACTTTCTGCTTCGTTAATTTATCCAGCTTTTTCTAAAAAAAAGAAAAGGCAGCGGAGGTGCCTTCTACCTTGTGGTATACTGCCACATGTAGACACACCCTTCCCTTTATTTACCTGAAACCCGTATCTGTAAATGACTGTGATTCCCTACCATTCTGGGAAGCTTTCTAGAGGAAAAAATAAAAATAAAAAAAGTTCCCTATCTCACCTTTACGCTGAAACAGTAAACACAGTTCAGTTCGTAGAACATTCACAGAAATGCTAAGAGCACGAATCTCTAGGTTGTGCAATGGCAGCAGACTGAAGACAGAAAAAGGGAATTTGCTGAGACCTGACTCCTGAGCCCAGCGCAGCCAGCAGAATGCATCTGCAACCCATAAAGACCCCCCCCCTGTGAAAACTGTGTTCATTAGGCCTATAAAGTACAATCACTCATATATTCTATTTTTTCCAGTATTTCCTCTTTTTTAAACTTATCTTGTAGCAAAGATGTAATGAAATTATTTCCTGTGAAAATTTCTACTAACTTTAGCCAAAAATCAACAAAAACGCTTTCTAAAATTAGCTTATACATTTCTTCTAGAGATCTTTTAAGAAAGTTGGATGCCAGAAAAAAAACAAAACCAAAACACTCTTTAATGAAGAATTGAAACAATAAAACAAAAATGGGAGGGGTGGTGGGGGGGAACAATTTTAAGTAATGATTCTTAAACCAAATGCTCTCCCACTTCGGTATTGTTGATCATATTCCCTATTCAGCAGTCAACTTCATGTCACAGATCCCTTGTTCTTCCAGGGCAGGTGGACGCCCCAGTAGTTATTCCACAGCAGTCACGCCGTCCCTCTGCACTACGGCATGGCAGACGCAGCAGTGTGCACAGCCAGCACGCGATGCAGCGCACCCAGGCTGATGGCTGCAACAGATGCGGTGCCTCTGGGCTCCCCTTCCACACAGGGGTCTCCAAAATTGCTGGATTCACATGTAATGTAAAATTTCTCATCCCCAGCCATGACTTATTTTTAGGGAAATTAAAGCTTATATTCAAATATTGGTTTTCATTAAATGGCTTTAAATTATATTTAAATAATTCTCAATCTCCTCTCTAATTAATCATACTAAGGACCAATTTCCCTCTTTTATTCAGGAAGCTTGACTTTGCCAAGGTCCTAAGACCCACAAAATGGCAGGGTGAGAGTCCTCTGTTATTTCGTTTTCCTCTCCTAGTCTCTACAAGCCCTGATTTCTGGAAATGAAAAATCAGCTCCTACAAGGCCTCACACTTTAATCACTTCAGGTTAACGTGACACCCTAATGAGAAATCTCCCTTTCCTTTCCATCTCATGATTTGCTCCACTCCACCTGCCAATTCAAGGCTCTTATGGGATCACTCACTGACCTTAAGACTCCCATTACTTCCACCCCCTTTCCTCATTTTGAAAATCAAATTAATTTTGTTGGTGACAACTAAAATTTGCTTAAAACACTAAGTAGATATAATGTATTTATTGTCCTTGGTGAATCTCAGCTTATCTAGTGTCTTATAAAGGGGAAATTTATAAGTTTCCACTTAATTAATAGCAGTATTACACTTTTAAAAGCTCATTTAGTTTTGTATTTGTTGCACTTGATATGAAATAATTAGTAAGAGCCAAAAAGGGCCACTGAAAGACAATACAGGAGAATGCTCATTTTAATTTCCAAATGCATTACTACATTGTACAAAACGTGAGGGCAAAGAAATGTAACTGAATGTTGACAGCTTTAGTTGACTACTCCACTCATTAGACTTAATCCTTTTTCTTCCCATTCACATGGGTACCTCTACATGCTGGATTTCCTTACAAGCAGCATTGCTAGAGCTATGCTTTAGTTAAAAAAAAAAAAAAAAGTTCAAAGATATCACTTAGGAAAGACCAAAGCTACTAGTGAAAAAGAATCAGTTTAACAAACAACTTTTTTTCGGCAGGTAAAGTTTTAAAAAGCAGTTCCTTAATTTAAAAACCTGACCCGAAGATTGAGGGGGAAAAAAAAAAAAAGAAAAAAGACTGTTCAGAAAAGAAAAATTAAGTAAGAACCCAACTCTTTCATGATGGGGAGACATATCAATTACTTCTCTACACCTCTTCTGCTCTTTCACATACATGCACACCCAGTGCAAAAGCTGGCCTTACTGGCCAGGGGTGAACCTAACAGAGCACTCTCCCACTTGCACAGAAATCCCCTGGTTTCTCCCCCATTTGACTTCCACTAATCCATCTGCTGGAATCAGAGTTGCAGCTCCATTTCCTGTGCTGCTGCTTCCTTGTTTCAGCTCCCTGCTGTTTGTTTCTAGGATATTCTCCTCCCTGCTGGGTGTGTATTTTACTCTCCTGGAGAAGAGCCCCGATCATGTTTCCCTTTCTCACACTATTACCGACGCCTGGTACGGGAACATCCCAGCCAGTGCAAGATCCCAGTGCACAGAGCATCTGGACAGCTGTCGTGACCCAGTATCATCACTTCAGCAGCCCACGTTAGCAGTGAGCGATTGGGTCGTTTCACTCCTTCACGCTTTCTTGGATCTTAAGAGAAGGGGATTAAAAAGAAGCATCTTTCATGCCTATAAGGTGGGCTACAGTTAACTGTACTGTAAACAAGGAGAACTCTCCTGAACTTAAAAAAAAAAAAGTTCAGCATGAATAATGAATATTCCTCTCTTAAAAAGTCTTTAGTGTCCAGGCTAAAAGGATAGTAGTACCAAGAGACACAGAGGTACTAGGATGTTTCTGTTCCCTCAGACAGGGAGCCCCACGCAAACACACAGCTATGAAAATACTTATTTTTAGCAATAGAGTAGAAGTGAAAGTGTGGCTTGTCCCACCGCCACATCAGGTACAGACCCATTCCCTCCTCCTGCTCCCTGCCACAGCCTGGGCAGCCCCACGGCCCAGGAGACCCAGACCTCCAACATACAGGTGAGGTCTGCAGCCTGCACGCCCAGCCCAGTCATGGCCAGTGGTAGGGGCTTGAAATGAGAAGGCTGCTGGTCTTCAGTGAGAGTGTGTTGTTCTTCAGTCTGCAAGGACAGACCAGTTTCCAGCCCTGGAAGGTCAAACACAGTCCAAATGTCACTCCCCAAAGCCAGAAGTGAGGGGCGGGACGAGGCTGAAGAGCACGACATACAGAGAAGGAATCCCTGCAACACTCAGTACTGCCAAGTGACTGCTAACTGCACAGCCAGATGTCTCCCAGTGCAGTTATTACCAGTTCCTACTTCAGCCTCATCAACTAATTTTCCGATCTCCACCCAAAAAGGAACTTTTATTCCTTGTGGTCCAACACAGCCTGTCTCTAATTCAGATGTCCTGCTAGCTTCCTGCAGGAATGCCGTCTCTGGGTCACGGATGGCCACCCAGCCAAGCAGGAGGATGCTTTGGTTAAATGTAGCTTGCTCCTACCATTCTGAACCAACATCCCCAAAGCGGACAGAGGCTTTTCCTCTCACCCCCTTCTGCCACTTGGGTGGGTACTCATGCCTCTGCACTGCACAGTCTGGTTGCTACTCCAGGGCAATATTTAATGTAGCGGCCACTGGCCCTTCTCCACCTCCATCCAAAACAGAGCAGAGCCCAGCAATGCCAGCCCAACGCTCATGAAGCCAGTGAGGTTTCTGTGCGCCTGTAAGGTCTCTCTTTGCTAGGGAAAACCTAATATGCTACTTGTTCTGGAAAACTCCCCCAGGCAGCTACACGCTTGCGAGAAAGCCGAGTTGCCTCTGGGGCAATGTGCTCCTAGGCCCTGGATCTGTCTGCAAGTGCGCTTTGGAGGCAGAAGAAAGACTTGTCACTGATCCCAGTGCAGCTGGCAGGGCTGCAGCTGAGCTGCGAATGAGCTACAAATTAGTCCAACATTTAAATACTCGCTTCTAAAGATAAAAGCCAGCTAAGCCTCTCACAGTAGCTTTTCCTGAGGAATGGGAAGTGTCTCTAAGAATAACCATGGCTGCTGAGGAGCGGCCGAGGTTCACGAGAGCTGCCTGCCATCACGCCAGGAGGCTCAGCGCTGCAACCCGATACTTTTAGAAGTGACCTCACTGCGGCCGGTAAACGCTGCCAGACATCACGGCATCATCCTCGCAGACAGAGCCCTTTGTAGCTCACAGGCCTTCCTGCTTCCTAAAGATACTCAAGTGCCACCTAAAGCTGCAGCTACAGAAGCTCTTTGCCATGTGGGTGCTTTACGCTTTAACCTTGGTACAGCAACTTACCTTAGAAAAGTGGGGCTGCACATACGGCTCTCCACATCCCAAAACCAATGGACTGCATTCAGGGGTGCTTGGGATTCGGCAGAACAGGGAAAAATGACCAGAAATGGCCTGTCAGAAAGAAACAAAATGAGAACATAATCCATGTAATCCAATCCTCAAGAGACTGTGATCATTAACTGCATTTTTAAAAGGAACTACAAAACTAAGCTTTAATAAAAAATACTGCAGTACTGAGTGACGGAAGGCACAAGTGCATCACTGGAGCGAACAAAGAATGTAGGCAACGCTCTTGTACAAATGCATAGCTTTTTCCTCTTCTCATCCATTTTTCTCCTGCGTACTAACCTACTTGATTAACGGTTTTGTGCTTTTGGGAAAAAAAAAATCACACAAAAACACACCAGACACGACACAGGGAACAATATTTAAAGTATACGGTTTACACAGCTGAAAACATTTGTTTTGACTTCCTCTTACTAAGACAAAAATGAAAACTTCTAAGAATATTTTATGAATTCTTGCCACACCAAATAACCTGTTCCAACTCAAGAGGTACCTCTCAAATCGCTTTTTCAGTGTAAACAAAGTGATGTCATATTGACGGAGGGAAGAGCAGAACTTGGCTGTTTAATTTGGAAGATTGCTAAAAATGATACATTTAACTCTCCTAGTCTAACAATGAAATGTTTTTATAGTTCACAATACCTAACACCCTTGTTCACATTAAACAAATCACCCTAAGTTCCTGTTGAAATAATACACGTCCTATTCTTTTTTGGAGTATATTGCAACATTAGGAAAGAAAAAATAAATGCGTATTAAAATAAAATGCCATTTTCATCCAACTGCACAAAACACATTTAAACAAACGTAGAGAAGCAGACTGTAAAATCTATGCAGAAGAATACTTAAGAACCAAATGCTTCAGGTATGCTGTAAATGTACCACGGACATCTCCAGGCAATACAAATTTATCTGTTATTTTCCTCTCCTTGTGGTGCCCAGGTTGCTCCTCCCATACCTTCCTTTTCCCATCTTACTTTCCTTTTCCCTGTCCTTCACCTTCCTTAGTTCTTTTCTTTCCTCTTCTATGTATTCATTTTAACTCTCTGTTTCTTGCACCATTCGTCTTTTCCCTCTGCATGGATCACAATTGTCCCCCAAGTTCCCTTATTTTTCTCTCCCCAAGCTTTTCTTAGCCAAGAGATTAAGCAAAGGACAACGGGTATGTACAAAGCCCAGTTCCTGACTGGGGCTTCCACATGCAACACACTCTCTCACCCACATATTTTATTTCATCTATTACATTTCAAAATGTATTGATCTTTTGAAATGGGAACACTGTTGATAAGAAACACCATTCTGTTAGATTCGCCTCCCTAGCACACCAGATAAGCTATGATAGCTCTCCGTGCTAGCACCCCATGGGCTGATCAGATGTGTACCACATGGAAATGGTGATGCAGAAGAACCATGGAGGAAAGCCAAGTCAAACAGTTATTATTCTGCATTTGCAAGAGCAACTACATTGTTCTTCAGTAAGAACTAAAATGAAAAAATAAGGACAAGCTCACATTTGAAAATACCAAAAGCATATTGTCAAAGTTTATGACTTTAAAATAACAACAGTCTAATCCATTAAAGAAATAACAAACAGAAACAATCTGCTTCATCATTTTGGATTAAATTTGCACAAATTTTGCCCTTAAAAAAAAACACAAAGCAAAACAGAATACCAGAAACTACAAGTCATTAACAATGTAGTTAACCACTAGTTAACGATCTCATTTTTAACCAGTCTGAATGAGTTCCTCTAACAAGTATAACAAATCCAGAATTTCAGTTTAGGAAGACTTCCTTGCCATTGTCCTCCACTTCTTCCCAGCCAAGCCAAGAAGGATCAGTTGGAAGAAGGAAGAGAAGTTTCGTTTTCAAAGCTTATTCGATCATTTCCCTTTCCACTTCCATCATAACCTTCAGCTTTTTCCTGAGACTGCAAACATTGACAGAAAGCTCACAGTACTCACGCAGCATTATGGGCTGCAGGCTAATACCTCTTAGCTAGACACATGATAGGGCCACAACCTCACTTTAAATAGGCTGCCCAAATAACTTTGGAGTGATTAAAACTGGGAGTGTTTCCTAACAAAACTTTCCTTAGGTAGAAACAATGAACATTTTGGTTAAAAACATGCAGATTTTTTTTTTTCCCAAAAGGCTATGGAAGTAGGGGCCTGTGCAGTTGTTTTCCACTTCAGCCAATTCCGTCTCGAGGGAACTATGTTGACTTCACATAGGAGAGGCAAAATGATTAGCTGAACAAGGGGCTTGGCATGAATGTTTTTTCTGATACTAGCACCTGCTATGATAATAATAAATTGAAGAGCACTGGTGCTCTGAGAAACTAAGTGTATAGGTAGGGGAAGATTCAACTGGAAAACAGATGCTTTAAGAGTACCACAAATTTAAAGAGCTGCCATTTGAAAAGGTGCCAGAAGTAAATCACCACTTACCCTACAAGGAACGAAAGTGAGTGCTTGAGCACGACTGAGATTCCACACAAGGTCTGTGTCATACGTTTCATTCAATAAGGCAATCAAGATGATTAGGGAGTGTAGGAAAGGCTCATTAATGGCCATGGCAGACATTGAGTCAGCCTTTCATTTATTACCAGCGCATCCGGACAGTTTTCATTTATTGGGTTTTTAATTTAAAGAAGCAAAATTTATGTAGACAGACACATGCCTGTGTTGTACCAATTCTTATTCATGCCTAAAAGCTGCCACTAGCTTTACTGAAGTGATTTGAAGTGATACTGGCAAAAAACTAACAATGACAACAACAACAAAGTGCTTCACAATTTGCATGTTTCCTTTAGTTACTTGTTTCACTTCAGGTACTGAAGTAAAAACGGCATAAGAATTTAGCCAGGGATTTTATCCTTAAGATGCAGAACAGAACCCCAAAGCTCTAATTGATGACAATACTCAGGAGTACGTCTTCAGCTTCAAAGATAGAAATTTTGCATACTAATCACTGGGATTTTGGAAGAAGAGTTACAAAAAGCAAAGACAAAAATTACAATGGAAATGCATGCAATGGGCAACAACTGTGCCTGAGATTGCAAAACAGCACCCTTTTAATGAGAACAACATGGAGCGTGATTTGCCTGTCCATCCATTTGAACCGAACAACAGCATTATCTCAGGATTCACAGTTGTTAGTGAGGTATGGAATCTGTCTTCCCTATGGCCCGTAATGCGGATGGAAGCTGGAAATGTGGCATTTCTCATTTCACTGCATACAGAGGAAGTTTCGCTGCATGCACACACACCTAAGCATGCCCAAGCATTTTTTCCTGTTTCTGTAACTGGAACATGGGCGCTATGGTTTCAAATGAGCAAAAAGAGCGTTGCACAACACTGAGGCCGTGCAGAAGAAAAACACGGATCAGATTTCATCAGTACATGGCAATTATGTGACCACAATAATTCTACAAAATGGAAACGAAAAAAAATCAGTTGAAATCCTGAACCGACGTAGCAAAGGTTCACCTGGCGAACACTAAGACTTCACTCAGGCAATACAAAAGATTTTGCTACAAAATTTGACCAAAAAAAGTGCAGCCACACAAAACTGCGAATTTTAAGACCCAGGTTTAAATATGGCGGCTATAAAAATGAAAGCTGAGGGATCACACAACAGAAATAAATAAAACAAAGCCACCAGACCCTAACAGACATGCCTCCTTGACAATAAAAGTTGGATGTTCAGATCCTTGGCTACTGCAAAGACAACTGTTCCTATAATATGATTTTTTTTTTTTCCTGGAAAACCTTCCTCTGTCCAGTGCCAACTACCACTCAGCCCTTATGTATGCCGTGCTAGAGGTCAGATGGAAAGACTTGGTGGTACCTTCAAGTTTCAAAGCAATACACTTTCAGTTGAGCTCATTTCCCAGCCCCAGAGGACACAGGAGGAAGCTAGTATGTGTCGCTTCTCTAATATAGCCAGTCACTCTTCCAGAGCATCACCAAGGCATGGGATAATGAAAATAGATACCTTGATAAGACAGGAGTTTTAATTTCATTGATGTGACACTGTATATCAGTAAGCAGTAAAGGACTACATCAGAGCTTAACTGCTCAAGTTCCCAGATTTTAAAGCGTGAACCTACACTAGAAGCAGCAACAGACAGCTCTCTGGGACGCTTCTTGTGCCAAGGAAGCAGACAGAGCACTTTGCTGTCTGCCTGCAGTGGAGGAACACTGTAGGAACAGCAGAGCCAGACCCAATGACACAGCTGGACAGCAGGGCTCAAGAAAACACTGGGCTTAATATGGACTGTGACATGCTGATTCCATCAGACAGGAACAGCATGGCTAGGGGTGGGCAGCTGGGAACATCGGGTCTCCCCAGTCCCATGTCTCTGTGCTCACCAAAGCTCCTCTTCAACCCTCCAGACCTTTTACAGACCTCTCGCTGATGGGACAACCCACTGTGGGGCAGGGCACAAGCTGGTATCGCAGGAAGAGACTGACACTCAAGGGAACTACCACTGACCAGGACAGGGTTCTGGATCAAACTCCTCTCCTTCCCAGGCAGAGGCTGATGAGCAGCCCATTTCATTGCTGCTTGGGCATATCACAGGCCCTGTGTTAACCTGTCTGTGGGAGGAAAGAAGAGTAAAGGACCATAAAAATCTGTACAGCAAAGGAGGCACAGCAGTGTATTACAGGAGTTCCTCCTCCCCCTGGTAGCTCAGTATCTCCTCATGGTGGAATGGGAGTGTTTTATTTTTGTTTTTCTTTCCATTAGAAGATGACCTTTGCTCCAACCAGGCTGATCTGCTGCAGAGCCAACATCCGCCAGCTTCCAGGGCTTGTGCTTCCCGAATGGCAGCAGATACTTTCTGCTGCTCCAGCTTCCTTATTTAATCATGCATCCATAAATCACAAGCAACCAAAACTGATTTAACATTTGGGTGAGAATTTAGAGCAGCTGAAGAGTGATCCAGACTGAGTCATTGCCTGATGGAGTTTCAAACAGTTCAACTGTAAACATAGTTGAGCCCATTGTTGCATTAACCCCCCTCCGCCCACCCCCCCAAAAAAAATAAATTCTTAACTGCAAGTGCATTGCTATGAAAACGTCACTAAATGCCAAATGAAAGATGTACAGAGAAACATATTTCTTTTGGAAACTGACCAAATGAACATCTGGTTGCTTGGTTATCTGGACGAATCCATCAGAGGATAATGACAGCACCATTAGATGCACTACTGTAATTAATAACACGTTTCAATGAGCTTAAACTTGCAAAGTGCTGAATGCTGCTGTTAAGATGCATCCTCAGATCCTACCTAGCTCAGTGAAGAGTGAACCATTGATAATTGGGAAGATATACCAGGGAAAGGATGACGCACTGCTCTGACACTGATAAGCCTTCGCTACTAGCTGAAGTCAGATAGCAGGACACAACACAAGGACAGCTGGTCTTACTCTGTACAGTATTCATTACCTTGCAAACAAGTGTTTTGAAATTATCAATAATGGCTTTTAAAGCTAAACTCCTAAGATGTACACAGGAAAGAATACAGAACTACAGGCTGATAGTGCTGCAGAAAGTAGAAACTTCTGTACTTGGGTTTTGTTTCGTTTTATAAAGCTGATAGGTTGCCCTTATGAAGCGGACTCTAAAGCCTACATACACAATTGGTCGTAATGGTGGACTTCAACAAGAAAATGAGTTATTTTAACATTTAGGATGGTCACTATACTGGTGGAAGTGTGATTGTTATACAATATATGACTTCTGCTTTGGAACCATGGAGTTGTGTTTCACAGCTGAGTTACGGCCCCAGTACACAAAGTCACAATCCCATTAAAAAAAATCACCTGCAAAGAAAATCCATCTGCAGTGAAAATCCTACCTAGACAAATTACTTGGCACCTCTGCAATGGAGGGTACAGACAAAAATAATCGCAGAAGTATTAGTGGAAGGGAACTCGAAGATTTCTGTTCCAGTCTCCTGCAGGACTGTCACAAACAATAGATGAGCCATGGCTTTGTCTAGCCAGCCCTTGAAAACACGTAAGGACCTCTGGCCAACCTCTTCCAGTACTGCTGCACCTCCCCTGGGGAAAAGTTCCTCCTCTGAATCTTCCCAAGGCACCTTTTGTGGTTGTTGCCCCTTGTCTGCCATTGAGTAGCTTTGTCCTTGTCTTACTACCCCTGTTGCTCTGCTACATACAGAAAGGTGAGAAATGACACAGAGCAAAATCCTATGATTTTGACACAGCATACCTAAAAACTCTGTCTCTGGTACAGCTTAAAAACTTTGAAGAATTAACACTCTTTTCTACTCACTCATGTGAGAGAGTTCTAAGTCGACTTTTCCCTATGCCAAAAGCTACCTCAAAACACGTTATAAAACCATCCCCATGAACTATCCAAATAAGCTATTTAGATAATATTAATAAACTGAGAAAAGGAAGCAAATAGTTTCCCCCAGCTCAGCAAAAGCAATACTAAGAACATTTAGGTAGGGGGGTTATTATAAATACACATTTTTAGGAGGATATGTACCTGAAGATCCAATTTATGATACGCTAAAATCTAATTTTAGATCTCTAATATTAGATAAAAAGCACTGTGATCACAAAATGCAAAGAGATGTTGTGAACAAACTCCTTCTGCCACCTTTTTTTCATAGCTCATTCAGAAAATAAAAAACCCTTCTGTCAGATCAGACGTCGTTTGTCCTACTACAGCCACCACAAACCGCACATTGTTAGCTAACCCAAGTATACAGAAATGCAATCATGTGCCTTAACCTTATCCAGATCAAATTTACGCCACTGGGTGCTTTGATAGCACATTGATCAGATATTAACTATCATGAAACCACAGCCCACATTGTCAGACAACTGCGTAACGCAACCAGGTGATCTTATAGATACTTGATTGTACCTGCATAAAATCTCCAACATCTGAGGAATGTGCCTTATGAATGTGCTGAATCCTGAAACCCAGGGAAGCATACCTATCTTTCGCCATTCGCTTTCAAAACAGATTTTTGATAATATTCAGGTTGTGGATAGCTTCTCACAGTGCCAAAAACAGCTCAATTAATCAAATCAAAGTTTGTTAAATATTTAGGATAGCTTGTGTAGTCCTATCTTCCCACATTTAAAAACTAAACAGCTTATTTCATTATATAGGAGTCAACTGAACATGCAGTTGTGTCATTCATCGAGAAATTCAAAATAATTATAGCTAAGTGGTTTACACAATCTATATTCAGTGATCCTTACTCACGAATACTTAAACTCTAGATCTGTCCTTAAAGTATTCTTAAAAGGATTGGCAAGTATGCCCATGCGTAAAATATGATAATCCTATGTTAATTCTCCTCCTTACCACACCGTAGATGCCTGGGAACAAACCATTGAAAGTATTAAGCTTGCTTGAGTTTGCACTGCATTTGTATTCATTAACCAGACTATTAGTGAGAGCATTTAGAAATCCATGACTTTTCTGATAGACGCGTATGTACATTCACTGGCTGTATTATTTATTTGTGTGCATGTCCGCCTATCCATCCACCCGTCTCTGCTCTTGCACGCATACAGATCAATACTTGTCTCTGTATATTTACGTCTTTCACCAGTCTCAAGACATTCAGTCTACTTTTCTGGCACCAACTCTGGGAAACTACTGATTTAGCTAATGCCCTTATGACTGAGGGGAAAAAAAAAAAAGAGCTCAACGCATCATAGACAAGAACCAAGAAAAAGTAGAACAGACAGATGGAGGTGTAAAAAGGGACATATTTATGCTAAATTCAAGAAAAATAAAGGGATTAAGGGGATGTCACAGACTAGATGATTTAAGAAGGGGATTTCTTCTGAAGAAGGGATATTTCTCTTGTAGAATAGAAATCTATCGTATTCTAACCAGGGTTAATTCTAACATCTAGAACAAATCTAAATCTTAAAACCACGATTAAGAGTTGGCTAGTGGTGTCTATTATATCTGTCAACTGTTCTACAAACCAGGGAGGAAATATTTTATATTTGGATTCAGCCAATACAATAATATTTATAGGCTACCTTGGGAGCAATAATAATTTTACATGGTTTTCAGTATTCAGAGTATTTACAGGGATTTGAATTATTGTAGCATGTTCAGATTGTTTCTTCCACCCTCTTTTAGAGATCCTGGATTAAAGAGCCAATCTCCCTTCTCCTCTCTGCCAGTCTACTATATAAACTGTGTATTTGTAGGGCTATCATAAACAGCAAAGTAGTTCATTCTCTAAATATTCTGAGCTAAACGCACTGCCTTGTTTGTATTCTCACTCAGCTGAGGACTTTTATGCTCCGGCCCTGACACCTGATCATTACCTTGGTCTAACACAAGACTACTGTCCCAGTGTTTTCATCTCCAAGCGGTCTGACCACTTACGGATATCTATACCTGCGTTTTAAACCACACCAGAGCACTAGGGCTTGACAAAGAAAGCCCTATGGTCACAGTGATATCAGGAAACCACACCTGCCTTATGTTTAAATCAGTGAGCGAGCTCCTCTCCTAATGTGCCAAGTATTTCTGAGGCAAAAAGGCTAATTTATCTGCCGAGCTACTGCTCTGCTCCTACTTCATCCTGCAGGCACATGGAGTATGCAGCAAGCAGTCAGGCTCAGAACTACTACCAATACTTGTGCAAAGGAACTATGCTGTTACATGATAGCTTTTATCTGATCCTGTGCTTAACATATCCATCTAAACCCCTAGTGCTATTAGGATAAACATCTCAGAAAGCAGAAGTTATCTATTACTAAGTAAATAATTCTTTTCTTCCCCACCTGTCAGGCGTAAACAAGAGATGCAGGCTGAACCGCGTATGCTGAATGAGGTGATTTGGGTTGGATTGTCAAACTCAACACCCTGCATGACTTGGAAGAGTCACTCAATTCTGATGTAGTCCCTGCACGTGGAAATCCCCCTGAATGGTATTTTAATAGGAGGAATGCTGGTTTTGCTGTAAAACGCTGCTCTGAAATTACGGAGAAAGCACGAGATTTGCTCAGGCTGTAGTTGTATTTGCTATAGGGCATTGCACATCTAATACCCAGAAGGTAAGAAAAGCAGAGGGAATCTATGAAACTGCAGCAAACAGTGTAATGATAGCAACTGCAGTGATCTTAGAGAGAAAGCACCAGTGTTACTATCAATACAGCACGAATGCAATGGGGGAATCTGGAGTATTTACAGCTGTTCATCAAACAGCAAAGCCTCGTTGCACTCCAGTTGGCAGAGAAACAATTCCATTTGCACTTCTCATGATTCTTTTATTGTTGACTTGGATTTAGCAGAGTATACGAACATTTCAGCCCTGATGAAGGCGTGAGACTGGGAACACCGGCATATTTTGTGAGTATAATTCATTTTTTTGTTCTGATTGGAGCACAGCACAGTGCAACGTTACTGCTGGGTGAACACCTGTAGTTAGAAAACACTGGTTTGCTCATAGGGCCCAAAGCATGCCAAAATGTTTCCTGGAAGGAGATTTTTAAAAAGAATTTAAAATGGAAAAAAAAATCCTCCAGTGTACAGAAAGTAATAAAAAAGCAGGCATGAAACTATTATTTCCGAGCCAGATGCAGAAACAACAAAATCAAGGAACTTCAATCTCTTGAGGACGAATTTCAGCTTTGTCTGTAGGACAAGCTAAGGCTCATCTCAAACACTGTAGAGTTTATTTCAGCAAAGCTCCAAAATACAGGCTTACCCTAGTTTCTGCGAGAATTAAAATTCATAGAAGTCAATGGGACCTGTACAGGGAATGACACTGAAACCTTTTTGAGATGGATTAATTTCACTTTTATGGAAAAATGCCATTTGGAAATGAAAAGTTTTGATTTCAAAGTGTCAAAACATCCCATTTCATTCTCAAAATATACTTTGGCTACAAATTTTTTACCTGGTTTTGGTTTACAGAAATGGCTCCCCTTGCCCCGTGCCTCTTTTTATAATGTGCTCTGAAAATTCCACCACTGTGAAACTCTTTTCAGAGAATATCAGTTCCTTGAGAAAAAGGACTTGAGGACCTGATTTTAATAACAGTACATTACATTCTGCCTTCCTACAACAAAGTCATGTTCACAGCTACTCTACCAAATAAATTCTAGAAACAAAGCACCGCATTTTTGTCTTCTCCCTACTCAGATCTGTTTTCCTATTCAAGCACAGCAAACACATTAACAGGACTGAAATTCATTCAAATTAATTTAGTTTGTATAATCTACATTTCCTTGCCTTTTGTTACTGTTGGCATTATGAAATGTGAACCCTGGTCGGTGAATTGCAGTAAAGTAACAGGTATTAGTAGTTTACATGTCCTTGAAAACGTTCATCCTGAGTCCCAAAATCCATTTTCAAAGGGTTGCTATAACTGTCCCCATTTCATATACTGGTAAAATGAGGCACAAAATTTTAAAGGGAACTACACAACAGCAAACAGAATCTGGACTTTTTCATTTTTCTGCTCCCTAAATTACATTACCTGCCATTATTTTACACCAATTTCTTCTCATGTCTTTTACATATCTTACAGTTCGGCAGTTTGATACTTATCTTCTGGACTGTTCCCCTCTTTCTCTCTCCCCTCTTACATTTTGCTCTTTTACTCTTTACTCTTTCAGTAGTTCTCCACACTGATTACCTTTCAAACTTTTTTTCCATGCTGTGGTTAAACACTTCCAGATACAGAAACAAGGGCAAGAACACAACACTTCATTTAATCGCTTTAGTTTTATCTACAAAGCAAAAAGATGCAGTGACACAGGAAGAGTTAAGAGATTTAAAGTTACTTTAAGTGTCATTCTTTAACTATGATAGAGATAGGTAACACACAATTATTTTGCATTCTCAAAAAACATAACACCTATGGTTACTGCATGCTCCAGGAACACCTTTGACAAAGTCACTGAGAAGCCTCTCCTGCACAGAGGCTCCTTACAGAATCACGGTCTTCGGAGCAGGTTCCCATCTGTCATTCACTCTCCTACTCTCCTCCTTCATATTTAACTGTATTTTTCTGATAAGCAATATAATCTTATGAAAGGTGAAGTTTATTCCAGATGAGTAAGGCAATAACGGCTCAACAGGATCAATGGTGATGGATTGCGTTTTCCAAGAGAGGAAGGGTTCTACTTATGTACATCTGCATACAGAATTAGGCCTTCTACATACATGTGCATGAATTCAACATATTCTTTTAGCATGTAAGTTTGTTACTGCAGATTTACAGGAAATAGAGAATGATACTAAAAAAATCAAAGTATCACCAAAGGTATTGATGTCCCTAAATAATGCCACAACACAAAGCATCCAGAAGATGACTCACTGGAACTCTCAATGTTCACTACCATTTAATCTTAATAGTGCATTTCTCCATGAAGACTATCAAGCACAATCCACAATATTTTTGCCAGAATGCATCTATACAAAATTGTTGTGCTGCCCTGAAAATAAGCATTTAAAATATATACTTGCTCTTATGCTTACCTATTACACTAAGGATCTTAGTAAAGGTATCACCTCGTTAATGCTTCAGAACACATTATAAATATTCATTTCAGAAAAAAATGTATAAAGAATAAGTCAAACAGCAATGTTGTACAGGGCTAGTGTAATACACATTGTGGTTCTCTACATGGACTGATAAAAGAACAGAGTATTTCACCCGCTTTTTACAATAATCTCATGTAGTTTAAATTATCTACATCTATCAACTTCACACACTGGCCAAGGCTGCAACTGTGTGGACCAAATCCACAGAAGTCAATTAGTTATGCCAATTTGCTCCAGCTGAGAATCGATTCTCAGTTGTCTTTACACTTCCCATAGAATATTCTGTAGGAAGCATTGCTTTAATGAAGCTTGGTCAGCATGTATGGGAAATGTCAACATGAAATTCCTTCTCACCATCGTTTGGACTTCTTAAAATAAACTGATTTTTTTTTTCTTTTTTAAACACCTAAAGAAACCATAGGTTTTCTTTAAAATGGCAGACAAATTTACAATATCTTTCAGGAAACAGCTTCAACATCAAAGACTTGGTAAAAGTACTCTCCTTTTCCTTTGGCAGGGTTTCCTAGATTTGCAATTAAATCATTAAAAACACTCTCACCCAGATGCAGTTGATGTGGAATAATCACAAGAAACATAGCAAACAAAAGATCACAAAATACATTAACTTTTACTAGCCATGCTGGTGTACATTAGCATTTTTAATAATGACCTCATTACCATTTAGTTCAACACGCAAACAAAACCTGTTTATTTGATAATTTATTTATTCTAAAATAATGCAACCTTTTTTATTTGCCCTTGTTATGAGCTCACTAATGTTAAAGGAACCGCTACAATCAGTTAAGTAATTATCATAGGATAAAAGCCTTCACCATGAAAAAGTTTTGTTTGAAAAAGCATGAACTGCAATTCTCATTGATAGCTTTCACCAAGTGCAGGATTCAGTACATTGTAATACAAAGGCCAAGATTATCTCCTTCTGTTAAAGGCTTAAAATTCTACAACCAGACCATGCCAGTTACCAGTATCAGATTATGATAACAAGATCATGTTCAGTTATAAAAACAAGTGTCTAAACTTTTCTCATGTCACTTTCTATCTAAGTCCCATTGCTAGTTGTGAAAGGACCCATCTGAATGTGTGTAGAAGCTCATTTTAAAGCTAGCTCTTTGAACTGGATTCATGGGGTATTTGCATAAGAAGATTTGGGTAAAAAGAATGGGCTGGTGCTGCATCTGCCCATTAATATGCCTGCTAATTCAGCACATTGTAAGCCTATTGATGTATCACAAAAGGCTCAAATTCAAGGACAGTTATCCTATTGCCATTGTTAGGGTTTGAATTCAAGTAATATGTTCACTATAGGAATACAGTTGTTACAATTAGATATTTTTCTATAATGGTATAAAGAACCAATGACAATCAGAATTACAATAATGCTGATAAAACTTTAGAATTCACCAATTCTATTATTTAAAAAGATGCAGGTGCTGATTAATTTTGCTTTGCATAATACTTGGATCTAGAGTACTGGCATACTTAAAGAGTAGAGGCAAATTGTGGCAATATAACCTACCAAAGAAAGCATTCTTCCTTTAATGCTGATGCATATTTATCTTGCTTACAAGAGTTTTAATAAAAAAATTAAAACACTAAACTGAGCTTCAACAGAGTGGAGGAGACCTACATGAGGAGCACAAGTAGTGGTTACTTTAATCCTGCTTATGAAAAATGCAAAAGCATTGCTCGTGCTATCAGGGGATATCCTACACAGAACATTTTTACGGTGAATATGAATTGTTTGAGAACACTGTATACTCACAAATGGAAAAAAAGGGCAGAGGCAGTGATTCATGCAAGAGGTGTCGAGCAGCCAGCACATCAGCTCCGCAGCGGACTTGAGGCAGACGCTGAGGCAAGCAGCGAAATAAAAAGCTGTTAGCTGAAGCGCTGTAAAGAGTTTTTAAGCACGCAACACAAACAGAATACTAAAGGAGAGACTCAAAGGAAACACACGCGGAGAACAGCAAATGAAGCTTAGTTAAACTTAGTTCGTCGAGGGTCCTTGGTTTGAGACTACAGCATGCGTCCAAACGGAAGGAGGAAACGGGAGAATAAACGTGTACGGTGACAGTGATTCTCTGAGAGAGGCCGTGACAGCCTCTCACCGATTCCCCGTAGGAAAAGGCCAGCCTCGGAGGCCGAGGGCCCGGGCACACCGTGGCTCCCATTGTGCTTGTGCTCCCACACTGACACGCTGTCACAGGGCGGCCCAGTCGCCAGATCCAGGGGCACGGCTGCATTTTTCTCACTCCGCATCCCTCAGAGAAGACATCAAAGACCAGAGAGATGTGCTCTTTGTTTTGTTTGGTCTCTGACTCTCAACATGTGGTTTCGCAGGCCCAAACATCGGCACCTTTTAACCTATTCTGTTCAGCTTAGGCCTTGGCTTCATTTGAGCATTAGGGAAACTATAGTAACCAATAATCTGCCTGTCCCTGAATAGAAACTATGTACCTTGTCACACAAGAGCCCGAGGATCACCATTCGAGACAAGTTCCTTTACAGGCCCTCGGCTTTCTTTGCTGGGGCCCGGCCTGTCTTGCTGAAAAGGTGTCAAAACCCTTCGCCCCTTTGCAATGGGGGATCTGTGTTAATGTTAATTTATATTTAACAAATAGGATATTGTCCCCCAGAATGTATAAGTATTTGATTATCTATTACAAATGTTTTCATCAAGTCATAAATGAGGGCCCTTGACAAAAGGCAAAAGGTCTTTTAGGAGAGCAGGACGCAACGGGGGAGGCCGGAGGCGGGTGAGCGTCGCGGTGCGCTCAGTTCTTGTGTTGGCGGGTGGGTTTGTGTGCTGGTTGCCCGCCTGGTACAGGTGCTGGCACAAGCTCCAGAACTTGCCCAACAGCCACAGACCAGCCTGAGGACCAAAAACCAGCTTGAAACTTGGCCGCAAGACAAGCAGCAGTGCCTCTCTCCAGGCTCGCCTTTGCTGAGTCAAAAGCTTTCTACATGAGTAAGTTGCAAAACAGAATTTTGTTAGTTGTTGATTTTATTTATGTATGGAATTTGGTAGCGATCTGATCTCCTGCTTAATGAGCCTCCCCCCAGGCACTGGGAAAATGTTATCACCAGTCCCATTTTTCACTCACTCAACCTCTAATCCTGCGCTGCACTGTCTTGTTATTAGCACAAAAAACAACAACAACAACTCTGTATATCATGTAGATCAGAGCCAAGAAAGAAAGGAACAAATGTCAAGGGTTTGAAGAAGCGATTCACATCCAGCTTCATTTCATCTCTGTCACTCTCTCCTGACTCTGTCATGCAACAGCCGACTGCTAACATATTTCCCTCCAGTGAAAATGACATTTTTGCTTTCTTTTTAATAGTTTAATATTAATAGGGAGGGGAGCTAAACTGTCAATGTTGCACCAAAACACTGTACAGCAAATTGAGGTATTTGGTATGAAACTTAAGACCTTCTGCATTAAGCTCTTTCACAGTGACCTGACATAAACTGGCAACTGGCAGCCGTCTGCTTTTGGCAGCTTGGCATATTTGGTCATTTATTGGGTGCATGTGAAGATCAAATGGGTTAAGATTCTTCTCCTTAAACAGCAGGGAAAAGAACATCAAAAAGGTGTAAATTTCATTTCCCCAGTTTTGATTAAGTCAAGCATGAAATGAAATGTAATACTCTCAAGTGGCAAGGGTTTATACTATTGATGTTGTTACTTCTGCTTCACAAAGCCCAATCAGCCGACAGCGAGTTGAACAAGCTAACAGAGTTTTAGGGTGGCCAGATGGAGGGTTTTTACTATGGTTGAAAAGACAGCTTAGTGCTTGCCTCTTCAAGCCAAGTCAATGCCAACTGTGTGAAATCCTGGCCATTCTACCCCTTCTCCCCCCACTCCACCCGCTCAATGCTGGTGGCTAGCACCATACAGGCCTGATAAAAAACAATCCCTTCAGCAAAACAATGTGCTGAATGAATATTTTTCGTTAGAAGTGTTGTTTATCTTCCCCCTGAGTGCAGAGATTTCTGAATTCCTGATTCAGATCAATATCAGTATTTAAGTTAAACATTATCTGAAAGGAGGCCCTCACAAAAATGTGTTGCTTCTCTGAGATTATAACATTAATTGTTTTAAGTGGCATGGCAAAGCAAAAAAAAATATCCCTGTGCTATGGGAATAAATGGAGATTTAAAGCTACTTTGTTCGTCCGTTAAGCGAAACTAGAGTTAATTCAGAACACAGGGAGATGCACATTGAAAAACTCTTTAGATCTAGATACAAAAGTAACAGGTCTTAAATTGAGTGTGGTCTTACTTCGTTAGGAAATTTGTCCGTTTTTTATAGGTGCTTTTTCAGGCCCCTTGTTCCCACTACATTCTCAAATTTAATGCTCTTGCCACTATACAGCTGGACTAGAATAGAGTGGCTTTAGTAAAGACTTAATAGAATCTTTAATGCTTCTAACAATCCACTCCCATTGAACTGCATTAAGTAGATATTATGGAAGGACAAAGAGCTAAATAGCTCAACATCAACCTCATTAGGCATGCAGGCAGGCCTTGAACCATTTTATGGGCAAGTCTATTGTTAGTACACTCACCAGGTTAGCTTTAAATTGCAAATGATACCCTGAAAGGGGAAGAGAAGTTTTGGAGAATGGCCTCACAGAAAGAAAATCATTTTAGGCTATAAGAAAATGAAAGGCATTGTTAAAATTGCTCTGACCGTAGCAAATGAAATACATCATGGACTTGAGAGGCTGAATGCTACACTTGAGGGTTTTTTGTTGGCTTTTTTTTTTTGTCCGTTTAGGAATGCGGTATACATCAGAATATAAACAATATACAATCTGTAAGACTTAATAAGGGTGGCTCAACATAGTATCCTTTGTCTGAAGTTAAACAAATGAGAAGAGCCCAATAATTAAGTGGATGGGGAAAGACAAAAACCATCTCATTTGAATAAACGGTCAAGTCTGGAGAACCTTACGTATAAGAACTTTCCAACTTTGCGGTTCTTAATCAATAAGGACTCATTTAGACCAGTCCAAGACTTAGCAATTGAGTGTTCAAAAATATTTAAAAAATTATCTCAAGAACTGTTTGCAACTGCAAAGTGCTTTAACAACTGACATTATGATGCTGCAAGTCTGGGAACGTATTCCCAAGCAGAGCCCTTCTCTGTCACCTTAGTGGATGAATAATTTTGCCTTTGCATATTCCTTGTCATAAATGGCAGGAATGAAGGGACCCTAAGGACCGCACTGGCAGGATTGGTGCTGTACAAGCAGAGTAAATTAAAACAAGGATTAGAGCAAGTATGATTGGGGATGACAAGCAGGGCAGTTGTCGTCGCACAATGTGCCTTTTTGCCCATATGGTCTGTACCGAGCTTACACAGCACAAACCCTCTAACATGGATGCTTATTAAAGCATTCCTTCTTGATCAGGACAAAAAGTCCTTAAAGCTTCACGTCATAGGAGAAAAAACAGTGTTTCTTTCACACACTCAGGCAGCAGCCTCAAGCACTATTATTTATGAAAATTTACATGCCACTGTCCAATTTTTACTTTTCATTAGATTAATATACAAAAAAGCCTATAACTGAAAAATCTAGGTTACAATCTGTAATCATAGTTATGCATCGTACAGGTTCTTATTAAATATGAGAGTGAAGTAATTAACAGCTTATTTTAAACAAAAATCAGACACTTAAGGTACTTCAGGACTTCCTCCCAAAGCATGGATTTGCAGGATACACAGAACTCAGGTCATTTAACTGCCATTGAGTGGATAATGAAGGTATGGAAGAAGCTCAAAGCAACTAAAGATCCATCCTTAGGAAATATTTGACTGATCATATGCATATCATTATAAACAAACAAAACAGAAGAGTAGGGCAGTTTTCTTATGCTTACAGGAGCAGGAAAGAGCAATTCTGTCACTAAACCCTTATGTCACCTCACAAGAGGCTTCATTTTCTTAGCGTCAGTTCCTCCATCTGTAAAACTGGAATAATTACATTATACTTGTTATAATTATCCCCAAAACATAAACATATTAGTCACTACTTCCTTCCACTTCCTCACCTCCCTTTTCCCCTACAGATTTTTTTTTTTTTTAACTCAAAGATCATGTCCTGATTTATGTAAAGATATCTAGATTCCACAAATGCCCAGGAACAACTTAAATCACTAGCGTATAGCAAGGTATTATTATGGTGATGTTTTCCTAGTCCTGCAACAAGCTGCTCAGAGGCAAGAAAACAAGTGAAAGACCTTTTATTTAGATTTTGTTCCTTTGTGCTCTGTAGTACGGCTCTATCGGACCACAAGGCATCATCAGGTTTAAAGTATTCTTCCCGGGCTGATCTCTTTTCCCCAGCTGGAACAGCCAGTTCTGCAGTAGTAATGAACTTAGGAAAGCTCCCATGTGGAGCAGCACACAAAGCACTGCATTAACCGATAACCAGCAACAGTACTGGCACTTAGAACATTATAGGTGCCTCTGGGAATCACCCAAAAGTGCCTGTTAAACTGGACAGGTTTTCGTAGAAATCCTAAGGCCTTTAGGTAAGAGTCTCACAGTTGCAAGCAGAACCTACTCAATTGCCCTTGATGGCTATAGCTGTTCCCAGCTTTGAGCCACTAGCACAGGAAGCGTCTAAACAGGTGACGTTATTACTTGCTATCGCTCCTACTTTTGGGAGCTGGGGTCTACCTACAGGGTACTGTGATTGTTCCTCAAAGCCAAACCATTCTTGTGCTTTGTGGATTCAATAACATGAGATTATCATTATTAATAACATGAGAGTTTTCAGCAACATTCACCGTACCGTAATAGCAAGCACGCTTCACACATCAGCAAGCTTTGGCTGCTGCAGAACAGCACAAGCTCCATGAATGTGGGACAGCTGTCTCGGCAGACAGACAACGCCGACTCTGTCAACAAATACAGTCCCAAATCAGCCTATTTATGGGAATGTCCTTGGTCAACTTTTCTAAGTCTACTAGTGATATAAAAGATGTCCAATGCTGATGGTGTATGATGAGACAGACCATTTAGAAATAGTATCAAAGATCAAAAAGGAATGACTTAGAAAACAGTCCAAGACAGTTCCTTCCCATGGAAACAGCTATCTGAACTGAGATTTGGCCATTATGCCCCACATAATATGCCTGAGGCATCCAAGAACTGCAAGAATTTGAACTCTTTCAGAATCCATTTGTCAACTTTTTTTGGCTTGGGTTATTTGCAAACAGTAACCTGAGCACCATAAGGCACCATAGACAACAGACAAGCCTAAAACCTCAAGTTCAACAACAGCTGCTTCACATGGGTATTTAAGATTTCATTATAATATGCTTGCTTTTAGTAATTTAACATATGATTTTATTTTTTTTTGTAAGTACTATCTTAATTACATCCTCTAAAAATACAGCTTCTGAGAACCAGCTAAAATTTGTGAGTCATTCATGAGAGCAGACAGGTGAGAACCACAATTACAACTCCCTTCTCACCGTCAAATAGAAATTAGAGGCTGAACAAGTACGTTTAGGTACTCGCATAAAAGCTGAGTAAACAGAAATCAGAAGTGAGTCACATCATTAAGCCTACCTGAGTCCAAAACTTGTTTGAAAGCTAAAAAGGAATGTTTATCCATTCAGATAAGGATCCTCCAAATAGCAAAGCTGAACACCAGAACGGATAGGATATAAAGAAAAGGTATAGCATGGTGGGTCTTCATTTTTACCAATAATGGTGTTTTCAACAGTTCCTAGATCCTATTTATTTAAGGACCTCAGGCTGGGAAAGAACATGCTAACAGGTAATGGCTAGCAACACTGAAGTGACGTAGGCTGCTCACCTGGTTGGTCTTTTGTAGTCCTCCTCACCTTTAAAGCATCTTGGACTAGGTCTCTTCCCAAAAAGAATCCCCAGATTCTTGTGTTTCTAGCATGACTTTCCTCTTGGGACATGACTACTGGCACAAGTGCTGATGAGGATCACAATAATCCTACATATTAACTTTACTCTGCACTTAAAAATTACAGGCAGATGTGCTAGAAAACTTTTAAGATTGACATACACAACTATATTTATCCTGTCTTCTGACCTCCAGAGTCTTGGAGCTATTAACTTTCTTATTTTAAAAGTTATTTCACTTCGACTATGCTGTATCAGTCACACATTGCATTCGGAATTATGAAGGCATCAAGGGAAAGCAGGAAGTAAACCTGGACTTGCTAACTTATTTGGATGGAGCTATATATATTCACTGAGATTGTTGGAGACCTCTCAGTTCATGTTTAAGTTTTGCTAGTCACTCACGGACGCAAATTAGAAAACAGAAATATTTCTGAATATGAGCGACACTTGCATTGCTAACCGTGAACATACTTCACATTTCAGTTTTATCTACTCCACTGCAGGATTTAGACATAAATCTGCAGAAACACAGGAGAGAATAGTCTGGAGAGGGGTCCAGTAGTTAGATCATCAAACCTGAGATTTGGGAAACCCAATTCAAATCCCTGTTCTGTAGGATTTAGGTCAGTCACCCCTCAATCATTTAGGTCAAGATACTCAAATGTATTCAGACACCATGCTCCTGTTACTTTCCTAACTCTTACTGAAAATAAGACAGACCTCTAAACTCCTGCAAGAAATTTATTAATCATCTAAAACTTCGGGGGATCAGGACTTGAGATTCTGTGTCCCCAGCTCCCTGTCAAACATGGAGGACTGCACTGCCCTACTGGGCAACGAGAGTAAATGCCTTAAAGACTTGGAAGCACTCAAGGTTATAGGTATGGGGACCAGATAAGGACAGTAGATAGGCCAGTTTAAATAAGTGTGGGTTAGTACAATTCTATTTCTATAGAAGTATGGTTGAAAGGGAAACAGATTCTTCAAAACGGCACGTATTTTTTTCTTACTTGATGGATTCTAATCAAAAATTATTCAAGCCTTGGATTTATTTTTTAAAAAAAAGGTTTTGTAAACATTGATATGATCATTATTTTAATTATGAATCAAGAAACTCCTAATATTTTTGGAAGTTCTTTTAGAAAGAACAGGAATAAATCGATCTTAGCTGGAACATTTCAGACAGCTACCCAAGCTTTCAAATTGTGTACAATTTCCTGTCTGTTTATATAGGGAAGTATTGACAATCCATGAAGAGAAATTCAATGAAGTAAGTGTGAAGGACTTCCTATTTCAGTCTTCTCACTTAAATTCTAGATCGAGGCTACAAAATTAAATCAATAGATTACACACTCGAGGATATTTCATATGAAGTGACTTCTGCTCAGTCTGATCTAATCTACACTGAAATGTAAAACAATCAGTCTCTGAGAACTTTAAAGTATCACCAGCTTCATTGACTTCCTATTACTTAACCTCTTAAATGTATTTGAGAATAAGCCATGAGAAATTCCGTGAAAGGAGGACATCAGGCTTAATGGCTTGGTGATAGCACAGTACAAACCTTTAAAGTCATTATTACTGCTCTGATTTTAAAGGCATTTTTTTCCCTGCAGTCCTCTCATCCATCCCTCAAGATTAAATATTTTTCAGTAGGCTTCATACCACATGTAACACATTTCAGATCCATCCAGTTGATGCCCTGAAATCCTTTTCCCTCCCGATGCTACCGTTTCTCTGAAAACAGGTGAGCTATGTATGATTAGAAAGAGCAATGCTCCAATCCTGCAAAAGCATTCCTAGATGTGGGGTTGCCTTGCAACACTTCAAAGAGCCCCATAAATCTGAAAACGCCTGCAAGTGTTTGTGGGCTTGGTGCCCAAAGGAACTTCCACCTACAACGTCCACTGTATTAGGTCTGAGTGTAGGGTGGGTGAGAACTGCCACCTGGCTTCCCCCGGGTCACTCAGAGACAGAGCCCAGATCCCCAAGCACCACTTTTTCATTTCATTAGTGAGGCTTATATGTTCCACTTTTCCTAGCGGAGTTACAAAACGTGTATTGCCATCACTTCGCTTTTCAGCACTTCCACTCAAAACAAGACTTGGGCATTGATGAGCCTGAGGATAAGGGAAAAACTCGAAAACTCAACCCCGCTTGTTTTGTGGAAGAAAGGGAATGGAGGAGTGGACATGAAGGAAGACTTAACTTCAGTATTCAATGATCTTTTTCCCATTTAATCAGAAAGATCATCTATTTGCTAAAAAAACAAAACAAAAAAAACCACAAACAAACAAAAAAACCACCAGATATTTAGAAACTTTCATTGAAATAGGAATCAGTATTTTGTAAGTAAAAATATATTTGTCATAACTGTAGCTTATTTGTTCCAATGCAGACTGACTGTTGGAAAGAAGTTGCAGAACTGAGTTTAGCTTCTTAGTGGAAATGAAGGTACCTCTGATCATTATTAAAAGATAAACATGTAGGTACTGAGAAAACTAATTAAATTTTGTTGAGTTATCAGGAAGTCCCTCATGAATATCCTCTGGGGTAGGCTCTAATGTAAAGAGATCTCAATTTTGTGGTTAAATAATTTGAAGAGATTAATTAGTAAAGAATAAGCATTAAAGAATCATATGAAGATAAAGGTAACTTTTTTTTTTTTTACATTTTCCAGTTTTAATGCTCTATGCTTTCCTTGCTTAAAGAAGCTATTAACAAGATAGTTCTCTGAATTATTTTTAAATATTTATTAACTGTATGCTAGAAAAAAAATACAAAAACATCCTGAGACGAAAAGTTACCTCTAAACCAGATTTGCATAAAGGATTAAGCTCCTTCCAGTTCAGAACTACTTCTCAATCTTAACTTGGGAGAACTGATCTTTATCCCAAATTTCTTTTTGTTCCTCTGGAAGTTCAGTTTAATCCAGCTTTCTTAATTTTCACCTTCTCCCTAAACCTTCTAGGCTTGTTACATGATAGCTAAGGATCATTATCCACCCAAGCTGAGGGGGTTTTCCCTTCATTAATTTCTTTAAGAAGATTACCAGTGCTTGTTTGTTGTTGTTTAAGCAAATGATTTCCCTAAGCTCTTTGTTTTTCCAACTGGTTTACACTTTAATGCCCTTGATTGAATTTCAAACAAGTGATCAACTTGACCAACCAACTCTGTTTAGGGGGAGTTTAAAAAATAACAAAAAAACAAAAACACTAAGGAGGGAAGAACTTTGTGAGCTGCTTAAGCAAGAAGAGTGCTTAAAAACTCATTCAACCACTTAGTCAAAGAGATGCATCATAATTAGCATATCATGCAGGACTTGTTTAGTTTTTGAAGTCGAGGTGACTTTCCTTGAAGACAAAATTCTCTAATTGAAGTGCGCGTCACATTTAATAGGGTTTTGTTTGTTTTACTGATTCGGTTCTACACCTGTCCCCCCCCCTCTAAACATGTCTTCACTGGAAAGGTGTCAAATCTTTTGCTCATTTGAAAAGGGATGGGTGGAACAAACAATACAAACATTGGGTATTTACTGTTTGCAGTTTGAATAAGACTCCTACTCAATAGTCATTTTTAAAGGAATGTATTTAGGAGACCTTAGTGTGATTTAGTCTCACCTAAGCTTTTATGTTACAGACACAGCATTTCAATACTCTGGGCCTCTCAGTGAATTTTGTGAGTGTGTATATATATAAATAAATTTGTTCACAAATATAGGCTAAGTCAGTAATATGCAACATCCTTAGGTAACATATATCCCAGCAATTACCTGTAGTTAGATGAAGTTATATCATTTTCACATGGGTTGAGCACCTACCTCTAAAGAAAGAGTCCATTAGTCAAATTTAATTCCGTCAAGCCCTACTAATGGGTTGGTGATGGTTGTCTACTAGGCCCAGTTGTGCAGTCGATATTCATGCACTGTAGTATTTTATTTGTGGACTTGCAACCAGGCAAAGCTGGCAGAATTAGGCCATTTCTACTGGGCCACTATAGATCTCTTCATATTTTCTTTGCATATCTAAATTGCACATTATCAGACAGTGAAGGTATTGCAGATCATCACAGGCATAAAGAAATACAGATATGCAAATATGGCCCAGAGTTACATATAGGTTCTTTCCTCTAAAGTCAGTGAAGTTGGCTATTTCAGCGAAATTTAGTTTGCTTTTCCTACTGCTGGGCATTTGGTAGTGTTCTGAAATAGCTACTCTGTACCAAAAACATTGAAATCGAGCTCTTTAAGTTGCATTCTAAGTCTAAAATTCCATAGAGTGTAAAAAGTGTAATCAATAACTATTTGAAAATGCAGAATATTTACCATAGGATTAAAGTGACATTTGCCAAGTCAAAGCCACTCCATGATTTGTACCACATCCAGATCACGATGTAACTTGTTAGCCAGCTGGTCTTTCTCTGTTGTTCCCTTTCCCCATAAAGCTATTAGTATATATTTTTTTGATATCATTAAACTGAACAGGCATTAAAGGACCTGTAAGCAAATTCCATTGGCACTTAGTGATACAGCTATATATACATAAACTGAGAGAGTTTATATATACATAAACAGAAAGAGATTTAGAACAACAAAAAATAAGACAAAAAAGCACACATCTCACACACTGTGAAAGTTAACAAGAAGATTTAAAAAAAAAAAGTCAATACCATTTAATTCAGAAGACTGAAATTACAATTATGACCCTTAGAAGTTTGCAGATTCCACCCCCCCAGCACTCCATCAGCAGCATCTCTAGCCAGACTGCACCACCCGTAAGGGAACACCAAGAAAACACCATGCACAGAGAGGCAACTTCAGTTGTTGCCTGACACTGCTAAGGGATTAGTATCCACAAGTGCTTAGGAAAAGGAAAGGGAAACTCTCACAGAAATCCAGGATCTTTCAGAAATCCTGGAATGGAAATTTTGCACCAAAGTGGTGAAATGAAAGAAAACATAATAAATACAAGTCTTGTCACTGTAAAACTGTAAAAACAAGCAAGCATTGGGAATAAATTATTATTAATAATAATAGTGTTCTGAATTGACAGGTATAAGCTATCAATAGTACATAACACAAGAGTTCAAATGTTGATGAAACGTACATCCTAAGCAGGGCTCATAGTCGTGATCCTTTGCAAGTGCCCTTACACAATGGCTACTTTACATTCTGCTGTGGTCTGTAACAGCTGAATACCTTGGAAACTTGGAGATTACGACCTTATATAATGTTCTTCTTATGAGGTCATATTAAAATGGGAAGACCATCTATTTTAATTTTACTAGCAACAAATGATGCTGCTAGTAACTGCACCATGCTATCAGTGTACTATGAAAGCTATCACCAATGCAGATGTTATGCTGCATGAAATCTCCTTTTCTTTTCTTTTTTTTTTTAAATAAAGAATATCACAATATTCCTCTACTTTGGTGTCACAAAGAAGATCAATAAACAGGTAATCATTAGTTAAAACCCAGGATATTCAATCTGGAGCATTAAGTTATTGATTTGACATTTACCCTGCCATAAGTGTCTTCTTGTTAAGTGTTTCAATGACCTACTTTAAAAAAATGTATTCTTTGAGATCTGTGTATTCTGACAGACCATTACATACATCCAACAACTTGCAGCGAAACCACAATTACATAACCAGGAGATGAGTGATACCAGCTCTGAAATTGAAAATTGGAGAAAAAAAAATGTACTCGCCTATTTCTAGAGCCTACTGGATTTAGAAACAATGAATTTCTGCATATCAAAAATCAGTGTTCAATTAAACAATTAAAGGAAAGATGGTGTTATCCATTCCAATCAGGGTATTTTAATTAACCCACTCTAAGTTGTGCTCAAACCATACATATGTATGCAGTTGCAACTGGTATAAACAGTGCCTATACCACACCAGAAGGGAACCATGCTTAATTTAGGAAGAGGAGGCACCAAATTAATTTCATGATGATGTACAGCATTTTAACAAAGGAATGTTGTCGCAAAGTAATATCCACATTTTAATACATCTTTTCCCAATCTCACCTCCTGCTGTCAACACCATCAATTTCAGCAGTGCTCCTTCTCCTATCTCTTTCAACATCAAAATGCGGTCCTTCCAGTATCATTATTATCAACCTGAGCAAACTAAATGTGAAAAGGTGCCACTAATAGGACAGCTTTTGACATCATATCTTGAACCAGAATAAGCAAACAGGCAAGTCAAATCTTCAGGGTCAAGCTTTGAAGTCAATTTTCTGACCCGGGAAATCATGTTCTGTGACAGTGATGACAAACGGTGAACACATGCCTTGTATAAATATGTCTCTGAATGTTGCCTTACAAACATTCACAGTCACCATTTCGCTGCAGCCAACCAGGGAAAGAAAAACGGGGAGTTTATACTTTAAATATCCACCATTTGACATGCTGCTTTAACAAAAAGATCCAAGTTTAGAATTGGCTTGATTTTTTTTTTTGTGAGGGAAAAGAAAGAGAGTTAATTAAAAAATAGAAAAGCATGCGTACACCTAATTCTCAATTAACCTTTGACATCTACAGATATTCGGAGGACATTTTAATGTATACAGTGCAAACATTTTGTTATTTGGACTCTGATGCCTAAAGCACTCTCTAGCAAAGCTTTCTAGGCACAGGACTGAAAAGTCATTGTTTATTGATTTCAAAATCTAACAGACTAATTATATATTTGTAGATGACTTGACAGATTTACAAAACTGCTATATGATTTTATAATGGAACATGCTCATGTTAATCTCCATCTATGGAGATAGCTAGAGGGGGCTGACCTTTATCTCATATTTAAAACACAAGCAATAACTGAAATTCATTTTCAATTTATTTTCCAATCATATAAAAGGAGGGGGAAAAGATTACTTTATTGAATCTCTTTAGCTGGTAAAAGGTTGGAGACGCACAGTCTTGATGCCTTCCAAGGAGCTACGGGGATGGTCTATAGGGAACAGACTTAATCGAATAAACTAATCTTTGCTGTGGAGATTAAGTAGATGGCTACAGCAGTGGAGTAACAGCAGAATGCAAAGTATCAGCAGCACCATCAGCTGCTGTAAAGGTGCTGTAGGCAGTAGGAGAGCTTCCCTGTTGGGTCCACCCTACTGATCCCGCAAATTTGGTAAACTTCATGGAAATTTAATAATGCCACTGCATTGTTTGCCTGCTGAGCAAACAGCCTGGTGCTGCAAGGCACATATGTGATAATTTACAAGGGGTTTTTGGAAGCTACAGTAACTGCTGCTGCTCAAGCCTGGGGCCTTTCAGCTGAAGAGAGCGTATATGGTGTACGTCCTCAAGGTAAATAGTATCTAGAGGTAAGGATGTGTTTCAAAGCTGTTCCTGACAGTCAGTAAAGTGCCTTACTTTGTAAGCATGTCTTTTCAAACAGTCTTTGATTCCCTATGCCAATACACACATGAAGAACTGATTTAGGCTGGGCTAGAATCTGTCATGACACATGACTAACATATTTCTGCACTTTTATGTTAGCTTAAATAAAATCTGGTTATTTTGTTGGGTTTCTTGTTCCTCCTGTCTCTTCCATTTAGCACTCCGAGCTGGAAATCCTGACTAATTACGGACTGCGCATTTCTTAGGAAACGGCAGAGATGGCACCCTCTCTCTGCAGAAAGTATATTTTTGTTATGGCTTCGAAGCAATCCAAAACACACACACTGTTCCTGTGCTTTAGGCCTGGCAATGAGAAGGGAAGCAAATCAGCACAGGAACAATCCAGGTTTCAATGTATACAACGAGCCTATTTAATAATAATAAAAAGAAACATTTCAAAAACAATTACCGCTGCCTTTGGATCCTGCAACTTGAAAGCAAACCGCAGCCGCGCTGCTCATTCCAGCAGCTCACAGGGTAAGCAGCACTCGTCAACATGAATCAGCTGTGAAGCACAGGGCTATGCAAGGACTCCAGTTTAAATTGGCCATCTCTGAAATATTGTTATTACAGTTAATAAAAGCTGTTGCCTAACACTTCGACCACAGACCAGTGGAGCCGGGGTGGAGTGAGGCTGGGGAAAGGGTATGTGCCAGGGGTCAAGGCTCGACGCTAAAAGCATCCGAAGGAAGCTGGTGGTGTGGGATGCTTCTGGAGGTGACTTGTTCGAATATGGGTTGCCTATGTGAAGGAGAATGTGAAAGAGAAACCTCCCAGTGTTCTGCAATTACAGTTTAGCAACAATAAGCAACAAGTAAGAGTAGAAGCTCTCTTCATCAAGAAGACGGGCTATCAGAGTGCAAATAATAACTCAGAAAACTAAGAACGTTTTCTTCCCCTACCCCCTGCCTTTTCGTTCCTAAATACAACTGCAATAGGGCAGAAATCACAAGAATCCCTTCTATGGCTCCCATGGCACCAGCATCACACATTCATACACCTTGTTAGATGCTATCCACATTTACCTCCTTCTTAACTCTCTCCCATCCTAACACTATTTTAAAACAATCAAATGATGTTGGACTACCTGTGGAGGATAGTTATAACCATTATTATAACAAGACCAAAACGTACTAGCACCTCTACCTCGTCTCAGGTTCCCTGGACAGTCTGAAGGAGAGGCCACAGGAAGCAGGGAGCCAACCTTCCCTGCCACCAGCCCTCCTCTCTCTTTATGGTGTGCAGGCTACCTGGGCACAAAGACCCAGACCGCGCAGCCTGTCAAAGTAAATATCCCTCTGGCCCTGAAGCGATCACCCCATTGCAAAGAAAAACGCTGACTTCCCAAAGACAGAGCAATACTAACAGCCTCCTGAGGACAAACAGCAGGTGCTGGAAGACAGACTCTCACCAAATTAAAACAATGTAGATCCAGTGCAGCCTGGACTGCTTATAAACTGTGTTTGAGACTGAAAACTTCTGGTGTGTCAAGACACAGCCGATTCTGAATGGCAATTTTGCTCTGAAATTATCTGCAGATACAACCAACGCAGCCCCACCATTTCCATTCCTACCTCCACAACATTCAATGGCCCCAAAAATGACAGCAGCTCATGCTTAAAGAGAAAAGAGGGCTAATTAAGAGGCTAAACCAGAGCCAGCTCCACACCTGCTGGGATAAGGCACACTGCAGGGCTGAGCACAGCCAGTCCTCCAGGACTCCAGCCTTACTCTGCTGTATCCAAACCAGCTGCAGTCACACCTCTGGCATTGCTGCGGATGTAACCTTTACAGCATAAAACAAGCAGGAAGATGTGTAATAACAAATAATACCACAAGCCAAGCTGTCTTCCATGACACCAAACAAGTGAAGGAACAAACATCAGTAGCAGGTTACAAAGGACTGTCAGGTATAGCTCCAGCGGGAAGGGAGCTAAAATCGCCTACACCTCTTCCAACATGCGTTCTTTTGGCTAATTTTTGTAACCTCATCAATATTTTTCTTTATTAGAAAAATTAGGTGGGTTAGACTGCTAGCGGTAGGATTAGCTATAATCTACTGAGATAATGGTTTTCTATGCGACCACTGTGCGAGTTAAATGACCTCTGCCCCTCTACCCCACAAGCTGTGTAGTGAAAGAATGCATTTAAGAGACAATTATGAAGTTAATTTCCTTACTTGAATGCAGGACATTGATGTTGTGCTCCTGTTATTAGACCTACCTCCAGGTAGTAACAACACGAGTGAAACAGGAAAGAAGCTGGCTGGTGGACATTTCACTGGAAAACTCAAAGTGATTCTTATTAAAGGTGGAAAGCCTGCCTATAAATTAAAAAAAAAGTAAAGGCACTAAACACCACAAAGCTATAAAAGAAAGGCCAGGCAGCCCCCGGGAGCTTACTTTTCTGAAAGTATACAGGAGGCAAAAGACCGTGAGCCTTTCCACAGCATGCAACTTAAGGAGGCAAAGAGCAAAATGGAACTCGTTCAAATTCCCAGAAATATCCATGCCAGAGCAAGACCCGCACACCAAAAGCCCACATAAGCAGGTGGCTACTCTCTGTTGAAGAGGCTATCCCACATGAGACCAATCTTCACACCAAGCAAAGCAACGCACAGAGCACAGAAGATATTCAGCACACTCCTATACTCCCTCTTCCCCGGACACAGTCCCTCCACCACCTGTACATATGCAGAATTTCCTATTTAAGGACAGAAAGAAAAACGTGACCAACTGAAACACCATACCCGCACACGCTCCCGAATCTCTCTAGCCCAGTTACCAGGTTTCTAAGCTGCTGTCACTATCTGTTTATTGTCAGGGAAAGAGCAGGGGATTGCTCTTGCGTTCTGCTGATGGCCTTCTATCCCCCAGGGGAGAAAGCCTAGACTAATCTGGAAGATTAGCAGGCTATGGACCAGGCAATCACAAGCTCCCACCCTGTCTGCAGCATGCTTGGACCAACGGCTTGCCTGGCAGGGAATTCTGATCCCACGCATCTTCTGTCAGGCCCTGAGAAGTGGAATCCCACAGAGGCAAAGCTCTGCACTTTAGTCATGGTGACAGGCAGCATACATCTCCTCCCGAGCAATTCCACACTGCTAGATGGGTTGAAACAAATGGATGCAATCTTCCTCGAAGGGCCCAAAAAAATCTCTAAGTCCATTTACTTCCATTCAATGCAGAAGTCCTCCTTGGTTCTGCGGAGCAGGGCACATCCTTCCAACGGGCTCGCTTCCATCTTGCCCCAAGCGCCCAAGTACCACAGCACTGTCCTCAGGCAGGGAGAGCGGCGTAACCCTGCTGACACTGCTCCTGAACCTGCCAGCACTGATCAAAGCTCACCCTCCTCACCACAACTGGGCTGTTTTCAGGCTGTTTAGTGTTAAAGAAGACTTGGCGGACTCGCCTAGGCACATAAAGCTCTAGCTGCAGACCAACGGGGCATAGAAAGGCTGCTCTGATTACTTGTAACTCTTCAGCATAGGGGGAAATCGGAGGGGCTTTGTGAAGCAAAAATGGGCTTTACTGGTGCAGCTGGTGGCCAGTGAGCTGCTCTGGGTGCAAAGCTGGGGGCATGAACCGCCTCAACACATCTTGCAGGTAGAAAAATGAAATCTCATACTCAGAAGTAATGTTGACGGTTACCTTAGAAGTGTTTATTTTTAGTTAGATTTTAATACCAACAAATATTTTGACATCTTTGGGGTTCTCTCTATGCCCCCAGTACTTGTCCTGGTAGCAAACATGGAGCGCAGACCAAATCCAAGGGACGACTATCACAAAACTCACTGAAAAAAGTCACAACACATTTTTAAATGCTCATTATCATGACCAAAGACAAAAAAAAGGAACCATAATAACTAGCCTGTATAGATTTGAACACTGTACAAAACAAACCCCACTAAAAATTATTCCTGTTTTTAACGCAGAAGTGTTCTCTCCTTTTACTAGAGTGCCAAAATAATTTCAAGTATTGCTTTAGAAATATATTTTTTACTGTTACTTTAGGATTTTTGCTCTAAGCTGTAAATGGTATTAGAAGAAATTAATATAAAATGTGAAAACTCATGTTACACCAGAACTAATATTTTTTTAATGCATAAGAAACGGAATTTAACTCTATATTCATGTACTAAATATATTTTTTTGATCTGCAAATTTGGCAAAGGCAAAAGAGCAATAGAATGAATATTTAGAGAAAAATCTGAGTATGCACAGAGGTTTTTCCTTACTCTTTTAGCCCTTCAACAGGTATTAGTTTAAGTGGGTTTTACTGTCTATTTTATAGACATTCCAGTAGAAAATGGAACATTTAAATATGCAAGCTTTAGTTAATCCTTCAACACACAGCCTATGGACTTCATAGGATTATCCCTTATTATAACGCTGTTAGAACTGATACAAAATTGCAGCTTGAGATTAAACACAAGAATTTCTAAAAATGCATCTCTCTACATTTTCCATTTTATCCTGTTAAAATATCTAATACTCTGAAACATTCCTTTAGGAGCCTCAGATGACAAATGGTGCAGAATCCTAACGTCCAGATACTCACGCAGCATAGCTTTATGCATTAAGCACCATACCTAACACTTAAAGTTAGCATTTCTCCTCTCAGTCTAATGCAGCATCCAAGACGTTGCAGGGAACAACAGCATACTTAAATATGTTTTCAGATTTGTTCGAGTAACCATCATATGTAGCAACAGTATTTTTTTTATTGTTCGCTTTTGAACATTCTAGAGCTGCGGTAGTATTAGAAGCCTCATCTTCTTTGTATCGTTTACCAATGAATTTCTTTTCACATATAGTACTGCTAGCTAGGGATCCACTCCATCGAGGGAACTGAGTTCATTTGCATCCGTTGGCTATGCTAAATGCTCAGCCTAACAGATGGGAATCTAATTGCAGACCTGTTGTCTGGACATTGTTAACAAATGCAGAAGTAGCAATATACAGGGCTTTTTGGAACTGAATTTGGACTGGCAGCAGGGGAACTCCAGTTAATTACCAACATCTGAATTTCTTGTTTAACCCAGACAAAGGCAAAAAATAGAGGTACTCCGACTGAGAGGGATGGAAAACTGATCAGAAAAATCAATAATATTAGATCACCCAGAGCGCCTATTTCAGAAAATTGAGGTGAGGATTCCATGTCCATGCAGTGCACGAGTCCTTTTTTATGGAAGTAGCTTCCACATGAGACAACGATTGTAAATGAAATTACATAAAGAATATTTAGCTTGAAAACAAAGATACTGTTTCTAAAATGATACACAAACTGTAAACATCATAAACCAGGGGTATATACAGTACTAGGCTTAACAGAGTAGGAATATGGAAGATCGAGTTCATTCTTTGACCTTGCTCTGAGCAGGGATATGAAGTTTTCTGCAGAAAGCTTTGAAATTACCAAAATCTGTAAATTTGACGTTTTGTTTGCTAAACAAAGAGGCAGTTGCTCTTATAGAAAATTATTTCTGCTGTTTTCACCCCACCTCCTCAAAATGCTGAAATAGAAACAAAGACTATTGTTGTAATGTTTGCAAACTACCCAACACACCCTTACTCATTTTATTGTACTTAAAATGGATACTGATTTTCTATGGTATTACTCTATTCAAATTGCTCTCTTGAGGTTGCCAATTACACATATCCACAACTGACTCGACCCTCCCATTGTTTAATAATTTGCCTTTCCTGCAGATTTGTGTCTTTCTAAGTCGGGGAGCCAGAAACAAAACGAGGCCTGCATCCATTCCTGCTTCAGTGCTCATGTGCTTTTACGCAAAAACACTATCAGGAACCTGCAAAACTACACAGTCCTCTAATATGCAAGAAGCACCTTTAATCAATTGGATTTTTTTTTTTACCCTTTGTCAGATTACATTT
The DNA here is from genome assembly GCF_964034855.1 of Anser brachyrhynchus. Classification (NCBI taxonomy): domain Eukaryota; kingdom Metazoa; phylum Chordata; class Aves; order Anseriformes; family Anatidae; genus Anser; species Anser brachyrhynchus. Next base: position 15,803,080 of record NC_137707.1, on the reverse strand, counting down.
TGATGGGTGACAGGTAATAGAGCCTCATAAAAGAACAATACGGAGCTGGCATTTAACAAATCCAGCAGTCTAGTAATCATTTCTTTTTCTCAATGACAACATCAGGGAAGAAAAAACCATGTTGTTTCCATGGAATTAGTAACTGGATCACAAAGATTTCCCTGAATGACTGCTAGACAACAGATGAAGGGCCTGATGCTGACGCTCACAACAGTAAAACTCCCACTTGGTACCAGCTGATATTAGCTGCACTTAGCTACGGAGGACTCTAAAGGCTGACAGGCTGATGCCGGATGGATACCTACAACAATTTCACTTCCTTTCTTTATTTTAAATAAATAAAATATATTATGATATGTTTCTGGTTATATTATCTGGTCATTATATTACAGAGTTCTGGTTTCAATTGAAGAGTAATTGCTGTTCAGTCTCACCCCTCATTATATCATTTAAGCAAAAACCTTTTAGGCACCTGTGGTATAGAAAATGACTGACACTTGTTTAAATGGCAGAAAAGCAACATCAAGAAGCCGCATGATGTTTCAGAGAACACAATTATTTTCATGAATGAGTTTCAAGCTTAAATACCATTTTGACCTGACTGTTCGGACAAAATAGTCTGGTAGAAGCACTCCAATCTGATAATTCATATAACATAACAGTACATTGACATGGTTTAAAACACAACCGCCCAAAAAAACCAACAACATCAACAACACCACCTCCCCCCCCGGACTTGATCCAAACCTCCAGAGCCACCAGGAACACAGCAGAGATTGTGCTACACATGACACAAAATTAAAATGACACAAAATAAAACCAAGGTATTAGCAAACTAAGTGAATATCCACTGTAAAATACATATATTGGAGGAGAAAGCGATAATCTAGACTAGATTCCTAAATAATCATTAAGATTTGTCACTAAAAATATATTTTGTTATCCAACACATTTCATTTAATTTGACTAACCCTGCTTGGGTTTAATGAGCTTTTATAAGACCACCGGGAAAATGAACTCTGTCACAATTAAGAGAAATTTTTATTTCTTTGCTTCTGTGGTTCAAGTCCCTATTCTCAGCAGTGCTTCTGATCCTTCATTTTTATATTTCCCAAATAGTTCCTCCTTTTAAAAGTAATCCATTTCTTTATCGCCCCTTTTTGAGCTCAGGCATGCTGCACGCGTTTGAGTGATGAAGATGAGGTGGATTGGAGGTGTTTGGCTTCGTAATTTCATCCTTGAATTTTGTGATTACTAACAGGACAACTTTTTTAATTTGCTCTTTTGTCTCGATTCCCCTGGCTGACAATCTGCTCTGTGAGCTAGGCTTTTTAATCAATCACCTAGATAATCAAATGTCACTGGCTATCTGCTCTGTGTAATTACTTTTGCAATTAAAAATCAACCTCAAGTTGCCTCATCTAATTAGAGGGATGGGCAGATTTTCATCGAGATTGATTTTTTAATAAATATTGACTTAAAATGCCATAATCTCATCATATTCTTTCATTTTCTTTGTACCAAAAATCAAACAAATGGAAGAATTAACAAGCAGAAAGATTCATAGGACTTCAAAGGCTTTTGCTAGTTCAGACATACAAAATTGTGCTATACAGAAGCCTAGCTTATCTCAGTCTAATAACACGCAAAAGCTCCTACCTTTTATTAGAAAAAGAACAAAGCAGTTGCACCATTAGATATTTCACTTCCTAAATTAGTCCAAATTAAATGAATAAACCCTAAACTATAATTATTTGGCCTAGGAGTGACAAAAATATTGCATAGGTTTTGCTGAATTATTCTATAAATATTCCATAAATCATTTACTTCAAATAAATAATAATATTGGGAAATCCTTTTTCTCCAACACCTACCTAGAGACTGTCTTTTTGTTTTCTTTCCCTAAAGAGGAGTTAATTGGAGGATGCCTGTTATCACTCTGCATCGATAAGAAAAACACTGCAACACAGACTATTTTGCAGGAACAATAAACACCGATCAACACAGAAATAAGGTTTGCAACAAATAGCCACGTAGAGAAGTAGAAGCTATAACCTAGAAGAGCTGAAAGCCTGCTTCTGGAGGTAGCAAAGGAATGTGGTTTTGAGTCTATTCAAATATTAATTGTCAGAACTGCAAAGCAGCCTGGAAGGTATCTCCAAGAATTGATGCTACCTTCTTTTTCTCATTTCTGTCATAGACTTGTTCGCTGCCTGACCTTGAGTACCAGGAACTCGGTGAACGCACAGAGGAAGTTTCAGCAGGAGCTTGCTGTTACCGGCGGTGCCAGGACAAGTGAATCAGGAGGTGAATCGCCAGTCCTCGTGCTCCTGGGAACCAGAATGCTCCGGGTGCTACCCAAACTACTAAGGGAGCACATCTCCTTTAGGGCAGCTTTTAGACCCCTCTTACGTCAGAGGGACAGGTGCTCACTTCCCTCCTAATCCCCTTGAACTGGTAGGACTTAGAGCAGACCCTTTTTTGTCAAAAGGGTGCAGAAGTTTTGCCTGCTTTGTTACTGCCATGCTTGTTGCTTACTGACACCTCTCAGGAATTCACCTGTACAGTGTTTAAGTACACAAAGACACAGATGGCAAGACAAAACTGTACGGTGACTCATCCATGAACAGAGGAGGAGAAATTATGCTTATCAACAGCATACGGATATTACATCTTATTTGCTAAAGAAGCTAGTTTGGTTAATAGTTGCTGATGACCCTACGATAAGCTCTTTAATGCATGTATGTACCTCAGTGATCCAGATCTCTACAAAGTAGTTATTATTGCTTTAAATGACTGAATAAACTCTAAATGTGCTATCCTATTCAGATTATAATGAGGGAACAGGATACCATAATTACAGTAGCTGAACGAGTATGCCATACTTTATACTGCAACCCAGCACAGTACACAGCATTTCCACTGGAAACACTAGTAACTAAAGAGCACTTCACAATAACTGTTGAGACACTCATTAACCCCTGATTTGCTACCATAAGACTATATAATTAAGAGAGACTTTCAACAGACATCCTCGCAAGGTATTTTCCACTGGAGCACGCAGAGGCCTTAGCTACAATAACTCTTCTCAAGTGAAACACTCGGTGCCTTGTTCCCTCCTACCGAGGGAGTGCTATCCTAAACTGAGAGAACAATAACCATCAGATGCTGAAGGGGATAAAGTGGGAGGAAAGAATATAATCCAGTACTTTTCAGATTAACTGCATGAAGTCACCAACTATTAAAGTAGCGCTACCAGTCTGGTAACAACATCACAAGCACCTTATTGTGACTAACAGTGCCGTGTTTGTATCAAGGAAAACAGCACTGGCAGCTACGGTGCCAATATATTGCCAATACATTTATTTTTGTTGGCTGAAAAACAAAAATAGAAGTAACTACAGCTGGGAAAAGATAACTACGCAATATCCTGAATCATGTGGTGAGAAAGAGAGAGATGTTGAGTATGTGCAAGCCAAACTGGCTCCTCATCAGTGGTCGGGAAGCTTTATGCTGGGTCAGCCACCTTGAAGACCTTTCCCAGTTTTCCTATGCAGAGGGACTTGGTTCCCAGCCCTTCCTGCTGAGACCATGGAAAAGGAGTCACAACTGGCACCTGTGGTCTCCCTAGCAGCCCCTGAATGTCACTCTGCAGAGGCTAGGAAGGTTTTGGATAGCGAAACAGGAGCTTCAGGAGATCTGCAAGCCATTTGGTTCTCTGTTTATTTGGGGAAATGAATGCAGATACTAATCTGGCTCTTGGGTTCAGTAGCAGATGTGGAAGTTGCATGCAAATATCCCTTCTCTCTCCCTCTCGCTAGCTGCGCACAACTTCCACATGAAGGACGTCTGTATTTACAAAGACTGCAGTAGGCCCTGAATTTACATCCTCCCAGAGGATGGGCTGTTAAGTGCTGTGTGCTCCTGATGCAAGACAGCTCCAGGTAGGAGCACCATATATTATTCAGGCCTCAAGACAATTAGTTTAGAATGCTATCTTTTGCTAACATTTTGTCATCTTCCATTTCAGCTTAAAAAAACCACCAAGAAACAGCTGCAGCATCACACAGAGCCCCCGACCCTGCTGGCACTTTGCAGTAGCTGTGTAAGTCCAGCCCAAATCACATAAACACCTGAAGTTCTAACTGCAGGCAAAAAGAACAGGAAGGACCTAATCAGAAGAAACGTTTTTGAACAGACCAGCACAACAAATCTTACAAAACCCAGATAAACACCATGCCCCGTAGGAGTTTCCGAGTGCCTCCTCTAGCGTATCAATATTCAATCCTTTCACACAGGTCTTCATGTAGAAGAAGCAAAGTAACGTTCAGAAGCATCTGAAGGAGTTTGGAAAGCCCCCCCTTCCAAGGTGAGGCAGACATTTAGGTTCACAGGTCCCACTTATTCCTAACTCTTTAAGTAATGAAACACTCTGAAAATAGATCTGGCATGCACAAGGACATCCAGCCCTGTCAGATGTGGCTGAGGTAACTACTAAACCAAAGCTACAGCAGCACACACCAAGCCTACAGGTAAGGAGCCCCATCCTACAGGCAATTAGGCCAGACAGCAGCTAACTATACTACAATTACACACGCCTCTGTCCTGGCACAGAGCTCCCACAGACCATACAGACGAGCTTTGCTGTTACCCAGCGTGCATTTAATATCTTCAGTCTGAAAGAAAATTCTGAGACATCTCTTAAATGAGGAGAATACAGAAGCAACTCAGATGGCTTTTCCAGAATTAATTCACTGGAAAATGCCTAATGTTTCATCAAAAGCAAAGAAACCAGAGTTGTAAAGTTCCATTTTTATCTCTAGCAGTGAAGTCCTTGACAAGTTCTAACTAACACACCTTTCCAGAGAACTGTAGAGCATTTGGTCTCTCAAAAAATCATTATAATGCGAGTGTTACGTAAAAGACTTACTCTTTTTGCATTTGGTGATAATGCTTTAATTTTTCTCAACAGGGCAGCCTTCTAATACAATAAATTTATGGCAAAATAGAAAAGGAAGATTAAGAATTGTTTTACATTTTGTGGTATAAGATTTCTAGTTATATTAGCATTTTGAAGAGGATTTAGTTGGAGATTGAGGATTAATTCCCATGAAATCATTATACAAATTTCAAAATGTCAACTACTTTGATAGAGCTTATGATTTTATCTTCTTATTTTGACAGGCAACTGTGTAAAACAACTTCTGTGTAGAATCAGCACAGAAATAAAAGCAAGGATAGGATAAATAAAGACAGAATGATCCTCACAGGTTTCCTGATCAGCTGTCTTTTTATTCTGATTACTTGTAGGACAGAGCAGTAATAGACATTTTCCTTTGCACAAAATAATAAGAGCAGTACTTATCGCTTGTTGCCTACAGCTAGTGGCAAAAGGAAATTAGAAAAGTCCAATGAAGCTGAGTAGTAATTAATCATCATACAGTGGGGCCTGTCAAATCAGAGGGGTCTTTCCAGCTGATAATGCTGCCCAGCACAATTTAGACTGATAGAAATTAGAATTCTTTTTCCTCTGGCAAAAAAAAAAACAAAAAAAAAAAAACCACGACTAGAGTTAGCACAGACGTGGCCAAGCGTTCACTTCAGTGACTGCCTGACCCATTTATAGTGGATGTTGGCATCAACTTTAACTCGAAACAAAAATGATGAAACACCACTCATTCCTCAAGGCAAAAGAGATAAAGATACCGCTCATAAGGACTGCCTAGAGAATTTAAACAGCATTAAACTGCTGGGTTTTAAACACTAACATTTAAACCTTGGTTAAAAGAGAAAGGAATAAATGCTCTTTTTCCTTCCCCCAAAGCAAATTTTTTTTCTCCCATGCACAAGAAGGAAACACCAGAGTTCACAACAAACAACTCACACTCTTTTCAGGAGAAATAAATACAGCAGGAATGTCCTATTTCTTTTACAGAAAGGCAGCTCAACACTCCCCGTGAATGATGAACAAGTAGAATTAACACTTATTTTTTCCCAATGCAGCCATAAGAGATTTGCCACTTACTTTAACAGAAACATTTTTAAGTCTTGATGAGAGATGACCTAATTTCGAGCTACCCTGCACAACTCAAAGCACCCTGCAAATGCTCCATGCAGAGCCCAGCCCAAAAGCAGCACCCAGGCACACCGGGGCCAACACAGAGCAGCCAAGCGCTTGGGGACACATCCTTGGCCCCCCTCCCACCAGACAGATTTTGGTTCCCCCACACCTTGACCCCCTGCTTCTGCCCCAGAGCAGGGAAGAGGCTGAGGGGACCGCCGTAACAGAAGGACTGCCCTTGCCTCACTAACTTACCTGCAGTCCAGTCTTTTTCTGCATCTTGTGAAGTTCACAGCCGCTCTGCCCTTCTTCACTCCCCTTACTTCCAGCTATACCTGTCCTCACAGGACAGACCAGCACTAAGAGCCTACAAAACACCAATGGTTGTGCTTTCAACAAAGGTTACAAATGTCCGAGAGACAACAAAATGGCTGCCAGCTCCCAAGTGCAGTATTGAGCCCTAATGGCCCTGACCAGCCTCGCCTGGTGTCTGGGTCAGCACAGGCCTGGGCCGCACCTGGGCTGTGCTGCAGCTGAGCCCCAGCCCCGCCAGGCCCAACTGATCCCACCTGAGCCGATCCTGATGCTCAGGCCTCTCTCGTCCCTGCTTTCCGACCATCACCAGGAACTGGAAATGCCCACAGATGTGCTACATGTGCAGTATGGATCAGAGTGAACGGGGTTCTCTTCATTGTGCAAGATCTTGGATCTCACTCATCAATTTGGAGAAATTTTCAAAGAGAAACTCAGCAATTTTCTCTCTGATTTACCTCATAGAATATCCCGAGATGGACGGGACCCATGAGGATCAGCAGGTCCAACAACTCCTGGCCAGGGCAACCTAAGAGTCACAAGGTGTTGTCCAAACACTTCTTGAACACCATCAGGCATGGTGCTGTGACCACCTCCCTGGCAAACCTCTTCAGTGCCTGACTGACTCTCAGTGAAGAACTTTTTGCCAACATCTCATGTGAACTATACTAAACCATTCTGCAGGAACCATGGGGATCTGGTACATGTATAAGTACTTTATGAAAAACTTATGAAAGCACTGAAATGAGAGAAATGCAATTAAGATCATGACATAGGGTGAATGCACAGAGTCCTTCGCTTCCCCAATAAGCCCAAAGGAAAGAAAGCTAAATAAAGGCTTTCAGAAATGAAAGGCCAAAGAAAATTAACAAGACGCCTCATTCATGAAACGCAAAGACTCAAATATTTTTACTGTGGTTCTCAACTTCAAACCACTAAATATTATTAAATAAATACAAAACATGGCAGAGTAGATGACAAGGGCCGTTGACGTAAAGGACAGTACATTTCACAGCACGCTGCCATAAAAATACAAGTATAATAAAGTGACAGAAGCCATCAGGCTTTGTTGGAGTGCTAAAACTGTGTGTTATGCTGCTACAGAAAGAGCAGAGAAAAAAAAAAGTTTTACACACACAAAGAACGGCCCAATTTCTTAGGGTTCACATTTGAATAATATGGCTGTATTTCTTCCTTTTCTTCGTGGAAGTAAGGGGTTCCATATTGTTACAGAAAGTGTGCATGCATGGGTACCTCTCTGACAAACAGTCTTTGTGAACATAAAGGCTCTATAAATCTGTTTCTGTGTATCTCAACTTTGAGGGAGTTGAAGGGAACACAGTGTGTGCAGATAACAAAATTAACATCTGAAAAACACATTGTTTTCCTTTCATCTGAGGTATAACACAGATTCATTAGGAGATCTGCATGCTTCTGTACCTTTCCCCTTAATATCAGAATGAATGAGTGCTATTTACATATGTCATTAGTGGGAAAATCCCCCACAGAGGAGCGCACTGAATCCTAATTTGCACTGAATAAAATGCTTTATGATGTAAGACTGTCAGGCACCCTAGTTGGTGCAAATGAATGTTTAATCATGACAAAGGGTTAGACATGACACAGTGCAAAATACGTCAGACAGAATCACGGCCAATATTAGCTTCCGATGCTCAATGACTCTTTGATCAGTGTAATCAAAATGCATCTCGGCAACTGAAATGTTGCAAAAGAAACAAAATGCTGTCTTTTGATCCCAGAAATTAATCTTATTTCAAATGCTAATGCTTGGTGAGTATGTGCTTGACTTGGCGAATGAATGCAACAAGTTCAGATGTAATGACAGCAGCATTTCACTTTTTCCCATCATTATTAAAATGGGCCATGTTCTACCACGTGGACAGTGGTAGAGCTACAAACACTTGAGAGTCAGAACCCATATCCAATCCTTTTCCTAGAGGTTTGCCATCATTGGAACTACAGATCTGCTGATACTACCACATGTAAAATGATCAAAAAAGCACTTTCTCAATACACTGTTGACTAATACTGTTGATGATTATTACTTCCCTTGGTATTTTGCTTCTGTCTACATAGGGGGGTCCTCCTGTGACCCTCCTCAAATTCTGTGCCCTGTATAACACAAGAAAGCAGACTGCAAGGGCTTACAGTTGCTATAGACACTAGAACGACAGAATCCCCTCACGTGTCAAGTAGTAACCACACTATATTGTCACTGATAGCCTTGACAACATGTAAATCTCAGTGAAAAACATTTATTCTCCTATGAAAAAGCTCCATGTTAAGGAAAATAAGCAAACATGCCAGAGCTTTTATCTCCTTTATAGAAAAAGCTTAATGGTACCAAAGAACTATGAAGAAAAAAGAAAAAAGATCAGTGAAATACTGTTCTGTGGAGACTTCATTCTGAAATATTTGGGTTTCATAGTCTACATTTTTCATTTGGTCATGATTCTGCATAGCCTGAAGTACATTACAAAGCTCTTGTTGATTCCACTAGTACCAGATCAGGACTGCCATTTGAAATTTACCCTGGTGAAGAACTCCAGGCCCATGTATCACAGATGTTGTAATCCTCAGATGTCAGACCCGCCAGCAAACAGAACATGGTTCTCTGCGCAGTATGACCTTCATTCCCTCTGAACTCTGAGCTAGTGATTTTGTCTTCAAATAATATAAATTTTCAATATTGAAACTACTAGCTCAGATGTCCTAATTTACACAAATCTGGAAAATAACCACATAGAGACTTCCATATACAAGGCATTAGAGCAAAACCACGTCATACACAAGATGTAGAAAAAGTCCTCAATCAATAAAAGATGAGGAAAGACTTCAGCCATTATTCATTAAATGCACAGATGTTAAAACAAAAATCTGGACAGCTCACTGTAATGACTTTATGAAAGAAACAACACAGTGTTTCCAGAAAAACTCTAAGTCTTGCAGGGAAAAATACTTAAACAGCCTAAGAATTTAAATCAGGATGCAAGAAGTTATTTAGGCCACCAGAAGATAAAATGCATATAAATCAAGCATACACACTCATCCCCTGCTCTTCCTAAATTAAGTTTATATTTAAATCCCACCAACTCTAGGGAAAGCATTTCCATGGCAGGGTTGCATAGAAATAGGTATGCTAGACTGATAATACACCATACTCATAAGTTACATAGTGGCTTAGTTGTGAGGCAAAGCAGACTTCCTGCTGCTCTTGACCATTCTGTCACTGTAAGTATTCATGTATTTAAAATCAAGCACACACTTAAGCATTTTGCTGAACTGGAGCTTTACAGCAACTTAGGATCAAAGTTTGAGCATCATGAAAGCACATGGCTCCTTTTCCAGAGTTCAGTAGCTTAAAATACTTGCAGTTTAATGCTAAGAAAACTTAATGGAATCCTGCAAGGGAGAAAAGATCCCCTCAGCCCTCAGAAAATGTAGCTTGATTGCTGCCTTGTCCTCATATGTCTTCAAGCTCTCTATTCCTTTCCCTGCAAAGTCCCACAAAAGGTTTACTGTGGTGGTGAGGATGACAGAGGCAGGGAGGCAATACATTTTGCTCATAACAAATCCATCCAGAAGAATTCCCTTTCCTTGTAGATAAAATGGGAGCAGTTGTTACCCTTATTTACTGTATCCTGGTCTGCCGCTACTGAATGGGGTATTCAAAAATCACTGCTTAAAGCACCTACCAGCACACGGTCTCACTCCAAGACACAGATGGAAGAACTTCATAGTTCCCTGCCCAACGTCTGCCTGGGAAAGCTCGCTGGTGAAGGCAACACTTGCTAACATCCCAAGGATGACAGCCTTCTCCGTGTTCAAACAGAGGTCTTTGAGGTTTGCTTTCTGGTCTTTGAGGTTTGCCTTCCACACCATTTCAAGCAATGTAGCATGCAGACGAGAGATCCTTATTAAACATCTATGGAAGTCAACATCTCATAAATCATTAATTAGCTGACCTGTTACTGCTTTACATTCATCCTTTTCAGGATTCACTCAAAAGTCAACAACTTCCAAATCAAAATTTCTCCCAGTTTCAATCATACTACTCGCTCCACCAGACTTAGCTGGCTAAAAAGAAGAGAGGTGAGTGAAAGAAAGGCAGAGAGACAGAGAGAAAGAAGTAAAAACAAAAGGCAAACTTTTCTCATTAGGAAACCATGTAATGTTAAAGAAGGCAGCATCTGAAAGCATACATTTATAATGATCCAGTCTACATGAATACTGTCTTTCCTTCGGGATACTGTTAGCCAGTTCTCTCATACGCAACTCTACATTTACATATAGATTAAACCTTTCTAGGAAGCAATTTTACACATTTTGTCTTAATATTTTTCTCATTAACATTGCACATAGATTAAGCTTCTTGAGAAGGAAAAGACACACCTGGATATCAGTGGCACAATTTCTAGAGATCATGTTTGCTTTTGAAGAAAAATATGTAATAAAAGACTAATAAACACAGGACCAGTCACAAGTGGATTTTCAAGAATCAGATAAAAAAAATTACAGAAATTGCTGTGGTGTTCTTAAAACAAACACTTCCTTAATTATCTCCTCTGATGCTAAGTAACAATAGAAGAAAAACAACAGCAAAATTGCCTGTAAAACAAACTTCCCTCACAGGGCTCAGTACTTCAGTGAGGATCATTAGTCCTAATCAATCAGAGCGTTTAATCGTATGCTTAAGTTTAGGCTTACAGATAAGCATATGCATAGTCAGATAAGGCTAGGTATTGTGCTGAACCACTGCTGAAATGCTCAGCATCCAGCAGGATTAAGCCTGCACTGCTGAAATCTAAATTTTCTTCATGTCATATTTGCAGACTGGGTGTAGGATTCAAATTAGAGGGAGGATTAAGAAAAAAAAAAAAAAAAGTCCTCATGATAGCAGGGCCAGGCTAAGCAAACATTTCATGTACACACCAGAGGAAAGATGAAAGGAAAGCAGCTGCCCCTCCATGGTCAGAAATTCTTATCTGCTGACCGAACCTTTGTTGGTTTGAGAAAGCATAAGTGGTCTGCACTGGCGGAAGGTTCAAAGCAATTTTTTAATAGATAATGCAATCAAAAGTCTGTGTATCTGTTGAAATATTTAGAAGAACAAGATATCACTTTGACCTCCCTACACCTGCGACCTTTGTCAAAGACTTTAAGAAGTGCTTTACACTTGTTTATGTTCTTTATCTTTAATGGGCTTCTGCATTTTTCAAAGATTAAAATTTTGTGAAGTCCTCTGAGCAAAAAAATATATTCTGTAATTTTTAGCCAGTACTTCTATATTGTCTTCAAGGAAGGTGTATGCTACCAAAATAAAAATCAACGTGAAAGCCCCAAGTCAGCTGGGGTTCTTTTAGGGGAGCATGCATTTCTGGTCTACATGTAGCTGGTGCACATCAAAACATGAACTAGTCCAATAACTTACTAGGGATAAGGCAAAATGCTCAACACCATTAGATGCCAAGTTGAAAATGAAAAATAATGTTTCTGTTCAATCTGTAATAAATTATCTCAATATTTACATCTTCAAAAGAATATTGTGGAATAAGGAGGAAGTCCATAAAAGAATTTGCCTGTACAAGTTTTAACATTTTGGCAACAGTGGACATTTTTGGAGACTAAATCATGCAGAACAGAATCTTGCAAGGTCCCAGGACAACAATAAAATGAAATGGGATGAATATCTATAAGATAGACTTCTACTAGGGAAATCTGTGTGTAGGAGAATAGTCAACTGTCATGTCTCTGGTCTTGTAATTATAATAGTGGAAAGTAATATTGGAAGGAATCAAGGAAAAGGAAATTCAGTTCCTGGGTTTGCCCCTTCATTTCCCTGCTCATAAACAGGAACAGTGCTGTATACTTTTCTTGAGAACCATCTCAAGTGGCAAAGAGAGTGGTTACTCTCCTAGTCTAGATCTATGACCACATTTCATTCATTAACTGCTCATGTTACTGACTATTCTCCCACTTTTTATCCTTTCATCCAAACATACTCCAAATACATTGATTATACTGTATGCTACTTCCTACCTGAAAAGTCACTCTTTGGTTCACTGTTTCTAATTAATCACTATACAGGTGTATTTGCTGGCACTGATCCATTCAATACATTCAACGTACCTAACCCAAGTTTTCTAAGCTATTTGCAGCAAACGTAACTAATCTTTTTCCATAGCTCATAATCTTTCTGAAGGAACTGATGCCATGCTGGTTACCCTTCTGTCTTTTGTAATGCCCTTGTAGGCTCAAAATTTATAGCTCCTCAACGGTTTCCACTCTTGAAGCCAAAACTTGCTCAGTTATAAGCAAGTACAGCTCCCCCTGAATCCATTTATGCCAAGACATTCAGCCCCCATGCCAATAAAATTTCCATTTATATTAAAAGTCTCTACTGCGTTGGAAAGACACGAGTTGTAATTACTTAGAGTTTTTGTGGGTATTTCTCCTCTGATGGATCCTCAGGCCAGATTCTCCCAGGCACTGATACAGTCAGGATCAAGCAGTCTGTGCATCTACTCCTGGTGGCTATGGACTGGCTTAACTGAGGACTTCAAAAGCTTATTCAAAGCTGGAGAACAGCTTAGGCTAGTCTCAGGCTACTGCTGTAGTCACATCAGTGCAGCAAACAAGCCATGGAGCCCCCCAGCATCAACAGCATTTCTCTCCAAGGAACAAGGGGCTATGTTCCCTTTCTGCTGGCCCTTGCACGATGGCTGTCTCTGTCAAAAGTGAAGCAGAATAGGACTTTACCTATTTGTCCCTTTAAATCTGAGGAAGGAAAAGTAGGAAGAGGGTAAAAAATCCTCTCCAGGAATATTTTATTATTTCGTCTATGTTAATAGCCTGATTGGTGCTAGGCAAGGTTCACTTGTTTATAAGCTGGGATGTGGGTTATAAACAGAAATATAACAGCATTGTTCATGCATCTCTCACTCTTGTCCTCGTGTACATCAGCCTGAGCCAAGACAGAGGCAGTCTCAAGGCAGGTCCTTTTAAATTAGACCTCTTTTCTCAAAGACAGATTAGGTAGTAACAGAATATACAGATCTATCTCAATGCTTCGCCAAACCTCCTATCCATCTATTTCACTTCAAGGACTTATTTTTGCAGAAGGATTAATGTCAGTAAGGCAGCCCCAGATAGAACTTTAAGTCCAGCAAGTTTTAGTCCAATCCAAGAAGCTTTCTGCCTTCCCCTGCAGCCCGCTGTGGGAGTACTTTTAATCCCCACGTTTACCTTTTTGGAAGCCTGACCTGGACCCCGCAGCAGCAAATGGGCCAGAGCAGTGACACTGCTGGTGGTGATGCTGTGAAGCACAAAAAGATGTAATCACAGGAAAAAAAGTAGAGAAGAAAAAGGATGATGGAGTTTGTAGTTCAGCAGCAATCACAGGAAAAAGACAGAGTGATAGATTTATAGATTTAACGAAAAAAATCACTGATACATTAACAAAAATACAACAAAGTAGACAGGTACGTAGGATTTTTTTTTCCTTTAGGTTTAACAGAACAAATAGACTAACGATTCTTTTGTTATACTAGATAATATTTTTGAGAAACAGCATTACAAAAGGTTAAACATAGAACAGATGTAAGTTATAAAATACAAGCTGATCAAAGCTCAGATTTTGAGACAGATATGTTAGCAAATGATGATAAATCAGTCCCACTAGAATTGTAAGAAGCAGACAAATATAACTGCAAGAGTGAAAGTCAAGAGTTGAAAACAGGGAAAGGAAGAAAAAGAGTGGAAACAAATGTTGAAGTTAATTCTAGACAACTTGTATAGAACATCAACTGCCTATATTCCACAAAAAGGGAATATTATCTACTGACACATCCAATTTGCCTTCAACATAGGACTCAAATGCTTTAAAATCTTAATATTTGCTTAATATATACAATTTTCTACCCATTTCCTCTTTAGTAGCTGCTCTTCTCAAAAGATTTCCAATTTCAACAAGATCTGTGCTATCATAAAGCTGTAAAAGGGCTAGAAAATTTTACAAAAGCAGGTACTAACTGGAAAGCTGAAACCACTTTTAGTCACCTTGCCGATTTAAAAAAACAAAACAAAAACTTCTTAACGCATCTAAGTTAGCACAAAATGTATAGAAATTCAGATATTTGAATGAAAGTCAAGGGTTCAAATTTCTTCCCCTTTCGTAGGCAAATAAATAAAACGCAGTGAGAAGCACACTATTTACCGAGATGTAAGTGAAACAGAAAACATTTGAAAGACCAAGAAAAAGGAGGTAATTGTTAGGACTGTCAGCAGGGGAGCACTGTGATAATTTGATCTGAACTCTGCTAACAAATCACTGCACCATTCTTTTTACTTTAGTATCTGTTTATGCTTCTACAAATTGAAACCCCACTGGCAATGCGCTGAAGAACAGAGCTCAGCACAATAACACATCAGCCTGGCGATTAGTTCAAGGTGGGGAAGGATTAGCTGACCATCCCAAACCTACAGTCCTCCTCAATATTTTGTCTTTCCCTGCTGAGGTAAAAGGGTGCAGACATATGTAAGTAATAAACTAACAGGCTTCCATCTACTTGAGGTTGAGTGGAAGGAATGCAGAACAAAACTATAAAAAAAATAATAGACAAAGGGGCAGTGAAGACTTGGGGGAACTCAATACCACATCTGCTAAGCTATGCTGGGATGTAGCACCAGGATGCCCATAAGTTTTTAAAGATATAACTATGCCTTTTTGTGATCTTGCAGCACACTGTTCTGGCCTAAGCATGCCAACATTTAGAACTGACACGAGATCAAAGGGCTGATAAATGAGAGGAAAGGGGATGTTTGACCCACTAAACCATATTCTACAAGAATTCGAGGCTTTTTAAAGCAATAAGAAAAGTAATACATTACTGCATCTTGAATATATTGTGACATTCATTTCTAAGAAGCAAAACTAATATCTAGATCCATTATATACTTTCATGCATATATATGCACAGACATACATATGCGTACATATGTTTATGCTTATTTTGTGAACATATTTTACATCATAAAAAGCTGCTGGAATTTTCATTTCTAATGAAAGTTATATTAAAATCATTTGGAAATGAACTTAATTTGAGGTGCAGATATTTATGGTTCCAATTTATTACCAGCAAAATATGTAACGACAGCAAGGAACAAAAACACAGGGAAATTGAGCACAGAGTTGGAAGTTGAATAAAGCAAAATAAGTTCTTTTTCCCACTTTAACATCTACCACTGCTGAATTCAAGGGCAATTTCATGATCTAAACAAAGCCAGAGTGATTTGGGCCATTTATTTCACCAGGGCCAGGATTCCACCAGTATCACCAGTCTGGCCATACCATCAAGTCATCAGAAAAGGACTATGAATCTTTTTCAGTAGTAAACACTCAAACTCAGCAGTTTTAAGATTTATATTTAACAAAGATTATACCGATAGCAAATGCTACACGTGTGAAGTGTATGCAACTTTGAAAATTTCCTATATTCTGAGATATTTCTCTTCAGTGTCACATCAGGGGTTCATATGCCCTGTTGTTAAAGGAACAGACACAACCAAACTCCCCAGCATTGTGTTCTGCTATTATCTACATGAATGCCAGATGAGGAGTCACCTTGCTCCAAACTGTGTGCACAGAAGCAAGCAGTACCATTGTCAGTATCAGAGTCACACTGAGTGACAGCCCCTGTGAAGATTTCCCAAAATATACAAGAAATCACACCTGGTCTGTTGTTAGTCCTCGTATCTCTCTTTCTCATGCCAGTGAGGAGTCTGGGAAGGTAGCACAGTGTGGAAATGGCTTTCCTTCCACCCAGCCCCACCGATGACTTTGAGGTATCATGTACTCTCCAGAGGAGGAACTTGGTATCAGCAGTTCCTGTGCTAATCTCTCATAAGAGCTTTAGTTGCTCAGCACTTTTGGAAATCAAGTTAATAACTACTAATGACATAGAAGGATGACAACTGACTCTTCACGGTACTCCTTATTCAAGCATTTTTCAAATAAAATTCAAGTGGAAATTCAGCTGGGTTATGTGAGAGGATTGCTGAAAAGGATCCAACATCTTCAAAAAACAGAGAAATGCAATTAAATTACATTTGGATGCAAAAGCCATGAGATGTTCTGGTTCTCCAGAGGATTCAAAAACATTCTCACAAATAAGAGAGCTATATAAATGCACTGGGGCATGAGGAGCAGCTTATACAAAGGTAAAATGACACTTGAGAAGAGAAGGCTGAGAACCTGCTCTCCTCTTAAGTCCACATGTAAGGAGAAGCAACTGGCATCCCTAGTTTGGGGTATTTCAACACTCACTGATTGCACTGCCTAGTGCGGGGATGTTGGCACTTTTTAAAATTAGCTAGTTCTGATAAGAGTTATCGCAGCACAGAGCTCACCTCAGGTTGACCACCTCTGTATTTCCCCAGCTTCCAGGCCACTGCAGCTGTTCTCCTGCTAACGCCTGGGCTGTCTCGTTTGGGATGTAGGGTGAACACGCCTGGGTAATTACAAGGCTGCACCCATCAGCATGTAAATCACTGTGTAAGAAGAAGTGGATAATCAGTACGTGACACTCCTGCTCCTCAGCACAGACAGGGACATCGAGCTACGGAACACTGTTTTCTGTCTCAAACTGTTCTCGTCCTTCCCAGCTCGGTCCCATGTGCCAGCCAAGCTGGATGTTGTAATGCAGGCAGGGAGCTGGTGACATCTGGGAGTGGGGAAGGCAAGCAGGCATGTCAAAAGATATGCTCAGAATCAATTTTTAGAAGTGGGTAAAAATAACGTTGTTTGACTCTCTACAAAAAAGGCCAGGCAGGAGGGAAGCCTCTTTGTAGACAGATCTGGGTAAATTTGCATCTTGTTGTCAGATGCACAGAACAATTAGTTGAGAAAGTGCAGAGTACGCCTACAGGTTGTAGATGATGTTATTTCCACATCTGCAGAACAAAGATCAAAGCGCTCAATAAAAAAACATCAGAAGACGTGAGAAATTACTTTGCAAGAATTCGACGTTTTCTACCAAGCCATCCCCCTAGACCATCAAGAAACGTTAGTAATCACCTGCGTATATCAAAGGAGCAGGTCCGAGTACCGAAGCCATTCGGCTGCAATTACAAACACATCGACTGTCAAAGGAAATCCAGATACAGTACAAACAGCACCCACCTACTAAAGCTTCGTATTTTAATCTCAGCAAATTCGAAAAGAAAATTACTGCCAGAAACGTTAATATTCAGAAACTGGAGAATTCATGAGTGAATTCTGGGCAAACGGGTTATTTACTCTAATAGTACCAGGAAACTGTCTGTCAAGTAAGTAGATGACGAAGTCAGAGATGCTGTTTCCTTCTTAGGGATGTTTCTTTTTGTTTGTTTTTAAGGGGACAGAGCAGACTTTTTTTTTTCGCTCCTCATATGTGGTGGCTGTCCTGTTTTGCTGCCAGCTTTTAATTCCTTGGTTTTCACAAAGTATTTTTCATTAAGAGGTTTCATTTCACTGAGGTTTCCATGTAAAAACAAAATATCTTTTATTGATTACTAGATTCTCAATGGTAAAAATGTGTAACCGAAAATGATGAGAACGTAGAGGGACGGAACTGATGTGGCAGGTTTCCTGCCAGGGCACGCCAACGCGACGGACAGACTGCTTACCCTGTCTGCCTTCGGGGACAGATGGCTTCGTTTTGGACACAGAGGAACATCCATAAAATTAACACTCACTACATGTTCCTTGGTAAATAAATGTGCTTTGATTGATGAAGAAAAACTGCAAAAAGATCTTACAAAATGTTCTTTCCCAGTCCGAAAAACCTCTCTGCGTTTTGAACTGGAGCTAGCTCCTACTTCCAGCCCACAATTCCAAGGCAGCCAAGTAATTTAATAAATGTGTTTTAATGAAATCTTAAGTGACTTGGTTACATTAAAATCCAGTTATTGCACAACAGAATTGTTGTATTCCATGGGAATACAGTACAAATCTTAACTGATGTGAAAACACACAGATTTTGTTTAATATCCTCTTAATCCTGCCAATTTTACTAATAAGATTACTAAATAAGATTACTAGTTGTCTAAAAGGCAACTAAATAAACTGTGCTGTTGACACTTAAAACAACAACAACAGAAAGAAGAAAAAGCAATCTCTCTTGAAACATCCTCTTCCTTTATTATGGCCCCAGTCCAGCAACGGGACTACTTATGTGCTTAAAGTTAATTGAGTGCTTAAGTGCTTTGCTGGACAGTAGCCTGCAATAACATAAATCTAAGTGGACAAATTATTATATACAAGAAACTAGCAACAAAATGAAAATAATTAAACAACTAAAGCTGTTTGTGGGGATACTTGAGCTCCACATCATGATGCAAAGCAAGTATTAATTTTGTATATCTCAGTTTTGCCATTGTATTTCAGAAGAACACATACCTTTCACTGGTTTTGCCTTTCCACTTCTGAACTTCCAGACAGAAATTTATAAAGCAAAGCAAACCCTCCTGCCAGCTCTGTATTCTGATAGGTATCGAAATCTAAATTTGTAGATCCTGAACACTACTGAGCTAAAGGATCGGTCTTTGGGAGAATGATTTGCAACAGTACGTTTTCACTAGAGAGTGAGTATCATTGGAAGGGTAGAAGGAAATTATAAAAGGAAGTGAAATGGGAAATTAAAATATCAAAGTAAGAGGGAAATGGGATTTAATGGAGCATTTTTTACATTTCATCTTTTGGGTATTATCTGAACATATTTGGACTTCCTTTCTCCCCTATCAGCCAGGCCTCTTCTTGAGCCTTAATTTTCATTTAGTTTTTATCTCTGTCACACAGTCTGCCTTTATAGAGTCTCCTTGCTCCTGCTCTAAGAACATTCAGACTAATTTCCTTTTCCCTTAGCCATTTATCTTTCCTACACCCATTCAAGTCTATGGATGCATGCATCTTGAAGGAGGAAAAAAAAAAAAAAAGCTGACTGCATATGTCATAAATGTGCCCAGGAATCAAAAATAGCTTGGGGATTAAAATCCATCAACACCGCACAGTCCAAAGCAAAGTACCCTGGCTGTCTAGACAAGCAAACAAACAACAACAAAAAAAAGAGCTAGGTTTTGCAAGAGCATTTTTCCCAAATTCTCTGTCCTCCTATAAAAATACCGCCTCTTTCACACAAAGCTGCAGCTTCAAGAGAAGAACCCTTCCCCAGAACTTTAGGTGGCTGTTAGCAGGGAGGGTTGCTGTACAGGGAAGCTTCAGACTATCCAACACTGGGCAGTCTGAAAGGTTTGTAAGAGGCTGCATCAGACTTACCGAGCACAAGCCCTTGACTGGTGTGAGTACAGCAAACGCACCGCTGTGCAGTCATGCAAACACGGTCATGACTTAAAGATATTTCTGCTCCTCTTGGTAAGAAGAAAGTGTATGTAGCATTAGCTATTTCCTCAGAAGTGAAAGCTACCAGACACACGATGTAATTTCTGCTATTAGCATCACCTATGTAGGACAGCACAGACAGGAATAGGATCTGGGGCGATGGGAGCCCCATGCACCCTTCCAGCCATCGGTAGCCCCGGCACGCTTTGGGTGCTCTCCCTCATCCGGCCGTGAGGGCTAGGCCAGCTGGCAGTGGAGGCAGCTCTACCATCCTCACCAGCTTTTGGCCATCAGCAAGTCTCCTTGACATGGGGAATGCTCCCAGCCAGACCTCTGACGGGTTTGCAAAATAAGCGTGGTGGACTGGAAAATCTGGTCATGTGTATTGATTTCTGTATCGTGTTACAAATGCACTGGCTGTGCATTGTTCTGGGGCCTTGGCTTTTCTCCAAGTTAGAACTGTCAAGATTAGCCACGGAGTATTTTCATTCAACTTTCTAAACATGTAACATTGTGAAATTGTGATTTTTTTTGTGTGTAAGAAATGGATTTTCAAGGAGATCTGTGAAAAATGATGGTACCTTCCATGTTTAATGCAACTAAAATTTTCAAGGCCTTGAGAACCATGTGGTTTGAATGAACAAAAATTTCTCTTTTTTCCCTCACAACTCCGCACTGCCATCATAAATCAGATCAAGTAGCCTTGCCTTTAAAACTGAGGAATTAAAGCATAAAAATTAAACACCGAGGTAAATTCCCTATAATTGTCTGCACCCCAAACAAAACTCCCTCATGGTATACATAGTCACATTTCTTCAAGCTAGAAAAAATATATACCTAAGTACATTTAAAGGAATATATAATGAGGAGGATCGATAACAGAGCTGTGAAGCAGGCCACGAGGTCACTGTTTTCATGAGTATTTCAATAGGGATCTAGTTTCACACAACAAAGAATATGAACTTGCGCGAGCTATTGCACACCATTAACAGCTAGAAGTCATCTCCAGAACATCACAGCTTCTTAGCTTCTTCCACTGGAAAGTAAAGAAATTGAAGTGTCTGTTGATCCTGCATGACATTAGCAAGATACCAGGATTTTTTATTTTTTAAATAAAATGCAGATTTTCTTCTTTAGACTTCATGGTTTCAAAACTCTTTTCAAAAGCAGGATGGCTTTTAACGTTTTGTCATTATCAGGAAGCTGATGTTGGATAAGAACGATAGTATGAGAGACCAAATTTAAAGGAAGACGTTACATCCTTTATGAAAGCAAACTATACTGTGTAAAAAGAGAACCATTTCAAGCAGAGAACCCATTATTAGGTCCAAGAAAAGCAACAGATATGGAGCTTAGGGTACATTAAGGACTGCTCATCTAATGTCCGTGCTGTTGTTATCAACTTAAAAAAAATAATTAAAAAAGAGGGGACAAAAGTAACTACAACCTGTGGAGCGGAGAAGAGGCTAATGGGGACAAGGTGTCAGCCTGTCCATGCTGAGCACAGCTAAGGACAGACAGCACCTATACAAAAGTGTGAGTTAGTAGAAGATGACTTGGGGAAAATTACGATGGCTGAAAAAAGACAATTTCTGCCCAGTCTGTGATTGATTCCCCCTGCAAACCCTGCCCTTCTGTAGGGTACTATTTAATTCTACATCATCCTCTGCAGCAAAGCTGTTTTAAGGAATTTGCTTTCTTCTCTCAACCTGCCTACTCGCCTGCACACGTGAACTGCAGCACAGCCCTGCCATCCAGGCTGTGCTCCTGTAACAGTGCAAGCGTGCATGACACCACTGATGTTATCCGGAGCAAATGAGAACAAAAAGCCCTTCTACGCCTCCACAACAGGTACTTGGGGAGAAAGCAACAGGTGAGGTGGAGAGAAACCAAAATGTCACATTGCATCGCTCCCAAATGGTAAAATTCTCCCCAAAGGGTTGATTTGTTAGCAAGTACTTGAGATGAGCAGACACAATTCGTTCGTGTCTGGCAGCATTAACTAATTACTAGCTGCAGACAGGAAGCACAGATGCACTGCGTGCCATACCGGCAGTACAAGGCGTGTTCAGCAAGCAACAGCACGAGGGAAAGCACAGATCCATAGAGAACGTACACTGACAAACTTTCAGTGCTTTTAATTGTTCACTTTTTAATTGGTATTATCCTAACAAGAAGAAAAAGGCTTTCCTCAGGAGGCTGCAGAATTATATTTGCCTGAAAGCTTATTCTTCAAATAAAAATGGCTGTTCATAGAAAGTCTATTAGTTTCTTCCTTCATCCCACTGAAATATGTTCTATCCCTTGGGAAATAAATTTTAATTTACTGTAATTTTTCTTGAGGTTTTTCACTTAGTATGTCAACGTACACTTCTCCTTCTTCCTCTTTTTTTTTTTTTTTTACTTTGTGTAAAGACCAAGCTTTTTATAAATAGAATTAAACACGAACAAATGAAAAACAAATGAGTTAAAATCTTAAAAATAGCTGAAACATTTATGGGGCATTCTTTCTAACACTTTTAATTTTAATTCAGTGTTCATGTTGCCATTTTCTAAACAGCAAAAAGGAAAAGAAAACCTCCTAATAAGTAACATAAATTAAACAAGCCCTGTTAATACTGCCTACTGACCCCAGAAAAGCTGATGTGAGAACAGAGTCCACATTTCTTATACAGCCATGCTTATGCACTCAGTCATCTGGGCAAAAATCAGTGGTTTCAGGCGGATGAAAGTTCCAGCAGGGTTGTACCCAGCACAGCTAGTACTTGGTATGCTTTAGGTTTCACATCTAGTTCTGTAGTACTTACTGACTGAATGAGTGAGCGAGTGAATGAAGATGGCCTTGGTATTTAGAAGTGCTGAGCATGCAAAGTGGCAATGCAAAGAAAGCAGGCAGCAAAGCATGAATATGTGAATGTAAATTTTCTTTCTCATGATCAATATGGCAGCCAACCAACACAAAGCTACACACTGCCAGGAGGCTACTGCAATGAGAGCGATAATAATACAGACAGAAGTGATAAGAGACAGGGCTCAGGATAAGCCACACATAACCAGGGGTCACTAAATGCATAGCACCACTTTTTTTTGTATTTAACATAAATAAAACAGAAGAATCATAGTTCACTGCCTAAACTGAATGGGACTGGGCTCCATGCTAAAGGGCAAACCTAGCCAGTACTAACAATTCAAGAGAAAACGCAAAGGTAAACTGGGAAGAGGTTACAAAACTCTGCAGAAAGGACTGCTTTCTCAAGACAGCCGTGTCTGAGCTTCGAGCAAAGTAGTGTCCAAGGTGGAGCCAAGTGCTGTGGGAGAAGGGAGCCCGAGACAGAAACAGCCACTGCATGCCAGGATGGGCAGAGCTCTACGTACGTGCAGCACAGAGCCAGCAGCACCTGCACGGTGCACTGTGCTGGGACAGTGATCTGTATAGGAGTAGGGCATCCCTATGTCTAAATGCTTCTCTTGTGATACAGTTCCCTCAGACATTTCCTGAAAGCTCATCCTGAGCTAGTTCTGTGCTCACCTTACAGATCCCATACCAGTCCTCATCCTCAGCAGCTGAATTCCGCACTTCTCAAGGGGCAACATGTCATGTTTTACTGAATTCCAAGCAGATCAGATCTACTGCATTTCCCTTGTACACAAAAATAAATTAGAAAAATCAGCTACCTTATGCAAAAAAAAAAATGCTAACTTAACTGGTTTGGGTTTGGTTATCTACCACTGATGCTAGCCTAGTTTGCTTTGACTTCAAAACCTTCGATTGCGCTTTTTTCAGTTTAACTTGCTTACTACTGAGACCTGACTCAAAAACTTGCAGTTTCGCAAGTTACTTCTACTCCTCTCCAATATTCTTAGATGCTGACACAATATTTCTTATTCTGTCATTATACTAGTCCTCTCTCCACATGATAGAGCTAGTAAGAAAGCTGTGCGCCCAGCTCTGCGATACGATGCACTAATTCATTCTGTGTTTTGGCACAGGGCTCCTCTGGCACACCTAATTTGATTATATTCAGCCTTCAAGTTTTCCTCTCACTTTGGATGCTGTCATTTCTACTTCTGTAACTGCATTCACTTAACTAGCCTTCCTTCATCTCATTTCTAACATGCTCATTCCTGAAAATAAGACAAAATAGTCATCTGGTAAGGTAGCATCATTAGGAACTTTACGATGCTCCTAATACAATCTGGAATATATTCACACAATCTGCACCTTTAACAGCAAGGTGATGCATATTTTTCTTTACAAATATATATGTAGATACAAATATATATTTGGTAATATTAACATTGATCTCCCTCTTAGAAGTAGCTACAAACTACAGAGCAACAATATGCTAGCAAAAAAAAAAAAAGTAATCTCTATTACTAAATTACATTCAGTTCCCTCCTACCCTGTGCCTGTACGAGGTAGAAAACAGTAGTTAAAAACATGTCTAGCAGCTAGCATCAGCTGCATTAGCGCATGTCATGTAGTGCCTGCTGTGTTTTATTAGACAAATATAAAATTAACAACAGAGCTATAATGATTTCCTAAACTGGTTCCAACACAAATTTCCAATTTGAGGTCAGATGTATTGCCTAATAAAGTTTTACAACAGCAGTCAAATAGTGGTACTTAGCTCCCCAGAAATACAACTCCTAATTCACCAGAATTAGTTTTAAGACTGTTGTTCATCACATAAAACAAAAATAAATATTATTATAGCTTTACCCAAAATGCTCAGACGGTAATATCCAGAGAAGATGGTGTTGGGTTACTTTCACTTCAGACAACACAAATAAAGATACTTGATATATTTACATTTGTAGCAAACATGCACTATAACATCACCATTATTTGATCTGATGCTTGTAAACTGTCAGTTGGAAACTGTTTGGCAAGTATACACTTGGATTACATTGCTTACAGAGCATGAAACTTAAGATAATAGGCTACTAGATTTTTGCACTGGTAAACCTTTTGTCTTTGTGATGGAGAAAATCGAGGCAAATAAATAAGTTTCTAGCATATCAATAAATTAAAACCGAAGAGATCTAGTTCTAGGTTAGTGAAAACAGAGATGACAGCAGGATCTGTTCCACAATAACAAAAGAGTTCATCTTCAACAACTGTTGCTTGACACATTCAGGAATCTGGTGCTAGGCATTATTTTAGGTCTTTGTCAGAAACCAGTGGTGAAGTCAGAGAGTCAGAAATTGTACGAAGAACAATAGAAATGTGAGTAGAATTTCCATGGACCTGTATTTAATTTATAAAAAAGATATTTCAAACATTTAATCATGTCTGCAAAGCATTATTTTGAACATGTCCATTTAAAATAGTAAATTTTATATAAAGACTAGTAAGCTGCCCAGACTGGAAAATCAAAATCCTCTCCCTAAGGATAAGCCTAATCTAACTAAAAGCTTTGTACAATAAAATAAGGAAGGCTCATAATTTTTTTCAATATGTTCTTAAATTAAGTAAGCTAAGACTAGGACTTTGTTAAGGACTTTCTTCATCCACCCCAAAAGACCGCAGGATGCACAGATCCGCTGCAGTTAGTAGATGCACTTTCTGCGGGGCTTTTTTTTACAGATCAGTCCCCAGAAGCGCTCTGCCACAACAGGACAGCACATGCTGCTGAACCAGCACCACTGGCTGGCAGGGAAACTGAACGGGGTTAAACATTTCTGACATAAGGCTACCTCTTTATTGCCATAAATGGTTCGTCCTCCCCTCCATAACCACAGTGATCATCTCAAGGAGGAGAGGAGAGGAGGGTGCTGTCTGGTGGTTAACAGTAGAGTGCCCAAATAACAATAGGTTGCACAAACTCTTCCAGTATGTGCCTGCTCACAGAGTATTTTGGGAAAGCCCTTTTCCTTGTTTCAGTGATAACACTAACCTGTGGGTATCGCTGAGCATTACACAGCACCTGAACCGAAGGAGGAACGCCAGCAGCCAGCGTGATGGAGACACTGGTGGGTCTGCTTGCAACACCACTGACTGCACTGCTTTGCCTTGTGATGTGCTCAAAGCATGAGGAATTTATGGTTAAATACAAACTGCAGCTCTGGCTGAAATAAAAAAGATTCCATTACACTAAAAAGACTTAATAAGGAACATTTAAAGTCATTGCTGGGTCATCTCATATGTGTCCTGTTTGGAGAGGCCAAACTCATATCGCACAGTGGGGTATCCCAGAGCAAACATATTCATGGATTTTATGCTCTCTGTATTTTAAGTGGGAATCTGAAATAGAGTACAAAATTTTCCAAATTGTATCAAATGACCACAATTACGTCTGTACACACACATTACAGAAACAGACACATACACCAGGGGTGCGAGCTTTACACAGGGCCTCAGCATCACATAACAGACGCTCTGTGGATCTTTAGAGTTTGTAAAAATCTGATCACAAACAGCTAACGAAGCACAATCAAACATCTCAATTACTTTCAGAATGCTGAAGATGTTCAGCAGCAAAGAATCACGTGGTTGGTTTCAAGCAGCAGAGTATTTGTTTAACGATCCCATATGCCTTATATCACTAACTGTGGCTTTGTGCTGTTTTTCTAACTACTGACTCCTATAAAACCAGAACACGAGATAAGGTTATACTGCTGGAGATTAGCTTTCCCTTCTCTCCTCCTTCCTCCTGTGCTCCTTCTTCCCAGTTACAGACTCTTTGGGGTTTCATTATTTAGCTTTCCCCTCAGGCATGGGGAAAACACCATTAGAGCCATTTTACAGGCAGCAGGATTCTATAAATGAGGCTCTTATTTAAACAGCCTCACACAGAGCTGATGTCAAAGTTCTCAGCTATTTACAGGTGACATCACACGAGACGCCTTCTGAAGCATAGCCAAAACAAGTACCATGCACAGATTAAGTTTTCTTGTCCAACATACATCAGAAAACAGTCATTCCATCCTCACTTCACCTCACCAAGCTGTTTCTTCAAGGAAATATATGACAGAGCTGCATGGCAACTTTTATTTTTGGCCCTGGAACAGGCTAGACCTTGGTTCTCCCTGAACAAAAACTGAGCAGACATTTGTGGGGACAACTATTATCTTTCTCATCAGATTTTCCAATCCCTACTGCAAGCCTGCAGCAAACAATGAAAAAAAAAAAAAGGATGGGGTGGGGGGGATGAGGTCTGATAGCAGCTCTAGACAGACATGGCTAAATAATCACTGTTTAATTAATCAAGATCTGACAGTGCCACCAATAGTGATAAGCCAGGACGTGAATAAATTACTTTTGTCATTATATTTCTTAGAATCCACCTGAAACATACCAAAGGAATAAGGCCCCAGATCTTTGGGGTTGAACTATATGTAATATCCAAGTAAGTACCACATATATATAAATATATAATATTTGGGGTGAGGAACAAGGACAAAATTGTATTTTCCAAGGTCAAGCAATTTCTTAGCAACTCAGCTTTCCAAACTTACAGTAATAACACATTCTTATAGGTAGTCCCATTATTTCAGTGGAACTGCTCACATGAAGGACACGACTGCAGTGAAGCCATTTGCAGGATAGGGCCCTGAGTTTTGAAACCTAATGTGTGATTTACACAATACACACATGCTTTGAAACATCTTTCTATTCCTCTGTTAGATATTAATCCTACATAGTAAATTTTGCCATTTATTAGCATACATTTGGAATTTATTTTCTCAATGTTTAATCACGCATAGCAGTCATTAGCATATATGAACACTCCTTTTCTAGAGCAGTTTGTGTAGAATTCTCATTTGGGTTAATTACTATGTAAGATAGCTAAATTCTAATTAAAATTCAATGGCACATGTAATGATAAAAATTTATCAATACAGGGTCCTTTTCAGCAGTTACTTTTATTAAATTACTTCATTGTTTATTTCTTGAAATTGGGATTTTAAATTAGGCTGGGTTTTTTACTGCCATAATAATGGTTTCACTAGGTTTTAACTGCAATTTTTTACTCCATATTTTAAGGGAATAAATGCCTTCCAAGTTTTGTATTTACTCATTTTTGGTTTGATATGGCTTTAAAGATTTATATTAATCTCCATCTCTCAGCACAAGGTGCAGGAGTTTGGTACCATTCAGGCTAATGGCTAACATCCATTAACTTCAGGGGAGCTAGGAGCCATGAAGCCAAATAGCATAGATCAAATCTCTCTATCGATTAAAACAATTCTTAAATGAGAACTCTACTATTTTCCTTATACTACTAGCCAGTACTATAGCTGTAAAGACCAAGCTTAATTAGGAGCAGTTAGTGCTAACCATCACTGGTGCAGGGCTGAAGGCAGCAGCCTCTGCTGTTCCTCAAGCTAGCTCCAGTGCTGCACTTTTAGAAGTCACCACCATGGATGTTCACAGGTATTTGCATAAATATCTAGCAGCTGAGAAAAATACTTTGCTCCCACAAACATTCTTCTACTTTTAGACAAATTATCTACATTAGGCAAATCTTACAGCTTAAAAAAATATGGAAAATATTTTATTTCATTTGGGTGGGGTGAACTGTGCATAAAGAATGTTTGCCAGGTTCTGGTCTGAGCTCATGCTTTGCTCACTGCATGCAGGACGAACTGCTGGAAACTAAACGTGCCCTAAACAAAAACAAAGCCGAGCAGCAAAAACTGTTTTCTGCTGCATTAAATGCAGAAGGCTGTTATTCTCAAACATAAAAATGACAAATCACCCTTTAATCAAGTTATGGTTAATAAACTCATCCAATTTTTGCTTAATCATGTTAATATTCAGACATGTTAAACAGTAAATCCCTTCAGGCATGCAATCCTGTTTGCCAAGTTTCAGCCTACAACAAGGTGTAAATCTCTGAAAGCAGCCCTTTGGAAATGCTGACAAACCTTTGGCTGTTGTAGTATAAGCTGGAATCTCTGTAAAACAAAGGGAAAGCACAGCTAAGTTTCTCTACTAATTTCTGTTCTGCCTAAGATTCACACAAGGTAATTCGCCCATCCTAGATTTACCCCTTGCAGAACCTCCGTTGCTACACAAGCCAGAAAATATAATTGAAACTGGCAGGAAGAACAAAAACGAACAATAATAAATTATTATTAGAGCATAATATTTATGACAAAATATAGTTGATACTTCCACTAATAGTTTAATTATAGTAGATCGGATTATCGGAGACAACTGTAATCAGATTCATGCAGTTGTTTGTTTTTAAAGGTGCTTTATGACTTCTGAAGCAGAATAAATGATAAATAATGCATTTCCTCTGAGTTGGTGGGAAAAGTCAGGCTATAATTAGCATACAAAATTACATATTCCGACACTTGATGTTCACCGATGCCATTTCTGTCACGTCATGCAGCATAAATAAAAAGCTGGCAATGTGAATACCCCCTAATAACTTTTTTCTTCCCAAAAGCCCAAATACAGCTTTTTGTCGAGTAACTCCTTACAGGAAGAGCCCCTGGATCCGAAGCTCCCACCAGCTTTATTCTAAACGAAAAGCCCACTTTGTGCCACACGTGACGCGAAAACTGCAGACTGCTGCCGGATCCTAAAGAGAGGCGCAAAGAAAACTCGGACAGCATGGCAAGGAAGGCCCCTTTAAAGGCAGAACCCAGGGAGATGCTGAGCAGGGGCTCCAACAGAGGACCTTTGTACTTCGATGCAAATGAATCCCTGAAAAACAGACTGCAGACAATGACCAGGGAGAAGTCACAGAGAGCCAATCCATCTGCAGCTATTTTGTTAACTCAATGTTTCTTACATTCTTTCTGTTACACAAAACACTTGATGTTGACAGCTGTGAATTTTAAACAACTATTCTGTGTATGTTTTTCTAATTTTGTGTATTCAGAAAGTTTCCCTGCACTGGGGGTTGAAAGCAGAATCCTTGGATTCTATAATTTAGAGATTTCATGCTTTTCAAATAGTCACAGCGACTCTGATGGAAAAACAAAGTGGAAATTAAGTGTCTAATGGAGAGGGCTTCAGATAGCAAGAAAAGTGGTTGCTTTAGAGATCTTACACAAAATAAAATTCATATAAATATGAGCTATGATTACAGAGAGTCTCTGTAAACTATTTGCTGCATGCGGCAAATATATTAATAAAAAGTATGGAAACTTTGTTCAGCTAAACCACAGTCTGATTACTCAAAATCCACTCGTACTTTGTAGTGCGCCTTTTAAAGAAAAACTGCAGCATTTTGAAGAAAAAGTTTGCCTTCAGTCAATTAATTAAATAAAATATTTGGATATCAGCAATTTGTCCGTGTAATGAATGAATTTTTTTGACTAGGTCAAAAACTAACTTAAAGCAGATGCTGGTTTAAAGCATCTGCATAGAAAGCTGGTCTACATTTCTACGTATATCGAAGGAAAAAAAAAAAAAAAAAGAAAACCCACAGTTAAAAGGCTCCCTGTAAAACAGAAAAAAGAAAAATGCAAACAAGATTCCCTTTTCCACCAAAAAAAAAGACTCGAAAGTAGTTATCCATGGGTATTCCGTGATGCTTTGGCCATGACCATGGATAGATGTGCCAAGTGCTGTTATTATGTATAACCTGGCATTTAGCAATCCTGGCCAAACCGTAGTTTTGGGTTTACCCCCTCTGGATCCACGTCACTGATGGGCCCACACTGTCCCCAGCAGCGAGCAGGCCGGGAGGAGGCCGGCCATGGGGACAGGGACCATGTGGCCTCCTCATGGCTCTGCCACTGTGAGGCCCTCAGAGTCCACTGCCTCTACCTCCTCTCCCTGAACTTCTCAGTTTAAAACCAAGTGGGACCCTGGGGAGGTACCTGAAGCAGGGAGGGGTACAGGCCGCTCTGTGTGGCAGGGGACCAGGAAGACCCTGCTTGCCCTGGAGCCAGGCTGCTGCGACACACCGTGACAGTGACGAGCTCCATGCCCGTGCCATGGCCGTGTGCTGGGCCTCTCCCCACCCTGAGCAGCACAGTGGTAAGGTAGGCTTCTGTGGCGGTCCACCTCCTCCTCTCCAGGGAGACCAAGAAAGCAAGCCAAGATCTGAGGAGACAGACACTCCACCATGTTCCTGTCTACGTCTTCTGCTCAATTTCCTTCCCCTCCACCAATGGCCTGGGAGTCAGAAACCTAAACGTCGCTGCTCGGCTTCAGGCCTCGACACCTCTCCTCTGCAAAGTGTCTTCAGGCCGCTGACAAAAAACTCCGCCAGCAGCCTCCGCACAGCCTGCTCCATTTTGACATTCTCCCTCCCTAAAACCTGCAGGAACCGAGCAGAGCAATGGCAATGTGGTTTTGCTCGAGGGAGGACAGGAGGTGGGTTTTGTCTAGTCTGGAAACATATTTTCACTTCTTCCCAGTCATTTATTGTTCTTCTTTTGGCACCAGAAGAACATACTTTGGACATGAATTTCTCTGTGGGTGTTACATGGGAAATTAATCTCTCTCCAAGGGTTACAGGGTCCAGGACAGTTTTGAAATATGTGCAAGACGATGGAGAGGGAGGGAGGCCATAGAAACGAGGCCACTCCATCAGGCAGGCCGGGGCTGCATGCTCACTGCTGGGTGAGGGACGCTGCCTATGGCTGGGCACAGGACGAGCTGCCTCTGGTGATCTCAGCCACACCAACACCGATCTGCACAGGCCTGGTGACACACTCGTGCCATCCCCCACACCCTCATCCTGTCCCCCACGGCTGCGAGCATCCCCAGGCATGGGGCACAAAGCAAGCAAGCTGTCGGGAGGGAGGGGACGCTTCACCAGCATGCACTGTAAGGTCTGCCGTTGTTGTAGGCTTCCAGCAGAACACCCTGCATCAGCATTGCCTGCTCCACTCTTCCCTTCTCACAGCGTGATTTCAGTCTCATTATTTATTTTTACGATGTAGCATATTCCATTTACATGGCAGTTAAGTATTATAATCAGTTTGAAGTGCCCCTATGCTAGGTACTATCAAAAATAATAAAAAAAAATAAAATAAAAGTTGTAGAACTTTGATCCAAAAGCTCAAGAGAACCATGAAAAGCTTTACTCTTTTTTTTTTCCTGAATTAGAAAAGAAGCAGAAACATATCAAACAATTGTTTTTTTATATAACTTCTCATGAGTCACTCCAAGGCATTAGACACCACCATACACATAGATATTAAGGCACTCCTCTGGCTCAAAATTATGCTTTATGCAAACAAAAGGCCTCTCACTATGGATTTACACAATAGGTTTACGCTGAGCCACTACGATCTATCATGTAACTGAGTGCTTAATGACTCTTTAATTTAAGGATTATTGACACAAAAGATGTAACAGCTGCTTAAGAGTTACTACACAGCAGCAGCTTTCCAAAAAGATATCACTTCATCATTTTTGTATTTTCTAAACTATCCAAAGATGCTTACACTCATGGCAGTGACTTGAAAGATGGAAAAATTCAAGGGGAAATAAATTAGAATATACTTGACCTCAGTGAACTAGGAAAAATATAAATTTAAACACTCTTGGTTGAGAACAGATTTGTTTCTATTTATTTCTGACATGCCAAGAAGCTTATTTTATCTGAAGAGAAGCCTTCCAGACTAGGACCCTGTATTTTACATTGAAGGCCAAAAATTATTTTTTTAAGCAAAGTTAAGCCCCTTGCAGGAGTCACTTGGGTTGCAACTGACAGAACTTTAAGCACGAGTGGTAAGGAGCACCACCGTAATAACAGAAACTGGACAATATAGGAGAGTTTGTTAGGTTTTTTTTTTTTTCCCCTGCATGCACGTGCGTGTATACATATATATATTTATAAACCCTTTAACAATGAATATTCCCACTGCCAAGCATTCAGAGACAGGGCTGATTTCCTTTCAAGTAATTGATGTAGCCTTTCTTCAGTATCCAGTCCAGACAAGTTCTCAAACGTGAAGCAGGAAATCACACCGTCAAAGGAAAGCTGAGCATTCCTGCCACACGGTCCGGGTCAGCCCCTCAAAAACACTAGATTTATACTACTGCTGCCAAAAAAACTTGCATTTCCATGCCCTCCTGTTGCTAAGATAAAGGATGTTTCCTACTGCCTCAGAATGCCGTCCTCATTTAAAACTCCAGCTATGTTCTGACAAAACATGCTGCTGTCACCCCAAATTGAGCAAATGAGCCTATGTCCTACAGTATAAAGACCAAAAGAGTTATTGAATATCACCCGGGGAGCACAAAATGAAAAGGCTCCCATTTCTTCCTGACCTTTTTGGGCATTTTTTCCTGAAATCGGCCTAGCCCTTCAGCCTTCATTTCTCATTCTGTCTGTGGTAGCACAGGAAGGACAGCTTGGACTTTTCAGTTTCAAACAGATCAAGTTTTGTTAAATAACTTTTTTTTCTTCTTCTTCAAACCAGAAGCGGAAGGGAACACTGTGAAGAAAATGGAAACTGGCAAAGAGCTTTAACTTCAAATAGCCTTGTAAGTCAGTGTTGATGTGCAAAACTAATTCTGTTTTTTCGGCATTTAAATATAACCCGACAGTTGCAAAGGGGAGGGGTAAGGGTAGGAGAAGTGTGCTGCAGATTACCAGCCAAGTACAAAATGCGAAGAAGTGTAGTGTTATGCCTTCTGTTTATCAAAAGCAATACGGATTAGATTTATTGGCACCATGCTTTACAGAGGAGGCTATATACAAACTTGCACTGGAAGGTCTCAGGAAAGGGCCTTGGACAAAAAGCACTGCTGCACCCCCAGTGTCTGGGAAAACAACGCCTCATCCACGTCAGGAGGGGAAGTTTCCACAGAACAAGAACCCCAAGCTTCAGTAAAAAGAGATATGCAAATAGCCTCATCCATTAAAAAAAAAAAAAGTACCACTGAATATAATGTATCTAAATATTTGTTCAGGGTTAAGTGGTGTTGTCTAAACAAGCAGAAAAGCTCTTTTTTTATGTAGATTTGCTTTCCCTGTTAGGAGTTCCAGCTGCATACTTACTGCTTGTTTATTTATATGCTTTTCATTTCCTAGAAATCTTCTGTCATTTTTCAGACGCATGGGGTAAGCAATATTCTGACATCGTGTAACTCTATGATCCATATCATCGTCTGTTCAAGCTTTAGCTTACTATCTATTTTTACCAGTCATCATAATATGCTGATGGGAAACTGCACACTTCTCATCCTTAAAGAACAAGACATGAAACTGGACGGGTTCTTGTTTATCCACCTGTAATTACACCCCACGTGCGAGAGGCCACATTTTCCTGGGGTAAGACGTCTGCCTGTTCAGCACAGGCTGCGTCCCAAACCGTTGTTTAAGCCTGCTGGCAATGCTGCTTCCTACAGCAACCCAAATTTTGCCTCTCCTTGTCTCTGCGGCTTTCAGCGTTGTCATTACTTGATGCTGTTGGTCCCATGCACAATCCAGAAGCACTTCATAGCTAAGAGGAAGAAAGGATTTCTACCACAAGAAACAACCATTGGTGCAAGGGGTCAACAAGCACTACCACTGATGTAGGACCTGGAGCACTGAAGGGTGTAAAGACGGCTGAAGTGCAGAATGGGATCCCGACTGCCATTAACTCATCGTGTAGGAGATATATGGGATCACTCAAGCAGAAGGGGAGATCTCTGACAGCTCACTCAAAGGAAGATGAGGGAATGCTACCATATTGACATATTGAATAGGCATCTGGAGGGGAGGCACCTCACTCTTTTCCTCATCCTGGTTGAGAGAAAGCAGTTCTATGAAATGAGCAAGAGCTGAAGAATTCCAGAGGGTTTTTTTTTTTTTTTTTTTTTTTTTTAGGGGGGTGGGTAAAGGCTTTTAAACATAACATAGAAAATTTCTTTTGATCCTTTAAGAGAATATTTAAAGGCGGACACTCAAAAACCTACCAGCTTTACCTTATGCAGTGATCTCAGCATCTCACTAGAAAATACACAAAAAATGATACATAACCTTGTGTTACTGCAAACAGAATGGAAGCATTTACGGGCAAGTCTGGCATCTGCCACAGTCTTAGTTCATTATTGACTAAATGATTGCAGATATGTAAAAAGTTAACAAACAAATTTCTACTTAATGTCTGTCCTTGTGCAACACCAGTATTCAAGTGTTACATTCCAGAGAAAAAGCCACTCAGGAGCCTCTTTTGAAGACAGCATTTACTTCATGATTCTTTTTCCAAATCTATTGTTTGCATGAAACTTTTTCCAGCTGGTTAGTCACACCAAATCAAGACAGCCAGTAATCAAGGACAACTCTACCTGATGAAGGATGGGCCCCTCTTGGTGGGCCCCCGTCTCTCAACAGCCATTTGTTGTTGCTGAAATTACATTTTCTCCTGAAATAATCCTGGAGCCCCCAGATAGCAGAACACCAAAAGGGAAAAATTACTATTCAGCCTGTACGAGACCTTCGTGCGCACATCAATAGCCAGAACAAAGAAACAGACCAAACTAAATATTTGAAAATGAAAATACAACTTCACAAGCAGAAATGACCCCCTAAACTCCCCCCAAATAGAAGCCCCAAGTCATCAGCAAAACTTCTGTATAGTTTCACGCACAGAACTTATTTTCCTTTACCAGTGCTGTTCACCTTGCATAAATAGCTCTTCTCCTTTCTTCTGTGGAGGAAAGCAATCTACCATGCCCAGGTGGATTTAATAAGGGAGGTCTAATACTGGAGGTCAAAGAATATGAATGGATTAAAAGATTAGGGAGAAGAGCATGAAGGCTTTCACCTTTACGGTTCCTGTTCTGAATTCGTCTGATGTCAGCTGTGAGCGAGCAGTGTAACCATCAAGGAGCTGTGGCTGCATGGAAATCTTTCCTTCAGCTTCGAGGAGTTACAGTAAGGGATCATTAGAAGAAGTAAGTCTGAATATTTTGAAAATATTTACTGAGACTGCCTCTCATTATGAAGCCCCATATCTACTTTTCTGTTTCTTCATATTCCACCACCATAAACACCGTGGTGGCTTTACAGTTAAAAAAAGAAACCCCACACTTTTCACTATTAAATTCAAATTTACCAGCTACACCATCTTTTTTCCTATTACTTCAAATCTCTAATATCAAACAGATATCCCTATCCACCACTTTCAGTGCAGTTTCCTGTTACTTGAGGCGTTCTTCGTGTACCAAATTACACTTATTATGAGTGGTAAACTGCAAAACAAAAGCAAAAAAACAGACACCAGAAAAACAAAACAAAAGCACAATCTGACTTTGGTAAAAGTTATTCCTGTAGTCTCCGTGATCAAACCAGTCCATAGTAGCCATGGACTGCAACTTAACCTCCCCTGGGATTTTGGCAAAATCACGTTAAAGTGGTTCATTATGGCATTACCAATGGCTAAAAGCGCAGCACGGTTTTACCACGCTTGTGCACATAAATTCTCAGCCACCTTTTAAGACATAGCTCACTGCTTCAGCTCCACAAGTTATGCAGAAATCATCTTATTTTTTTCACTGCTGAAGTCCATATTTTCACTTTCACATAGCCAATTGGGAATGCAACCAGCAAAGTGCTTGAGAATTAAATCAGGCATACATTTGGGGTCCTGTCATGTAAGAAAGGAGGGAGCTCAACAAGTAGCACGCTGTTTCTACATATTGGAAAAACACTCAGAAGAGGTGGGTGTCGTATTGGGTTCAGGATTTAAAACCAGCCATGATTGCCTCCAAAATTCCTTCAGTTAAAAAAGCAAGCCGCACAACAGAACCGTCAGCCGTGACTGAGGCTGGTTGAGTAATAAACTCAAAACTACATAAAATGAACCTCATGTTTCCATGGTGATGAATTCATCTTTCTCTTCAGAGTGTCTTGTGATGTAGAAAACATTCCCCAGTACTATTTTGGTAGTAATCATTCTAATGGAAAAATCACCATCTCGGACAATACTAATGAAAACACCAACTTGCATTAATTTTAGGATGACCTTGATAAATTGGCAGGTGAAGATGAAAGCAGCACAGTGCCCAACGGAAAAGTAAATCAGTGAAGATGCCCACTAGTGACATACATATATATTAAAAATTAAATAAATAACTAACCACAAGGCTGGTGGCTGCTAAGATGAATGTGCAGAACTGTTCATCTGCTTTACCTCTCTGATACAAGCTAGTAAATCCATTTTTGCCTCAGTAAGCTTCCTCGACAGTGAGAAGATTTAAATCTTCTCAAACAGATACAAAACATATCATCTCCTTAGGCTAGCCTTGCTTAATGGCAGTGAGGCATGGCCAATTGCAGCCACTCTTAACACGAGATATTTGACAGGTATAAGATCAGGCATATACTGTAGGAAAGGTCCCAAAGCTCGCCTTCAGTCACGAGGCTGCTCTAAGGGTATGAACTGCTAAACTCTGTCACCATCACTTAACTTACAGCGGTCCTTAATGTGATACGGTGTTCTGTTCGGAGGGGAAAAAAGAAAAAAAACCTTCTTAAGGGTACATACTTGACTTTGAACCAGTGACACATTTCTGAAGGAAAGCACCTGATGGGACAAAGACGTACCACACTTCATTCAGCACGCATGGCGCGTGCGGCAGTGCAGGATCTGCAGTAACAGACCCTTGTACCAGCGTCCGCGAGGGCTCAGCGCTGTGAGCTCGAGGCAGGTCTGCTACGCCTCGGCACGGGAAGATGTTCCCTGGGCTCCCTCAATATGCAAATTTACCTGTCCCACTTGGATAGGAAAAATGAGGCATCTTAACTTGCAACCAGACCAAGAGAATGTTGGCTACAGAAACAGAATGACGATTTTGATTCAAAAGGCACGTAAGCACAAGTGTCATTTGAAGCACATAAGCAGATGCTAATAGGCCTGCTCAAGTGTTTAGAGCTACACATATGCATAAGCACTTTCCTCGAAAAAAAACCTGCAGATATATCCGACTTTTACTGACACTGTAACTGCATTTAGTTAACAGACTCAGATATGTTCAGGGCTGCACTTCTTAGAGCACAATCTTCTACCAAATGCATATTGGGAGGATGATTTAACCAGAAACAACTTGACAGACTCTGAAAACAGAAATGAAATACACTGCTTTTGGTATAAAATTGTCCTTGCAAACATCTAAATGACACAAAATGCTAACTAGCTCTGAGTAGGTCGCAGGTATTTGTTGTGGATATAATTCATATTCAGAAATCCTCTGGTGATTTTCTTGAAAAACTGGTTGAGATTTGACTTCTCTCTGTGTCAACAGAAACTGTGCCCTACACATTTCATATTCTTCCTTTTTGCTTTATGCACTAAATCTGAAAAATATTCAGCAGAATAGTGCTGTTCTGATACATTTCTAATTTAACAAGCAGCAAAGCCATACGGGCTAGAAATAAAAGATTACCTTAAGGAAAGACATGAGAGGGAGCCAATTATACAAAGATGTGTCAACGTGTGCAAAGTTTATGAAAAACGATCAGCATTACATCTGAGTCAGTCCTGACTTTATATGGGTTACTTTTTTATTCCTGTTGCTTTAGAAAGCTATTTGTTTTTTTTACAGTATTAATCCTTCTGTTTAGCCAACAGTCCATAAATGTGCCATTTTGTTATTTCAGATTAGGGAGAAATGCACATGGTATTAGACAAACACAGCAAGAGGTAATACAAGTGATATACTTTGTGAACATGCAACAAAGTGAGGTTGCTTTTTCTCTTGTGATCTCTGATAGTCAAGAGAAGTTCTCTTTTTCCTGTAATCATGAATCTAAAGCCATCGACTATGTTAAACCAATTTTCTGCATGTTTTTAGAGCTTCCTCAAGACTTGGTTCCAATATTCAAACACTCGTTAAATTGTTATCAGTATTCTTATTAATTAACATTAGGTTCTTGCAAGAAAACGGGTGATCCGGAAAAAAAATCAGGTAAAACGTTTAAATTTACTAACTGACCCCAGATCTCAGTAGAAACACGCAAGATCTAGTCCTAGTACTGCCCTTGAATAATGTCGCATTCAGCATCCTAAGAGTACTGCAATTAAACCACAGTCTAATTAGAACACAAAAGACTTTTTGGTAATGAATCTTGCTGGCAAAGAGCATCTTCAACACTTACTTCACAAACAATAGCAGTTGTCGAGGGATGCTAAACAAATTTCAGAACTGGGTCTTTTCACGGCAATTTGGAATATTTGAGATTTTGGTCTTTGGTCCTCAGTGTCAGCTAGTTATTTATGTTCCCAAAATGTACTAATGATCTCTAGGCAAATATACACCATTTAAAAAATTTACCAGTGTGCCTGTGATTACAGATGGCTTTCCAAGGGAAGCCTGGACTATCCCTTTCTGACCTATTTTCCTCCAGTTCCGCTTCTCTGTCCTCTCAGCTGAGTGCTGGAAGCTGCCTTAAGTGGGATAAAAATAATAATAAAAACCCAGCGCCTACAGCAACCCTCAAGCTACAGAAGGTGAAAAGAATTACATTCTTAATTCACAAGACTCTTTTTACATATAATCATTCCTTTTAGGTAAAGGTCAAGTTACAAGATTTTTTGCATTATGCATAGTGATTTCCATTTTGGCTTATTATTCGGTGGTATAAAATTTATGATGTCAGATTTCATGACAGTTAAACCTGAGTTTGTTCTATTTCAGAATGACATCTGGGTGTAGAGAATAACAAAGCTTCTACATTAAAATGGCCTCATATTTTTAGGCCAGCTCCTATGAAAGACATGAGAACAGCAGATACTTCAACAGATGTTCAGAAAAATATTTTACTTTTCAAGTGCTGCTGAACTAAAATGGGAGTAGAGTTGCATAATGGGAAATGAATCATTACAGTCAATCATGAAAAATATTCAATTGTTTGGAATCAAAGAGTTTGGAAAAAAACTCTTATTTCAGTGCTATTGCAAGACATTTTATATTCAAAAGCAAATAATCTAAGAAAACACTCAATGCTGCTGCTTAATCCACTTATGAGAAAAAACAGGTTCTTCAAGGAAATAAATGTATAAAAGCACATGTTTTATTTGTTAATGCATGTAGCAGATAATGATTTTTAGCTGACAGTACAATTCTTCATTATGGCAATGCAACATCCTTAGTGAAAATTGAGTAGTCTTAAGGTGTTCTGTGCTGTTCATTCATGCAAAGAATTCTTGTCAAATATTTTAATGAGAAGAAAAGTATGGCAGTCGAGATTAAAAGTCAAGGTGACCTTTAACTGTGGAAAACAGTATCTACATATCACCTTACATTTCTTTTTAAGGTCATCACTTCTCTCCTGAAGAGTCATTCCTTAAATAGGAAAACGCCGTGCATGGAAAGAGCTAACTAAAAACTGTTCTCATCTCAGTATGAAGCTCGACGTTACACCTACTTTAAATCACACACATCCTTTGGTATAGGCCTCGAATGCTTGCTGTGGTGTCTTCAGCAAAATGAGCAAGAAAACTGCACTTTAGGAAAATAGTGGATGTACACCCACCCCATGCTTCAGTAAAGCAATAGAGTGATGTCCTACGAGCTGTCACTCCTCTCTAGGAAGAAAGGCAGGGTTGAGGCCTCTTGTTCCGGGAGAAATGGAGTGACCTGCTTTCTGCCGTCACGCTCCAGGCTGCACAGGTTAGATGAGCAAATACTCTGCTCCTTGCACGTCATGCAAAGGTTCTGCTGCATGAACAAAATCCTCCACCCTCGATCTGGCCTTCGACAAGTACCAGAATAGTTTGGAAACATTGTTCTGGTTACTGGAGGTGAAATACAAACACGTCATCAAATACTGGCTTTTCACAATGTAGTTTAATGTCTACTCAAAGTAGCCGTGGCCAAGGGGCGATATCTGTACTGCAGCCCCCTCTGCTAGAGACCCCCCAAGACCCCTCTCGCTGCCCTGGGCAGGATGCCAGGTCTGGATGCCAGCCTGCAGAGCCCTGCATTTGTCCCTTCTGCCTCCCAGCCATTTTACAACGTCCATTTACCCCTCTACAACTGGAAGAGGTAGCAAACCTGAAAGAAGGACAAAGTCCTAGAAGGCCTTAAGCTGTTAAAAAGAAACTCAAAAAATAAAATAAATAAATCCATGTGGGTACAGAAAGAGGAATCACGTGGCAAGGGCAGGTTGATAGAGACCTCAAGCCTGGTCCTAAATATCAACGTGAACCTGCTCTCTCATTTACGTATTTTGTCTCTCAATTTATTCACTGATCTCTCATCTTCGCTCACTTTCCCACACCAAAAGCAGTTCAGGTATAACATGACATTAGAGCAGCGATAAGGCGTACAGATCAGCATTGGTTTATGTCCAGCCTGCTTGGCATGAGCTGCCCACAAGCACAGGCAGAGAAATGAATGTTTTCTTGTATCTGTCCACAAAGATACATTCTTAGTTATATATACTAAGAA
Source organism: Anser brachyrhynchus (assembly GCF_964034855.1). Classification (NCBI taxonomy): domain Eukaryota; kingdom Metazoa; phylum Chordata; class Aves; order Anseriformes; family Anatidae; genus Anser; species Anser brachyrhynchus. The sequence goes on along the minus strand of NC_137707.1, from coordinate 15,762,004 downwards.
GATTACTCACAGAGAATCATTAATCATCTTTATCACTACCAAACATAGTATCAAACACATACAAAAATGTGTTTCCTAATTGCTACTATGGAGACAAAGGAACAGAGGAATGAAAGATGAAAATAAAGTACCAGGTGTCATTTCTTCTGCAAAATTGTACGTGAAATAATTTATTTAATGGGTGATATCATTTATACAAGGTTCTAAGTGAATCTTAAATAATTATAATACCCAAACACAGTAAATCAGATTTAAAAATTGCCTAAGAAAAGTATTGTGGATAAAGTTGCCAAAACATACCGTAATGGGATGAATCTATTAAAATATGGCAATACTGGCATTGCTTTGAATCACAGCCTGAACTTGCAACAGCTCTAGACTTAACAGATTCTTTATAGATTGGTGTTCTTCCCCATTAAGTTTAACCACTTATTCTGAAGACCTGTTTACTGCGTACTGTGTAAATAAATGACTGAGACAATCCACATATTTTTTCTAAATACTATAAACTGATTAAATAAAGTGAACAAAAATACATCATACGTTAATTATTTCATATATATAACATACATAGAGAGCTCTCACATTTCAGGCAAATGAACTTACTGTATGTTTCAGGAATTTCCAAAGAGTTTAGTGAAAATCAGATTTGAAAATGTTATGCTACTTTCATTTAAAAATATTTTAACACTTACTGGTTGTTTGCTAACATCTGAAGAACAACACATCCTGCAACTACTAATGCTAAATACTCCCCTCACTGAACACACAACTGTAATTAAAACTCTAGTCCACTATTTTACGTTTATTGAAAAGTGCACAAAATTCCTTTTTTTAGCCACTGAGGAGACTTGGCACCAGCTATAAAAGATTTATTGATCCAGTACTAACTAGAGTACGTCACGACTAGCCAAGTGCCAAACAGTGCCTTTGCACCAGATTGTGATTTACAAGTAAGGAAAGGAAACTGGAGTACTAATTAGATATAAAACCCGAGGCTTAAAAAGTTGTGTATTTATAATTGAGGTCTTGCAAAAGACAGAGTCTTTCTATAGTCAAGCTTTTATACCAAAATCTTTTCTCTAATAGAAATCCACACATGCCATTTTCCTTACTAGAATGCTGAGCTCAACTTTAAAGAAACTGTTGCCACTCTCAAAAAGAAGTCATACAACTTTTGAAATGAAATACTGAAAAGATTTCTTTCATTAACAGCTGATGTTATTTAATTTTGATTAAAAAAAAAAGTCTACCAACTTTACAATGGTCAGTTTTGAATTTTTGGATTGTTTTCCGTATTTCTTTGCTTTTTTCCACCAGGACAACTAACAAGGCACGTAAGAAAACTGTGTCACTGGAGTTTCTAATTCTAAGAGATGATCTTAACCCTGTTATCTTTGGAAATAGATTACTTGGGATAGGTCACACCTCACACAAGACGAGACATTTGAACTGTAAAAGTGAAGCAAAACTGGTCCAAATATCTGAGGGACACATGATGCAATCTTATATTGGATCAAGGCCACTGCATCAAATGAAATCAGCCCGGATAAACCAGAAGTGCCAGCGCTTGGAGGATGACATCTGTTAGCCAAGCTACATGCTAACAGTCAGCAGGCTTAACCTGACGACACGTGAGAGATTTCATCACTGAAACGACCCAGGTTCCCAGAGCTTATTCTGGTAGATAATAAGGGATTTACCACATCAGCTGGTACGAAGTATGTGAGCGAGAGCAGCAAGCTTTTCCAGAAACACCTACTGACACTGTGGTCACTTTGGATCCAGTTTCTAAGGCACAACCCCGAGGCCGATGCCCATCAGCAGCTTGGGTGAAGTGATAAGCTGAGTCAGAAACTGAGTCATAAGAAAAGGGATACAGACAGCGCAAAGGAAGGGGAAAGCCGGATTTAAGATTTAAGCTAGTTCTGGTAGTGGAAGGCACATCATGCATCTATTTGAAAGGTAATGTGAAATTGCTCTGCAGTACTTACAGCTTGTAGAATTCATGACCAACATACGCCCGTGTTTTCCAGAGGTCCAGCTCCACAAGATGCGAGTCAACAGCCAAATAATGCATAACTTCATTTCAGCCTTTAGGTAGACAAAGCGTGTAGAAAATATAAAACAAGAAAAGGATGTATAATTTAGTATTGATGGTTACTTGAAATACACCAATTATGTTAAATGCACTTATAACAAGGCACACTTCCACATTTGGTGTCTATTTAAAACCTTATTAAGAGCAAAGGACACAGAAGAAACAGTCTGTTTGATCTGTTTTGAAGCTATGGGAATAGGAAACAAGTTTTCCTGCACCATCTCCCAGCACCATCAAACAGTCCTTTCTTACATGAATAAACACACAGCCATATTTGAAACCCTTAACCTACTGCTCACAAAGAAATCCCACTTGTAAGCACAGTTGTTTATTAAGACTAACCTTAGTTCATTTTCCAGTCATATTTCAGAGATAAGCAAAAATTATAGAAATAAAAATGTCTAGCAGGTAGTTTCATTTGCCTCTTTTATTACAAATTCATATTCAGATATGTTAATATAAAGATGTACAATATTACATAAAGGGCACAAAACCTGACATTGTGACACTGGTGGTTGAATGGTTCGCTCATTGTAGCGGCTCTTATTCAGCTATTTTCTAGTGCTCTCATCAGTCTTTTGTGTGAAAGTCTTTGGTGAGAGTCAAGTCTGAACTGATAAGGCCTTGGAGACATGATCACTGGCCTTCATTTTCCATTGACAGAACCGCACAGCCAATTCACAAACATTTTCATATTAATATTGAGCAATTTCCCTACATTCTAATCCATCAAAGTAGGCTATTAATCCTTTCCCCCGCACTGTTCTCTATTCAAATGCTAACAATTTTCTTCTCACAAGCTAAAACATTTGTCCTACAGCCACTCACACAAAGACACTGTATTGTCAGCAGTGATTGATCAGAGTATTAATATGAGGGATGTGATGTAAATTGTATCAACGACACCACACAGACATGCAGGAAAAGGTCTTTTTTAAAGGATAAACCAAATGCAAAATATAATAATTTCTCCAGGAACAGTCTAAAGCGGGCTGCCCCGTGCATTTTATGGAAATTTATGAAGATATTTAGGGGTGTAAAAGGCTTTTGGCTTTGGAATACAAAACAAACAGCAGGGATGCCCTGTGTGCCGACACCCGGTGGGGAACAGCCTGCGGCTGGGACTGGCTCGTGGGCTGCTCCCAGCAAGCAGCAGGAGAGCCACCAAGGGGCACTGGCTCTCTAATGCCAAATTTTATACAAATGGGGGGGGGAGGGGGGGGAGGGAAGAAGACCAGGATAGCCCTTTAAAGGGAAAGGGCTCTCAACTTACATGCTGTAAAACCCAAACACCAAGGTCAGAAAGCAGCTCTGCCACCCAGCCGTCCCTGGTGGCCTCATGGACGGGCAGAGGACACAGGGCACAGACGCTCCTCACCGGACAGAACAGCGAGCATGTGGAAAAGGACAAGTGCATCCAACAGGTCACCCCTTGCACCCCAGTTTCAAGCGATTTGTGGTTATTTATTAAAACAAGGGATGTGCAATCTTAAGATGCTTTAGGCCTCCCATATGCAAATACAACCACCAGTTTCTGCTGGGATTACAGAAGCTTAGCACAGGAGCAGAAAGCAGAAGGGGGACGATCCATTACAGACACGGTTGCGTGAAGTGGACGTGCTGTCTGCAGCGGAGGGGTGAGGACGGGAGTCTGTGGGCGCCCAAAGCTTTGGAAGAGCTGACGCATCCTGGCACAAATCAGGGCAGTTTCGGGGATGCTGCAGTTTTCAGCAGGTCGCAGCGACTCTTGGCACGGTGCTCAGTGCTTCGCCCCCGCCGTGGCATGTGCCCTCCTCCCTGGTGTGTGGGCAGGGGACACCAGCACCAGGCACTGTCAGCACGTCCCAGGCAGTAGCTGGGTCTCCTGCCCGTGCTGGGCTTAACCCGCATCTCTAAACCTCATCCAGCACATGGGCGCTGTGGCTCACCGTGTGCAGGAAGAGCTGTTTGCCTCCCACAGACCCGGGGAAGGGTGGGAGGGGGCCCTGCTGGTTGGTAAGACGATGATTGAACCATCTAAAATAGTGATTTGCTCAGGAGTCTATACAGAAAACACAAAAAACGACCCCCAGACTTGGAGAACAACCCCTTTTCTCCATTTCTGAACACTGGTGGATGCAGGGAGGCCTGAAAGATACTGCTGCTTCGCAGGATGAACTTACTGGTGGCACAGAGCACGCCACAACCACCTCCATTTTTAAAACCTCCATATTTTTTAAGAGCCTGCATTTCTATGCCACGACACCGTGTTTCCACACCACTTACCTTCGGTACATTATATCTTTACAATGAGTAGTTAAAAACATTTGTACTTTAAAGCCACTTAGGAGCTCTTCCAATTACTTACATTAGCATTCTGGCAAACACTCAATCCTTTTCAGTGTTGAGTCAGAGCCCTGAGTCTGCATCAAAAAACTGTCCAAAAAGCAATTTTTCTTTTCTCCACTCCCAGACACCTGGAAAGGCTACCAGGGGTTCTGCTCCAGGAGGGAAGAGGAGGCACTCGCTGCCTGGTGGAGTCCTCCCCGGGGAGGACAACTTTCAGGGCTCACCCTACAAGGCACAGCATCCCATCTCCCAGCACCTAAAGATTCCCAGGAGACATGGTCAGAGGCCAAGGAAGGAAGCTGTTCTTCCTCACAAAAGCCCGAGGCCAGCAGATCCGCGAGATAAGACACGAGGAGCTGTGACTTTTTGGAGAGGGGTCGAGGAGGAGCACCCAGCTGCCTCCCTCCATGGGCCGATGACTCAGGGCAGCCCTGCTGCAGCCGTGAGTCACCATCCCACGGCGCCACCGGGGCGTGTGCTGCAGAGGCAGCCTTGGGGATGAGGTTTGAAACAACGGGCCCTGGCCACTTCGTGTTGCTGAACGTCTCACGGCAATTTTATATAAATAAGGGTGTTTGCTCTAGTTGAAATATGGCCAAGATATCAAGGTTAAGCTTCCACTTATATAAATTAAATTGGATAAAGTATTAGTCATTTCCTGTCCCAAGCTGTTATGCATTGTGATGTACATTATGAAATAGTAATTTTAAACCCAGAAATAGACTGACTTCAGTTTTAATTGAAATAATCTTTATTTTGTAATTAATCTATTATGTGCCGGAAGACTGATTTTCTTGGGTTTTGTGCTTGGGCGTTGCTGGATAATGTTTGCTGAAGTGGCTCTCATGCAAAAAATAAAACCCTGAATTACATTACTGTAAAAATCAAGTCTCCGATATGTCACACTCCAATTAAGCAGAAACGGCAAGAAAAAGGGTGCCACCTACTAACGGGTTTACTATCAAAACAAAACACACGCACCAAACTCCCAAAAGACCTAGCAGCACAGAGACCTTAACATGACATACATTTTACTTCGAAGGCCATGTAAAGATTGTGGAAACCCAGATCTGCGGGTTCGTGTTTGATTCCTTTCACTCCCTGTTTCCACCATGTCCAACACTAGGACCATTCGTCCCAGCTGCCCTCCTGAGCCCCCCAGCAGGTCCCCACCGACACTCTCCTTCCACCCCAGCTTTGGCAAGCTTCAGGTCACACTTACAAAGGCTTCCTTCAGCTAAACTTCAGTCAAACCCTTTTACTCTTGTTCTTTGATGAAACAAGGATTTTTTTTCAAGGCAGAACAGGTTCTGTTTTAAAGAGTTTGGTGTTTTAATAATTATTTTCAGCTGTGCTGCAAGTGTTCTAAGAGCAAGCGGAATTTACAATCATCTCTGGAGAAAGACTGCCATTAGTAATAAAGAATGGCTTTATCCATTTTTCATATGGTAGTCGCATTCACTTTGTCAGTCTCGAGGTTCGATAAAGTATAATTCAGAACAATTCAAGCTCACCTTCCACTGGACTGAGTAATCAGATTAAACGAGGAAACCTTGCAGCGGCTCTCCAGAACTTACTGCACGACTCCTTATGAACCTCACAGCCTATACGCCCCTTCATTTCCTCAGTAATACATGGCTGTCATATGAAATTGTGTATGCAAGACGTACAACGAAGTCTCACAAATTTAGCTTCAGCACCAGGAGAAGAAACTTGTGATTTGGAAGTAGAAGATCATGAGTTTTAAGCTTGCTAATGTTTACAAAGGCCACACAGTTGCTGTACGGGATACAGAATAAAAATCAGAAGCGTGCACGGCTGTGAGATGGTACCAGCATGTAGACAGCAGCTGGTGTCGTGTTCCTTGACCCTGCTATTGGCAGCATTGTTCCTAAAAGACGTTGCCTCTAAGGTGATGTCTCAGCATTGCATTCTTAATTAGTTGATTTTTTTGCCAGTGGTGCTGCTTCTTAGATATAATACAGTAGATGAAAAACCTTTAAAAATACGGAGTATGACACAGTGTAATTTGGCTAAAAGATTATTTTTAAAAAAAGACAACCATATGAATTCATTCAGTAGCATGGGAGGTAGAATGGAAATTTAAAAAGGCACAAAGAAAGCAGAGGTTTATTTTGAAGTTAGGCTTCCTAGAAAAATAATAATATATTCTTTTCTATGAGGGTATCACCAAAGATTTTAGCCTAAGAATTAGCATACAGTGGAGAGAGAATACAAATGCAATTCACTGGAAAGAAATACTCTCACACTGATATTTGCATCTGGATTTTTGTTGTTGTTTTGGTTTAATTTTTTTCCTATGTTTGTGTTTAAATGTACTTTTGCATCACACATAAAAATATGATAACCTTTCTGATATAAAAGTATCCTGTTATGTGAGTTAATATAATTCTGAGAAGAATGACCAATTGGAGTAGTGGCTCACTGCACTAGTGAACAAGGTTTTCTGCATCCAGTGGTCCAAAGTCTGAATGCTATGCAGGCTGAATAAGGAGATGAATTTAAAATCTGTAAATGACAAGTTTGAAACTTGACTGGATCAGACAAAAGATACTATATTTAACACTTCACCCTCTATTTTATTTTTTTTTCCAAACTTACTTTAAATCAATTGAACAGAATAATCAAGAAGTGGTTCATAATTGTCTTTGAGCTGTTCAATTTTTCCTAGGTCTAGAACTGAAAGCATTAAAAAGTGGGTGATAATGATTAAGGTTAAATTTTATCTAAATATACCACAGGAAGATTCTTAAATGATTACAAGATAGAAAGAATAAAAACAAACGGAAAGAAGTTTTGAAGAACAGCATGTGAAAAGACTGGTAATTTACACAACTTCAGTATTTTATAGAAGGCTAATCAAACAGTACTCAATTTATCTTTGATCCTTCTGAAATACTCCCTAGGGCCTACTCAGTACAGAACTTCAGTGACCTTCTTCCTTGAAGAAGGAGGAGTGTTGCCTTTTACTTTACTTATATTTTAAAATACGGAAAATATCACACCGTAATAAAGCAATCAACCAGTAGTCTGTGTGCTCCAGTAACTGGAAAGGATAGAAAGTCAGTGAGTAGATAATTATTCAAGGTCAAACCTTTCTAGTGTGGTGCCAGAAAAAAAGCAAACAGTGAGGGTTAGCCAATACTTCACAAACACTTGTTTAAGGATTTCCTAATTACTATAAGTGGTTCCTCTGGCCCTGGCACTTAAAAAGGCAGCTGTATATGCATGATGTCATCCCTTCTTCCCATTATCTTTGCAGTAAATTTGCAGGATTAAGAAGTAAGCAAGACTAAATAGTCAAAATAATGACTATTTTTCGTGTTTCCTATCATTAAAAATTAATTTCTCCTGTTACAGAAAAGAGGCAAATTGAAACATGGATGCAATTAACTATTAGAGTATATTTGAACTTTTTTTTTGTCCAAAAATCAGAAAAATGCAATTATCCTTCACAGACTTTTCTGTTTAAAGACCACATGTATGCACAGCCACATCATAGCACCGTTCCTGCTATCTTACAGTTTTAAAGATAGGGATATAAATCACAAGCTGATCAGCAAGAAAATAAAATGAAGAGCCTCAATTCTCCTGGAGCACATCGCACGGGCAATATTTGCCACCCTGCAATGGCTGGGCCAGGGCATTATAGCTGTTCAAGGCCAGAATATAAAATTCACAGAGTCTGTAGTTAGGACACCGCGAGAGACGCAACAAGCACAAAGATAGTGTAATATCTGCTCACTGAGACACTGCAATTAATACTCCTGCCCTTCCCCTTGAGATCGTTATCAGTTTGTACAACCATGAATGTACCTTCTTGCTTGGGGCACCACTGGTGAATAGAAATGGAAAACCTAGGTTACATTATCTTTGCTAACTTCAGGTCTTCTTGATGTTCCTCTGTCTAGGCAAACTCATTCTTAATGAGTTTGTAGCTACTTTTTTTTTCCCCCCTAATTTTTCACAATTCTTTTTTTTCTGCATACTTAATCTTATAATCCCCACTACAATTTCCTCCCATATTTCATAGACTTTATGTCATCTGTGTACGTGTGAATATCATCAGCTCTCAGACTGGGTGGAGGTCATGCTCAAGGTGGTGCAAATTGCTCAGCCAAGTCATCCTTCAGCACACAGATTAATTCCTCCTTCGTTTCTACCTGATGTGCCAGGGAATCTAACACGGAAGCCACACTGAGGAACATGAGCACAGACATTAGCATCTCCAAGCAGTCTTACAGAGCTCCCATCTTTGGCACAATTATTTTATGGTGAATTTTTTGTTTAAATTCACCCCTGTATTCCAAGTTACCAATGTGGCCAGTTTGCCTGGTACAATTCTTCTCCCTCCTGTCCACATCTAGCAGGAGCTGCTGAATGCTGCCACAAATAGTTTGTTTTAATAACATATCAGAAGTTCACGTCAACATTGTAAGCCAATGTATTATGCACTGATATAGCTCAAGCTGCATTTGTCCTGTTGTCTGCAGCTTCAGATATAACAAATAGTCACCAATTTAATTTCTGTACTACACATTCCCCACCTAGTGAAAAAGCACTCGGTATTTTTCTTGGATCAGGCTTATTTCACATCCTGGAACTAATGATATAATTTCCCAGCTGTCAGCATCTCAAAACATAATGACAGAACTGGGTAGCTTCTACCACGGTCTCTTTTAAATAACTGCTGGTGGCTGGAATCCTCTACCTGGGACCTTGGTCTTTGCCTCCAGGTGTGTGCAGCATCCAGAGGTGGCCACTGTGGTAATGTGTTCCCTAGAAAACACCATTTGGTTTGGGGCCTGCTCGAGAAACACTCTTTATTTTAGCAGGGGAGATGTTGTCAGCTCGTATTTGAGTACCTTCTAGCAACTAGAAATAATTCCTGCTTTCCCAAAGCAGTGCTGGCAGGCATGCTCCCACCTGCTCCTGGGGTGCTGCGAGCACCCATCACCACGGCGCGAGGAAGGGCCAAAACCACGACAAGTTGTGAATGCTCACCAGGCTCGCTGACACCAGCACAAGCCTTTCTGTTGCCTGCAGGAGTTTTGGTCAAACCAGAAATCAGTTTCTCGAAGTCAATGACTCATGGCTAAAGAAGAGTTTTCAGAAACAACCCAAACTGGCTGGTCCTTACTCCATTTTATGGCTGCTCCCCTATTCTTGCTCCCTCAAACAACAGCGTGTGCACCTGCTGCCCAGCCCCGCTGTCATCCCAGCCACACGCTGCTTTACGTACGGTGACTTGGCAAAAAGAAAAGAAAGGGAAATGAACACTGCCATGTGTTAATATGAAAACCAAGCGCCTTACATGCAGACACACATGCCGTAAGTGATTACCAGACCCAGCCTGACCTTCTGCACCACTGATACTATCAAACGCCATCCAGCTTCCTTGGGTCCTGTTTTGACAAGGTGTATGCACAAATCCGAGTGGGAAAATACTTAGGTAGAAGCTTTAGGACATGTAATGCTCGGAACAACTCCTACTTCTTATGCTTGTTCAGCAAAGCACCTATCAGCAGAACCTATCAACGCATCCACAAGAACGTACAGAACGGCCTCTGCTCCAACGGGGCCACAAGGCCTTCTATACACTCTGTGGTAAGGCAACTCACAGGTAGAGTCTGGTATGTTTGAGAAAGAAAAAGTGGCTGAAATTATGTTTAGAGCTATAAGACATATAGAGAAAAAGCCACACTTTCCCAATTGCCAGGAGAAAAAAATCTGATAAATAAAATATTGTGTGTGTAGAAAAGCTGTAAGAATAGAGACATTCCATAGTCTCGTGGTCTCATCATCTCCACAGTCTCATAGCTCTAGCACCTACCCAGTCTCCATCTTTGATGTCCTTGCTGCGATTTATCTCTCTCCAGAGAAACATACCTGAACAAGACCAGCATCTCCCCAGCCCTGGGGCCTGGCCCCTCTGCGGCCCATGGAGCTCTTGCTGCTCAGGTTAGACTGCTCTGGATGTGGCCATGCTGTAGAAAGATCACGGGCAGAGCAGGAACGTGCAAGCACTGCATGCTCCAGGTGAGTACACGGACCCTCTCCTGTTACAGAGGGATGGGGAAAAACTGGAAAGCATGGGTGCAAGAAGGCAGTAATCACCACAGCTCACCTCAGACAAGAAGTGCAGTACAGGGGCCTTTACAGGGACAATATCTGAAGATCAAACACCAATGGAGAAAACAGCAAGCGTGTGGATAAAGGAAGAGAGCACAGAAAGAAGGTAAGAAGGAAAGAAGGTGACCCAGAAAACCCCGTGGACATGAGAGACTTCAGGAGACAGAGAGACGAAACTTGCCTGAAAAAAAAAAAGCATAGGACATCAAAACAACTTGATGCGACAAAAAAAAAAAAAAAGAAAGAAAAAGCGTGGTATCGATTTACATCATTTACCACTAAATAGACGTATTTAGGGGATACAATTTCTGTTTAAGCAATGCAGCAATAGTCAAACTCAGAAGAATACAGAACAAATCACTCCTGCCTGAAGGAAAATACAACTTGTCTAGCACAATTTTGTTCAGACACGTCCGAGGCAGACGAACAACCAAACCAGGTACCTCTTCCCCCGGTGCCGCTCCCCTCACTTCCTCCCCGTGCAACCCCGACTGTCCTGCTGGAGTGAAACCTTGCCAGAAGGACTGGCAGATGAAGAGTAGGGGAAACCAACTGCCTAACACGCAGACAACACGCCGAGTTGGTATTAGGGAGAAACAGGTATTTCCCAGTGATTTGGTATGGAGCATGCCTCAGAAGTGAGTTTGTTGGTAAATTCACACCAGTAATTCAGGGTGTACGGAGCGACTTTAGCCACCACCCAAAGGTCAAGAACAGCATAACCAAGGGCATAAAACACGGATGACTCTTATGGTGCATAAGTGGAAGTAGAAAGAGCCCACCCTTCCACACGGAGAAAAGGAAAGGGAAAGTTTTATGCCATAGCTCATCTTTGCAAAACAACGCCTTGTCAACCCAGCATCCAAACCGTTCAGCTTTTCCTTTGCCTTCTCTGGCTTTGGCGCAACGTGTCCTAAAGAGATATACCATCACTATCTGATATCTTAATGGATGCTGTTTTGGCAGAAAATTGTTTAATCAGGAAAAATCCCTCACCAGACACTGGGCAGCATTAGCTTAGCTGAAAAATAACCACTCCCAGCACCTCTCATGAAATAAGCAGATTTTCAAATTATACAGTCCCTGCCATAACAGTAATAAAATAACAAAATTAAGGGGTTTTTTATTTATAAGTAAATGCTTTCTTCTACCTTTTATAATGTCCACCTCTTAGCATAACAAAGCTTTTCATAGCTTACTAATGGCTCCCTGTCACTAGTGCTGAGAACTATTATCACTGCTCTGCCCCTTCACATGGGCCTTTCAAACATCACTGTTTCACTTAATTCTTTCACCTCCTTCAGTTCAAATGCAATAAAAACCTTTCACTGGCTGACAACTAGAAAGGCAGAACAGCCTCCAACTGCTGTATAATTCAGGAGGGCTCTTTCTCATTTTAATTGGCTGCCTAATTGGAATGTTTATGGGTTCTGCGATAGCTTGGGATGAAAAGGCAGGGTGAGCAATTATGTGCTCAGCATTCCTATCTGGCAGAGTTAATAGTTTTTTTTTTCCTTTTTTTTTTTTTTTTTTTTTAAAAAAAGAAGCTAAAGTTCACTGGAATGCCATGTTTTTGTTCTCTAAGAAATACCTTGATTTGAAACAATGTAATCCCCAAGTCAGAAATTATGTCAAGCTGTGCTTATCCAGTAGCAAGTTTGAGCTTTTGGAAGCCTCTTTGCTCCTTTTTGATGTTAGCATAACATGAAGAACAGGAGGCTATCTAGTGGCTGTCAAGTTTTTAACTGCTTGCTCTCTCACTGGCTGGAGATAAGATGTAAGCAGAGCACTTGATGGACTTGATTAATTCTCTGGAACGAAGGTTTGTCTTTCTTGGCTCGATGAATGACTTCATTCTAGTAGATGAGGTCACCCAAGTCAAGGCAATAAAGTTTCTGATATTCACATGAAAGCTAGTTTTCAAAGCTTCCAGCCCCTAACAAAGAGAAACACGAGTGTTTTCTCATTTACCTACATTCTAGTGGCAACATCCAGCCTGCTATCCTATCCATCCTCTTCAGCACAGGGCTGCATTTCAGCTGAAGAGCAGGTCTAATACAGGACTAGATTTAAGGGAAGAAAAAAAAAAAAGACATGCTTTGTTTGAAGAAACAAAGATTTTTTTGCAAAGTGATTTGTCAAAATGCCAACAGGAAGAGAAAAATTACTTTCCAGCCTGAGCAGCACGGTTGCACTTTCCTTGCCTCCCTGTGCTGCTGCTGTGATGTTCCAGCTGTAAACCTCTGGGGGTAAAGAGCATCTCTGTGCTCCTTCCGTATGGTGCCAGTGCAGTGGTCTGCTCTGAGCCAGAGAACCCGCTAGTAGTTGTAGTTTTAGGGGTGTGTTTACAGACTGTCCTTCCCAAAGCAAGCCAGCCTTCTCCACCTTCCCTTTTAATAAATACCATTTAGTTCAGAAACAGTAAAAACTCATTTAAACACCTGAATTACTTTGTAAATACCAGAAATCTTCTCACAACTGTCCATACAAAGATCTTTATTAATCTTGTACTTTTTACTTTTCAATACCTTGCAAACGATAAATAGTTTCTCGAGTGCTCGTTATGGACGAGAAATATGATAAGCAACCCTCTTTGTCTCACTGAACCCATGCAGCGGATTTCAGACTAATCTGACATAGGGATTTCTTATTTTCAGCTAACCTGAAACTCCTTGGTGTGGTACGGGGGATTCTAACTCATTCTACATTCCTCCTTTCCAGTTAAACTGTGTCACTGCCGCCAACAGAAAGCTCACAATCCCATAGACTATTAGGATCATTACTTCAGCATTTGGAACTTATTTCTGAAGAAGCAGTGTCCTCACGCATACTTGTGTCCCCGTCCTGCAGCTCTCCAGCACGTGCAGCCCCTGTCGCAGCATGGAGCGGACAAGGAGCATCCATCCCAGGCACAAACACGCTGCCAACGCCAAACAAGGCAGATGCGCGAGGTCGCTGCCAGCGGATGATACCCCACAAGAAAAAAGGGCCCCAATCCACAAAGATCTGGGGCACTGTGGTCTTTTTCTAACTGCTTTCATAAGCACCATGGAGAAATTAGAAGGCAGTTTAAATGCTCCCATTAAACTATGGAGCTAGAATTTTACCCCAGGTTTTATTGCCATCTGGAGTCTGAAAACCTGTAGAAGCAATGACTTGTTTAAAAGGTCAGAAGTCTGCACCACATCAGAGAGCCCCATTCTGCACAGAACATACTTAGGAAATGTTGATCTGGTGCACGCCAGAAGGGATTTCTAGCCGCAATAGCTCCCAAGAAGTTCTCTCCAAAGGACTCATTTTCGGATTCACATGCATCAGCTAGGAGTCCAACGATACAAAAATAAAATATGACAAGCTGTATCCTTGCCAGATACAGACTTACTTAACTTATAAGAGGCCAATTTAGCAATTAAATAAGAAGTCTCTCAAATAAGGTGTCAGATAAACAACACCCACCCTTGAACTAATCTTTGTTCACGTTGACTTACAGATTATAACTTGCTGATATCAAAGAATATCGCAGGAAAAATCTGATTGCTCAAGATGTCCATCTCATTTTATGGGAAGAGGCAATTCAGAGAAACCCATGTGTTTGGTAAGTGTCCAAACATGTGGACGCTTATGCAAACCAACAATTCTTTGAAGTACGCTGCTTTCTAAAGTCCAGGCCGAAACCTAAAATTTAATAATCAACAAAACAGGCAGAACTAAGGCAGAAAGTCTCTGCTCAGCTCTGCAGGACTGGGATATAAGAGGAGGCGTCTCTCTGAAGTGACATTATATGCCCAGATGTCTTGTAAGAGAATAAGGGTCTGTGTTAAGATGGCCTGTAGACCCTATGAACTTCCTTGTTTCGTGACTTTAAAGCAAGAAGAAAAATAAATAATGAAACATATTAAAGTCATTACTGTAGCTGTGTGTGCCTCATGAAGATTTGTTGGTTTTTAGTTGTTATTTTTTTTTGAAAGCTCCAACCTTTGAAAAAAGTACCCAGTGAAATTAAGGGCAGCAAATCTATGGTGAGATACAATTTTTATATACTACCAAATTTACATGTGGAAATCATTGTCACAAGATATTGTTAAAGCCAAGAGCTTAGCAGGATTCAAAAAGGCTTAGACGTTTATGTGAATAATAAGAACATCCACCGTTAGAGGGAAAAGGAAAAAGACATTTATAAGTGATACTAAAATTCATACTTGAGGGCATAAGCCAATTGCTAACTGCACTGGTTTAGGAACAAAATCTCCCAATTGACACTTTTTCCATAGCTGTCTATTACAGGTTTCTTTGTACCTTTCTGCAAGCACGTGGTGCGGACCGATGTCAGAGACTATCCAAGGCTGATCCAGTCCAGCAGGTGTTACTTAAGGTGTTCTTAATTTGAAACTCTTTTTAAATTAAAGCTGTCATGAAACATTTTGAAAATACTGCTTATTCCTCACCTAATCCTACAGCACTTTGCAGCTTTGGTAATGGATATTCCACAGCACTTTGTATATCCACCAAGAAGAGGGTGGTTATGCACAGTATTTTCTCATGTCTTGTGCCAGGACCTGTTCTCCTATAAGTGGCATCAGCCTCTGCAGGTCTGTATGTGCATTCCACCCCAAACAAAACACTCTTCTCCAAAACCTCCGAGTTTTGCAACACCACTGAAAAGTCTCATGATGTGGAGTGTGAGATGCCACTCCCAAATCCGAGCAGTTTAGAGAGTGGGAGTGTTGAAGGAATCTGCAATTGTAAGCAAAGAAAAAGCCTTGAGAGAGCTGAGGACTGACACTACAAAAAGGTCAAACGAATGAGCTCTGCGAGGCCATGAATTTATTCACTTTCCTCCATTAAACACTTGATAGGCATTTATATCTCTAATGATCCAGGAATACCGATCAACAACAAACACAGCATTTGCTACTAATGTGTGTGTGTGTCTCTATATAAATAATATATAAATATATACACATACATACGTAATGGGAGGAAAACTGGCCACCCTCTTTTCTCCATAAACTTTGCCTGTCTTATTCAAACCATCATAGCTTGATCTTTGATTGTGTTTATTAAGTTTAAATATTGAATAAAATGATTTTTCTGCTTGGAATAAAATATCAGGAATGGGATAACATATTCAGAAGAAAAGTCAAAATGACCCTTAAAAAAGAAATGCATAAACTCCTAGCATTGAATTTATGCTACTTAGCATCACATTAAAAATATTCAAAATATAAATCAAAATTCAAGGGTATAACTTATATTCAATTTCAAATTTATGGCATTTTAAAATAGGATGATTTCCTCAAATGTGCAATAAATTTGGTTTTGTGGAATTGCACATGCCACCTTATCATGACAGTTGCTTTATCTACACAGTCCACTGAAGCCTAGTCACTTTATATAATCTGAATTCACAAATCAACTGTCGTCTTCACTTCACTGATTCATTGCTGATGGGCCTTTCACAAGGTAAAAAATCCTTTCCAAGTTGACAAGAGTAATAAATGGAGAGGTGAGAGCTGCCTCTCCATCCTGCTGTTCTATTGTACTGCCGATAGTGACACATGGCAGAATAAGCTCATAAACCAACCTCATCTTTTGACCTCTGCAGAGTAAACGGAAACAGAGGGGCGTTTATGATGATGACTGTATTTAATGACCAATAATGACTAGATAAACCTCTGAAATCTAACTAGCCCAAACGGCAGATTGAAAAATGAGGCAGTTTTGGTTTTAGTGGGATGCAAAAATGTTGAAAATTCAGCTATGAAACTTTCAGAACAGTCCAGAGTACTATTCAGCAGCATCAGTTTATAACATACTTAACACAGTCGTATGCACACAAGAGCAATCTTGAAAAAGAGTAATGAATATGTAATTGGACTTTTTTTTTTTTAATGTTCCAGACTGCATAGAAACAATGCACATACCAGCACCTGAACTAGGACAGGCTGACATTCCAGGAACAAACTTCTTTTTTTTCCTTTGTAAAGTGTGGAGCATTTCTTTGATCAACACTGCTCAGGAGAGAAAGGATGGATGAATTAAAAATAACAATTGTTTTGTAGTATCCACAGCATGAATATCGTACTGAATTTTGATTTCTTAATAATGTGTCTTCTTAGGAAAAACCACTACTGACTGAGCTTCAGCTACCTCATCCTTTGCCTTCTCTGCTGAGGGCAGTGGTGTGCAGCCCAGTAAAGGACATGCAGCAACACCGGGAGCTGTGAGCTCGGGCTGTGCTATTGCCTCGTCTGCAGTATCAGCTAGGTCCCACGGTTAAACAGCACCTATGCTCTGGAAAGCAGCTCAACAAGCAACTGGTGATGCCCAATTAAAGTCCCAGAACACAAACAGTTCACCTGGTATTCCTTGTCCATACACCTAATAGGAAAAAGCTTTTCACCTGTCTGTAAATGCAAATTAATACACCATAACAACGAAGGCTTCTTACTTCTCCTCTGCTAAGATTAAATATATAACTACACCAAATGTACTCCAATTTTCAGTGATATGCTGCCCTGTTTTATTCATGAATATATCATTTCCTCTGCATAGCACAGAAAGGTTTATCAGAATCTGTAGTCGATTTAAGAGCCGTACACTGAAAGAGTCTTAAGCTGCAAGCACTAACAGTAATCACTCAATCACTTAAATTTGGTGAAATTAAATTATGAAAACGTTCCTATAAAATCAATAGGAAAGGCTGAAGTTTCAGTGGATGCTGGGAGGAAACCCCAGCCTTGCAATAAGATCTACTGTGCACACCCCGCTGCCACCCATGGATGGTTACACCAAGCACGTGAAATGACTGTTAATGGCCTTTCTGCATTTCTGCATTCACTCAAATGGAAAAAAAAGTTAGTTCTTTCTTTCAAGTGCGGACTTTAATAAATTAAAGAGAAAATATTTCTTCAAGTAATTCCATCACTGTAAAGTGTACATGAGCCAAAATAGAGTATAATAATAGCACTGAAGGCTCCCGATGCTAAGACTGTGTTAAGTACCAAAGACTGATGCTTGCACTATTCAGTGCTTCTCGAGGCTGTTTTTCATTCTCAAAATAAACAAGCTCACCAGCAGATCTTCAACAAACAGGAATTTACAGCAGCTCTTGGGAGCAGAATTCGGCCTCACGTGGAAGCACCCCCTGCATTTCCACAAGTTTTCTGAGGCTGGCACATGGCTCACGCTCAGCTTTCCCCAGGTGGCTGAATACTTTGCTACAAAACAGTAGCCACCTTCTCCTAGAGCTCTAGATTCATAAAAAGAGGTTCCTTTGCAGGAAGCTCCCCTCCAGCCAAAGCTGCAGGGCAGCTGCTCCAGGCATCGAGGGGAGAGGCCGACTGTCACCCTAGGGTTAGACCCCATCCCCCTCCTTGGCTCCTGCCCATTTGCCTCTGTTGGCTGGTGAAAGAGCCCCAGAGCAGCAGAGACTTTCCCTCTTATCAACATGTAAATTACAGGTAAAAACCTTGTCCTGAAATGAAGAATATAATGTGTTTTACTGTTGTGCTCTTGGGTTAACTTTCATCCCAAGAAATACTGAAATATTTAGACATATGTACCCCACCAGTCGTGCATTTCTGCATACAGCAATAAAACATCCTGGAAGGAGGGAAGACTCGATTGCTGCAAGTCTACAGGACAGACACGCAGGACAAGGGAAGTTAATGAAAGACAATTCCTGAACTGTGATGGAGCTCACTGCGCTGTTATGGGGTCCAGAATTAGCAGCATGAGAAAAGGCTTGTTTTGCTGTTTTTGTTGTGTCTGTCCACCCGTTCCTAAAGTATTATTATCTTGTAACTTTCTCAGGATCAAATCAGAAGCTATTATATGAACCTGTGTAGGCTTCAGGTAACATTTATAGCAAGAATGAAAGGCAGAATAGAAGCTTCCTCCACTAAATCTTTCACACCCATTACCCTGGGCGCCACTGAAGTGGCCAATATTCTCAGTATTCCTCAGACACAGCAGTACTGGAAATCCAAAGCAAGGTTCCTTATTCTTAGAAGCTGTGGTATCACCTGTTCCACCCCAATTTTGCCCCCTGTGCGGGGCATTTGCTTGCTTATCTCGAAGCGCTGCAAACACCAGTACCAGCTGAACAGGCCTGAGAATACAGCCACACCTGGCTGAAAATACCCCTGCCAGACGAGACACAACAAAACTGAACCAAACCAAACACACCTTATTTGCTCAGCAACACTGACTTATGCTAGCATATTATGGTAGGATGATGTGCTCTAGTTCCTCCCTGAGTCAGTCTCCAGAAGCCACGCAAACAATGCCACTTCTATTCATGCTTTGATAAATGCCTGCAGAGGCCGAGCAGAATCAGGCTTCCGCTAGAGCTCGGGTTTTGAGTTACACGCAGTGCACAGGCTGGAGGGCAGGCTCAAATTAGGGAGCACTGAAACCTCATGAACTTGGGTCAGTGGGAATTATTAAAAATAACCTGAATTCAAGGAACTTTCACCAGCAAGCACAGATCGCCCTAATGCGATTTGTGGCAGCAGCAGAGTAACTTCCCCAGCAGGGCTGAGCTTGCCCACCAGCATCCGAAGCCCAATTCCTGGTGCTAGCCCACCCCAGGGAGTTTGTAAAGTGATGGGCTTGGTAAGAAAGGGGGTGGGTGAGAGAGTTTGATTTGATGGGAATTTTTCCCTACCAAAAGCACTTGTATGTAAGAATTGGTTGCTTATGCTGATTATTTCATGCAGTATAATTTGGCTCAGTTTGAAAAATCAGGTGTACTGTTTCATAATTAAATTATTCCACAAAACCTCAACTATAAAGCATTCTGCTAAAACCTAATTAAGAGTATGATTTGATAAAAGCGCATTCTGCAGTTTTAGTTTACATTCCCAGATGAGTGGGGACGCCATTATTTCATGCTTTACACATTTTGGGCTTCACAGCATTTTTTTTCCTCCACCTTTTTTTTCCCAAAGCTGATTTTGAATTATATAAAGAAGTACTGTGGGGTTAGATCATATCAATTCATTAACTGTTGGCAACATTCAGTCCTGATTTAAAAAAAAAAAAAAAAGTGCCAAAAAAAAAACCAAGAAATGCAAGAAAGGCATCATGAAAAGAGCACTATTTCAAAAGTTGGCCCTTGTTCAAGCTACATATGGTCACATAATCTTTTAAAACGCATGATTCGAGTCTCAATTTAATTATGTAATAGCACAAATGGAATTACACTGCAGATGAAGTGCAGTATTTCAGCTTCAACACATACCGGAGTTGTGTGACTGACCCAAGCTTATTTCATTTGGTCATTGCATTAGAGGGTTTACTTTGAATACAAGACGCAGAGCAACCAACAATTTCAATATAACATCTTTTCCTCTTGATCTAAATTTTAATACTTGCTGGGCTGGGCCCTGTTATGAAGATAATTCATCAGGCAGCTTGCAAAGCTGATAACAAGCCAGTATTAACAAGCATTTTTTATGAGTGTATTTTATTTACCATATATCTTTGTGTTATCTGCTTATAACTGTAGATATACCTTTTTCTCACGTATGTATCTGCACATGCATGACCCATAAGTGGAATGTAGTTACATCAACATCTTGGGGAGCAGCAGGAAGAAACAGGCTTTTCGCTGTCAATAAGTCACAAATGCAAAATCCTAATTAACCCCAAGACTCGTATACCTTCCATGCTGCAACAATACATACTTTTCCCATCTCCTCTACACTTCAGCCCCATTACCCCCTACCTTCTCTCCCTTTCTTTAGCCTGCACACCAAACAGTACATTCTCATTTTGAGAAATAAGGGAGAACACCCTAATCGGTATCAGGTCGGGCACCTGATACTCATCTTATTCGACAGACCAACCACATATTGGAGCTCTTTCTTCGTGTTCTGAAGGTTTTCTTGTAAACCACTGAATACTGGCTAGATGAAGAAATGTCTATCTATATTTGAGGACTTAGGAAACTGTAAATCTGTCAGTCTAGGTCTGATATTGCAACAGTGGCTCCAATCACCACCTTCTAAGAATGCAAGCAATAAAAGGGCACAAAGAACAACCACTCTGGGATTCTCCAGAACAAACACGATGAAATTAATCTGACCAGTACTGCTCAGGAGTGAGAACCTGGTGGTATGATAGCTAAATCCACAAAAGCATCCTCCCAGTGCTTAGTAGCAGTCAAAAAAGAAAAGCAAAGGTTGGGAACTACTAGCAAACGAAGTTCAAGATTTGCTGGTTATTGTGATTGCGCTGGTATCCTCTGCTAAAAACTAAACCCACCACCACTACACAACAAAAAGAGGTGAGGGGCTTTGCCAGAGGTCTGTTGCAACTCTGGGTAGAGAAAGCAGACGGACACTTTCCATTCCACTGATAAAACGATTTCTAGAATAGATAGAATGAGGTCTCATGGGAAGCTCCTGAGTCAGCGAGGAAGTTCCCTGGTCTTACTTTTCTGAAAGCACCTGCTTATGGCCACTGTTACTTACGAGACAAAATGCTAGGCTATACGTAACTTTATTTTGAACTAATATGACCACAAATAATTTTCTTCTTTGACCAGTCTCTGCCTTATAGACGGTAGGGAGAATGAGATGCAGCTACTGGCTTTAACGTAGCGTTTGGCAGCCACTTCTGAAAATGCCTTGCAACACAACTTCAGGAAACCGTTCAGATTAAAATAACAGAAGGTTGGTACACAGCTGATTAGAAATAAAACAAAATGAATTGGTTATCGGGTTAGCTTTATGTTCGATCCCAGGGAGATTTCTGCCTTGGTCCTGGCTCTGCTCTATGATTTCAACAACAAAGATAAAGGAACAGAGAACATGCACATAAACTTGAAGACAACTGCAAAATATTATACATAAGAGACATAAATACAAATAAAACCATGAATTACTTGTTATGAAGCAACACTAAAGAAAAATAAGGAAAAATTGAGCACACTTTAACAGGAGTGTAGCATGTAGGGGCACAGAAAGTGCTTACTGCACTTTGCTCATCATTGCTGAGGCTTCAGCTGAAATATTGCAAGACCCCACCCAGAAGTAAAGAGATAAACAAACAAATAATGCCCCAGTATAACCTTGAGATGACTGCACACCTAACTGTGGTCCAGGGCAACATAAACACATGAAACCATATCCTACATTGCAGCTCGCTCCAATAGAGGGCTTAAGAGAACAACCAGAGGCTTTTTCTTTTTTTTTTTTGGAAATCCACTCCATATTCTCTATATCCCCAGAACATACTTTAACCACAGGCTACTTCAACCACTGCCTAAAATTACTTCGCAAGCTTTGAAAATCCTGAGAAAATTAGACTGATATTATAGAGAAAAACTTTGCACCAGTAACAACACTTTGGTGATTCTAAAAGGCACTTATAGCCACTGTATCTAATTGTGATAAAATAAAAAATAAAAATACAGTCTTATAAAGCTTTAATGTTGTGTATGTGCATCTTAGGTTGCATAAGCCTTTCTGCCAACCACATCAAGGTTGAAGATGAAACAGCAAAAGAGTTCTTTAGAGTACAATCATGATTTTGCACTGCATGAAGAAAAGTATCTCTGATAGACAGCAAAGCACCAACCTTGACAGAGAGGGTGCGGCAAAGTCCCATCAGCACCACCGAGCACTGATCTGGCCACTCATGCTTTAGAGAGATGGCATCAAACTAAAACAGCTAAAGAACATCAAGAAAACAGCCCAAAGCCAGAGGAGATGAAAAAGGTTTGCCTTTTTTAGCCTACCCAAACAAAGCAAGGTGGATAACATCTGCAAATGCCAGTGGGGAGGGAGGGGTAAGCAGAAATGAAGCTCTAGGGAGGAAGAAGAATCACTTAATTGAAAGCACCAAGTACAAATCAGCAATTAGAAATGCCTGGAAACTGGAAATTAGAAAAAGGTCATTAACCAGCAAAGCAGTGAGATCCTGAAACAGCTGTCAGTGAAGGGGGTGGAGGGCAAGAAACCAACCTGAGGTTAAAGTGGAACTTGACAGGTAGAGGAGAGGACTACATAGTGTGATGGCTGTTGCTCTCTCTTCCAGTCTTTTGGTCCTGAACTTTTTGAGATCCTGATTTTATTCTTGGCTCTGTCCTTGACTCTGGAAAGAACCCCTCTCTTTTCTGTGGAAGCCTCTGCTTCCTTTTAATATAATTATTCTACTTTTACAGATAAAGCTCATATATCTATTGTATTTCAGAAGTGGATTTAAGATTTAAAAGTATTATTTTTTCAAAACTTGCCCTTTTTTTGTTGTTTTTGCATCCTGAGCGCAATGCAAGACTTGCTTTTGTTCCTCTACCACCCCCACTCAGTGACCCTTCTGCCCCAGGTTTTGTGTGCAGGCTCACACATCCTGTGCTCCTTTCATTTCTCTTCCCATTTCACACCAGCTTCTGCCATTCTCCTCCCTCTACCCTAGCACTGTCTGCTGAGAATATATAGTATATTTCTATATATCTATTTCAATATCTGTATCTATACTATATATTTCTATATATCCTTATTTCCCTACATTCTCCATCCCATGGTTCCCTCTGCCCCCTTTTTGCCCCCATGCAATGAGTTTCTCGTGCCATCTGACACGTGTCTTTCCCATCTACCATTGCCTGTTTCCCTGTCTACGCTTCAGAAAGGCCAGTGGCTGATTATTATTCTCTTGTTGGCTTGTTTTAAATAAATCCATGTAAATATCCGCAGACTACTTTATCACAGACTAATCTAGAGATGGGACAATGTAGATGCCAAATATGCATGAAACCCATTTAGACAACTGAAAAATATGACGTATCAAAGCACGGCCCATGCGTTCAGCAGGATTCCGAAGCGCAAGTTATCAAAATGAAAAGTAACAACCTCTCACAGACTGAACAGCAAAAGCTGCTGCTCTCTCTCCTCAGACATCTCCCCTGTCTACGTCCCATGAAGAGAAAGTACTGCTTCAACTCATAGAATCACAGAATCATTAGGGTTGGTAAATACCTCCAGAATCGTTTGGTCCAAACACTACCCTACCACCAATGTCACCAGTAAATCATGTCCCTAAGCACCAGGCCCAACCTTTCCTTCAACACCCCCAGGGACGGTGACTCCACCACCTCCCTGGGCAACCCTGCTCTTTCTGAGAAGAAATTTCTCCCAATTTCCAACCTGAACCTCCCCTGTTGCTACTTGAGGCCATTCCCTCTAGTCCTATCCCTAGTTACCTGTGAGAAGAGGCCGACCCCAGCTCCCCACACCTTCCTGTCAGGTAGTTGTAGAGCCTGGGCCTGCTCCCATTAGGGCCTTCTGTCGGGCAGCAGGGAGATGATGAAATCTTGTCAGGCGACACAATGAGAGGACGGGTATTACACAGATGACAGAGGGGCCCAAACATTTCCATCAAAGGCTTTGCAACACTTATCTACAGGGCAAGACTCCTTAGTATCCACACACAGCAAGAAGACGGACACTGCCTATCGTCTTCTTCTGGTGTTACTCGGTGCCTTACATCTCAGTTAAATATTCTCCTTAAATATGCACATTCTTTTCCTCAAAGATTTTAAAAGTGGGTAAAATGAGACACCAAGGACAAAATGATTTGACTGAAGGCAAAAAGATGATCAACAAGAAACGAGGGGGAAATCTCCCAGGGTTGTCACCCTCTCCTTATATTAACCAGTACGGCATTCCCTCATCCACGGTTTCAAACCCATGCTTAGCAGTGTTATTGACAAATGAATTCTCATCATACTACTCAGATATTTCATTTCCTAATCTACAGGCTTAATTTGAAGTATCCAAGAACGTCCATGAAATCAGCCCTTTATGTAAAAGGTCTATCACGTGGAAGTTAAACCTGGGCACAAACAGGGTCCCAGCAGCCATCTTGCACAGCTTGATAAAATAAATGCTGTTACAGTAATGTGAACTCAAACAATATTCTCAACAACTGTAAATGCAAACAACTTACACCTGCTCAGGAGCGTCAACATAACCAAGTCCTCTTTGATTATACAGGATTCTATAATCACAGATCTCTGAGACTTTTTTTGGCTACTTTCAAAAACGTCTGAAATTTACTGTGTAAAATTAATGCACATGATCTGAAAATTCTACCTTAGCAAATACAAAAGGCCATTTGATTAGCTACAAATAAAAGCCCCTGGAGCTAAAATGAATAAGGTTTAAGCTACTTCAAATTATTTTCCCGCCTGATAAAGCCATTATCACATTTAGAGCGTTTACAATGCAGAACTACATTCCTTTGATCATCTTATAAAATTAATTGATCTTGCTTATCTATTGTACTATTTTAAATCATTTTAATTGAGGACATTAGGAGAAGTAATGGTAACAACCAATGCATTTATTAGCTACTGACGTTCAAGGCAGCAATGTCATTTTCATAATCTGAATTTCTCTATAACAAAATTCCATTCTTAATGGAATTTACATATAGATCACCCCCAGCCACAAATAATTTACTATTACTTTAAGTCCTAAAGGACAGGCAGAAAAACTGTGAAAAATCACTCCAGCCATACTTAATTTTAATTATTCTTTTAAATCAGATAAAGACCCTGAAGTTAAATTCTCATAATTAAATAGAAATTAAAAGTTTCTAAAAGCCTTATTTTCAACTCCAATTTTAAATGCAAATGAATATGTAAGAGAATCACCCAATGAAAAAAAAAATGAGTAATGTTCATCCACAGTGTTTTGTTCCATAGCCACAAAACTCCTCCGTGACCTGGGGACCCATGGAAGTCTTGATTTAGTTAAAGGCTGGGTGCAAGCATCCAACATTGACCAAAAAGTCCTTGTTATTTATCAGGGTTACCCTTCCCTGTGTCTGCAGAACTGCCTGGCTTTACTTGAAAGAGTCCTAATGTTTCCATGATGGACTATGAGTTTGTATGGCTCACAGTGCCATGGAAATCAACAACCCATTTGAAAGAGAAAAGCTGACTTTCCTTCTTAATAAAGGTATGTTCCATCACCCATTCAGTTCAAGTCTTTATTGATCCAAAGTGAATTGTGCCTGGACTAAATCAACCCAAAGCTCAAGATCCCCTTGAAAACGTGCTTCATCACCAGCCTTAACTCATCTTCCTGTCCCCACTGGCTTCTAAAGCTAGAGAAAACACATATATTTAAGCAGGTTAAATATGATGTTCAGCAACAGAAAAGCCAAATACGGATATGCAGCACCAATGCACATACACACACACAAAAGGTGGTGCCAACATGCCAGCACATGCTGGGGACACAGGTTCAATTCTCCGTGTCACCAAGATGTTGCGCTACCCTAGGAAAGTCACTTAGGTCACGTCTACGTGACAATATCCCTCTGTGTTCCCATTTCCCAATTGTAACATGAAGACAATAACATTTCCTAAACACATTATATACTGAGCTTTGGGTGCTCAGATTCTGGTTTTGGCCATCTTTGCAAAAGCAAAGAAGTGAAGTAAAATAGCGGCTTATGATGTTGACAGTATTACCAAAAATAAAGATATAAAAAAGTGGGTCAGCTGGCACCAAGGCTGGAACAAGCAGCCCTTATTCATGCTAACAGCTAGTCCACACTGGAGAAAACTACTCCGTAATGGTTCCAAGGTGGACTCAGAAGAGGTAGCTGAGGAGCTGAGTTACAAGCTGAAAAGATGTGCACACAACAGCAAGGTCTTCACCCTGTTTTGTCCTTGTCCTCTACTATGTACAGCAAACACCAGGCTCTCCCCACTGGGAATCTTATCAAAGAGCAAAGGGAGGGGAAAAAAAGAAAATAAAGGAAATAAAGAGAAAGCAATAAACAGTGTAAAGAGAAACTGCCTTTACTTGTTCTGATGACTAGACTTTTTTGTTTCTCTGTACGTGGTTTGCAGCAAGTACAAAGCGCTGGCATTCCCCTTTGTATAATGGGAAAATGACAGGTAAAAGTAAACACCCACATGTAAACATACACACTGTAAGGACACCACCTTGTTTTGGCTACAACAGCAAGTCCCTCCTAACTTTTCTTAGACTATAGGCTCAAAACAAAATACTTACTCTTTCACTAGACTTTGCACATTTTGCAGATCTTTTTTTTTCTTCTTTTAATCTTATTCTGTGTTTTAGGTTCCTCCCCAGAGGCACTCAACAGGTGCCCACATTTAATGTCAGAGAGCCGTCACGCACATGCCAGCTTCCCTCCCCTCTCCTGGGTGCTCTGGAGGAACAGGCCCGTGTGATTTCAGAGCAACTCCATGGGCAGTTTTTCCTCCTGCAGTCTGAAGTTCTTGGCAGGAGAGGTAAGCACGGGGGAAGCAGAGCTGGAGGGCAAAAGGACAAATAAGAATTCAGACTCTTTAGATGGATGTTGTAAGGAACTGAATAGATTTATTAGGAGGTAAAGGCAGATTTTAGTGTAGAGACCAAAACCAAAGATAAAACTAAAAAATTAAACAAGACTTGAGCAGTTGAGCTCTTAAGCTGCATTTTACTTCTTTTGCCAGTAACCTCCGCTGTACCTTCCTGTCACCTTTACAAGCCAAGACCTGCATCCTTCTCCACGGCTGTGGTGTATCTGGCACTCCGAGCTCCGCTTCTATTACCAAAGAGCCCATTAATAACAACAGTATGAGCTTCCAGGCTGTCAGAACTGTTTTCATTTCAGATTTTTCTTCTCTTGTAAGAGGAAAGAGTGTAAAACAATGCAGCTCTGTCTCCCTCTAGTTTATGGCAAGTAGAGCTTGAACAGCAGAGACATAGCTAGCATCTTATAGCTCCCATCCAAGGCAGGAGAGCTCCATGCTCAAGTTTTTCTGACTGTGTATTAGGAACAAAATGTTCCTGACACAATGCGTTGTAGGTCACTGTAAAAACATAGTCAAGATCAACTACTCCTCTTTTATTCAGAGCTAAACTAGGTGAGGTCAACCCCCGGTATGAAGGTGAGCGCTGCTCATGCCCAGCTCTCAGTACAGGTATGAAACCCATCCAGGATGTCACAGCAGGATAACCATCATCCCCCTGCCACCTCCCTGGTGCTGTCTTCTGACTGGCCAGAGCCTGCTGCCTAGGGCTGAGCCCCGTGTACCTGGCCGCTACTGCTTTCCTCCTCATTGTCTCCAGCAGCCCTGCAGGGAAGCATCCTCTGCTTCCATGGCCCTCTCAACCACAAAAACAGTTCAAAGGCTTCTTCTTAAAGGCCCCTGAAATCTGAAGGCACCTGTTACTCAACCTAAGTAACCTATTAAGTTTAATTAGGTAAATCAGCAACAATTCTTAGCCTCTTTGGTTGTTTTGATTCTTATAGGAGCAACGCCCCAGCTAAAAGTATCCCAGAATACAAGTCATGAATGAATGTGAACATGAGACGTGATTATTGTAAGGTTTTATGTAAGGTAAGCGTAAGATTGCATAGGATTTTTGCACTCAATCCATGACAGGAATGCTAGTGCTTTCATATAGAAAAGTGCAAGGTGATGAAGCAGAAGTCACTACTCTCCTCTGGAAAACCAGTATGATGCTAAGCAGACTGGCCTAAGTGGTTCCCCTGGTCCACAGCAGGAAGTTTTACAGTGAAACAATCTGTCCCAATGTGTTAAGTTTTGATTGTCATTCCGGAAACAATTAATGTGAATATTTTGTCTGGATTTGCAATAAAAGTGACTTGCCAGCAGGCTTCTGAACACTACGCATAAAAGCTTTTTTTTTTTTTTTTTTCTCTTGGGAAAAAAAATACCATGAAAAGACAATCTGGGCAACTCTGATCCCAGACGCAGTCCTGGAACAGGCTAAGTCCGGATTTATGGCATGACACTGGCTCCTGAGTGCACGCAGGGAAATCCATATCACAGTCCTGGCAGTCTCCTGCGGAGGGTTCGACCCAGGGCTAAAGCAGCCGTGGCACGCCTCCAGCACAACGTGCCTCAACACAGCCCCAAAGTTGCAGGCTTGGAAAGAAACAACAACGTGAAAAGCAGTTAGACAGCTATTGACACACAGTTCTCTTTGACATGACTTGACCACGGAGCATGGTATCAATTAAAAGAAGAGAATGCAAAAGAGGCTAGGAGAAAATTGAAGTCTCTTAGAAAACAATTCTTCAGTGAAAAGGTTTGCTAGGATGGATGCTATGTGGGAGCTCCAGAACAGTAATGTCAACACTACCAGATGATTTAATCCTTATCTACAGATTTAAATCTCCAATATGCAGCTGTTATGTATCTCAAGCATCTCATTTGCAAAGTATTTAATAAATAATAATTTTATAAAACGCATGAGCAGATCTCCATCTTCATTTTTATTCCTTTGCTATAGGGGCATTAGTTTGAGGCCAATCGCTTGGACTTGATCTCAATTTATCTATCAAACAGAAACCTTCAACTTGCATCTGACTAGGCCTGCATGTTTGACTATCTATTTTTTCTCGCTCTTCCATACTCTGCGAGGGTCTAAATCACTACTGCTAGATGTCAGTCAGTGTGGATGGCAACATAAGATACTCACTGGCGTTATGAGATCCTATCTGCAGCACTATTGTCATGTCACAAACCAAGGAAATGCAGCTTTGTCCTTGTTACAGCTGCATGGACCTTTTGGGCCCATGAGGATAAGGACTCGAGATGCTAGAGTACAGGCAAGGGGAGCAGAGAGCGAACCTCTCAGACCCCTTCACGCACCACAGAGCTTCCAGCACTGCAGCACAGCAATGGCCTCCAGGTGTCTGGACGATTCAGAGCACTTCAAGGCCTCGTTTGTGCCTCAGCAACACCTTGCAGCCTACAGTCAGCCTTCAGCAGAAACTCCGTTTACCACAAAGCTTCCTCCATCAAGGTCTGACATCCCTCAAGTGTCGGCAGAGGCCAGCCACAGGGCTCATCCTAGGAGCCGATGGCTCGAGGCGACATCGCGGAGCAGATCTTGTGTCCAGGTAATGGCAACGCTCCCTGAAGCAAATCAGGTACCAGCCACATCAAAGAGCAGCATCTTTCTTCCAGGCGTACTCAGGGCACCCTGTTGAACTTGTTGCTCTACTCTTACATACTTGTGAGAAAGAAGAATAGAAATACTCTATAAAAGAAAATCCAAGTGAAAAGGACAGTGACCCAAACAGAAACCTGTCTGTGGAAATAAAAAGGGCAGCAAGTAAGAAAGAAAGAAGTGTGCCAAGCAAATACAAACTGTCAAGACCTCTGACTGCCTGTAACCAGCCTCTACGAATATTCCCCCCACCGTTTCTTAGCTGCACTAAAGGCTAAGAGCATTTCAGTGCTGTGGGGAGGATGTCCAACTGCAGAAGCAGGGAAGACCAGTGCAGAGCAGCAAAGCCTGAAGCCCCCAGCCCCGGTGCAAGGAGGGCAGGTGCTGGGCAACTTCCAGCCCTGCCACAGGCAGCCCCTCGCCCCTGCACCACCTGCTACCAGCCATCTGCTCGGGACAGAGAGATGTGTGCGTCCGACCCACCACGCAAATCCCCTGTGAAAAGTACCTGTATCTGAACACAGTTCCTGTTTTTCCCTTCTGTGATCATTTAGGATGAGATGAAAACCCACCACAAGGATAACACGACACATGTAATTCAGAAACCATCCTCTGGGTTAGGAGCAGGGCTGAGTCAAAGGGGAACGTCCTAGCACAGAAAGCATACTGTGCGGTTAGGGAAAGAACGTGGCTGCGAGGAGAGGCCCCCATGGGCTCACACGGGAAGGACACCGGTGGTGCAAACGTCTTTAGCTTCAACTGCAAGGAGGAGGGAGAAGAAATCGTCTGGCAATAGAGCTCAAATGGAGACACATACATATAGCTCTATCCCACCAATGCAACCACCGTGTTTCTACAAACACGACTGCAAGTTTTGTAGTAACATGAGACCAGGAATCATAAATTATATGTAAATTGCTTGTGTATAATTTACAAATACCTAGGGCTAGATATTATTATTCTCTGCATTAATAGCTTTCTATCAAACTTTCAGATTGTTGCATTGCAACTTAGCATTCTCCCTGCTCCTCCGTGACCCCACATGTGAAGACACATATTGTAAAAGAACAATATTTGCTTATGACCAAAGGGGAAAATATCCTTGTTATACTGCAGAGCTTATATTTGCCATAGGAAATAAAAACAACAAAAGGAACCTAAATCGTTTTCCTCAGAAATATGAAAGCAATATGATCTCTGCCTGCCTATGATTAAGGGTGCTTTGTAAACAGATTGCTGTTCATTTTGTAAGTCAGATACCATAATATTGCAGGATCAGGGTCTGTTAGTTTGAAAATATTTAGCAATCCTACAAGTTAAACATGATATATATAAATAGAACTTTCTAATTAACATTTCTCTTTCATCTGTCACTTAATTTGCCTTCTTTTTCTAATGGGTAGCAAGCACAATGACAGCGTGGTGTTACTCTTGAAATAAACCTGCCATGACAAAAGCGTATGTCTTGGATTTATTTTTAACAAAAAGAACAAAAGCAGTGCCTCTTCCTGTGGTTTGCTTTTTTTTTCTGTCTCTAGGTTGTTCTGATAGTAGGTTGATTGTTTCAGTAAAAAAACAATAAGTAGAAAACATTTTTTCCAAATTGATATTCAGTACTTTACCCTGCCCTCTAGACCTGAGATACCTGGCAGATACTTAAGGGTCATCTGTGTTATTTGACAAGTGTTACAGCTGGTATAACAGGCAAAGATACAACCTCGACACTCATTCTATGCTGCCATTTTGAACCTAACTCTGGTGGCAAAATGTTATATATATATTTTTTAATATGAAATGTGATACCTTAGTGCTGAAACATGAATTTCCAGGCACGAGATAATATCAAAGTGACCATTTATGATGCCTGAAATCATAACCTCTACAGAAGGCTCAAAGACTCATTCCACACAAGAGATACATACATAAAACACTGTAGTCATTTATGGATGCCCTTTAGCCCAGATGTCTAAAACTATTCTAGTGAAATACAGCAACCTAAACACAGCTTTCTAGAGAAGAAAAAAAAAAGGGGGGGGGTAAGGAGCAGTTTTGTCATTTTTCTCTCTAAGGAGTTACAGAAACAATTCCACTTACTCCTACTGATACTACATGAATATGAAAATGTTATCAAATACAGGGCACTTCCTACTGCAACGCCAAGTACTTGAATGGATGGATAACAGTAAGCATTTCCAAAGCAGCTCCTACTTTTGAGAAGTTTCACACCATCTCTCTGAGTTTATTTTAGTGTCAACTGAAGTGAAATTCCTAGAACCCAAATTTGGGAAACTAACTTCTTTGTGAAGTTAATGTAAAGACCTCCAGAGGGGAGTCAAGCATGTAAGTGAGGCCATACAAGTCAGTGCTATAAACACACTATTTGTGTTCTCCTGTAAGTTTGTAGAACCTTACACTCTTCCTGGAATTCAAGAAAAATATCCATAAAATTACGTAAATCCAAAAAATCCATCCATACATGCACAATATAGTTTTATATCTCCTTTGGTCTGTACAATTAACCAAGGAAGCCAGTTTTTAGCTGTGGCTGGGCACCAGGTGCCATGGATTGCCACAGTTTCGGACACTTTACTAAATGATTATACGTGAAACTAAAATTAGATGGGGAAGCGGATGCCCCAGACACAGAATGGATTTCCTGAGCTCTTCAGAGGCACTTCAGCTCCTCACCACCTTTGAGAGGAGAGAACATGGCTCTCCAACTCCCCCTGCCTAAGCAGGTGTTACCCCATTTTTCTCCTGATCCCTCTAACAGTGATTTACAAAGTCGCAGCCTAATGTCTTCTAGTATGTCTGAGCCGCAGACATTTTTGCGCATACTGCATGGATGTATCGGAGCAAGCACTGGCTCTTGGGAGTGTGATCGTCCCTTCCTCTGAGACTTGCAATGTGGACCAGCAGGACAGAGAAAGAACAAGGTGCATTACAGCCTGCATCTGCCTATGTAGCTGCGCTAAGATAAGCTGCAATCTTGCGTTTAAGCTAATTAATTAACTGCTTTCAACCATCGCTGTTTCTTCACAGCTTTCTTAGTCTGGCAGTGATAAATACACACTAATGATGTTAATAGTTCAGATTTACACAGCTGGAGCAACATACAGAACAGTGTTCATACGTGCAGACTTGGTAAGATCCCGAGGCGCTCTGCACTGGGGCAGCAGCGCCGAATTCATGGCAAGTGTGCAGAGTTACACCAGAGAGAACCCATGACCTCTGCACAGGGACTCATACTATGGGCATTAAGCCTAAAAGCAAGAATTGTATATTCATAAAATTACATACTCACCAAACAGGCTACTACGGTGGAAATCACCTCTCCTTCAATTACGGCATGTAATTTTTAACGCTGTTCAAGACTAATTACAGTGAAGTACTTAACTGGGCTGCAGCTGACTGATAATGCTCTGGACTGCTTGCCTCTTTCTCCTCACAGTTGCCAGGTGGAGAGATCTAGATTAGTTTACACCACATAATGAGAGCTTAAAGTTGAAAACATGAATGAACATTGCATGGTTCAGTTTGGTCCCCTTCGATAAACTTCGTGTATTAAAAACCCCCTTCTACTAATCAATTCTTTTCATTTGCCTTTCTTATCTTGCCAGGAATCACTATGCACTTGGGTGTTTTGTTTAAAATGTAAATGAAATCATAATGTAAGAGTTTAGAGTCAATAACCAAATACACAAAAACAGTGAGGTTTTTTTCTTGCATTAACGTGACCTATTTGCATGTTGGTTATGTTCTAAAAAGGCAATTATGTTAGCTCCTTTTCAATGCCTTTAGAAGACTGCTCCTTTTGGATTCCTCAGGATTCATGCTACTAAAGAAAGATGACTATAAATATAGCGTTGCTTATTTGATCCAACCGTTACAGAGTTCAAGGGAGAAGGAGAGGGAAGACCATTAGAGAGAATATGTTTCTGTCAAGTTCTAGTATTTGTGCTATTTTCAAAACATGCTTTTCTCTTCAGTACCCCTTCTCAAAAAAAACAAAACAAAACAAAACAACAACCAAACATCCAGAATTTCCTCACTTCTAAGAACTTAGTCTGCAGAGCCAAAACATGACAAAAAAAAGGCTTTTCAGCCTGGGTCACAACTGGTTGCTAGTCTTCAGAAAAAAACATCCACAAAAGACCTTTTGCCCCAGCTCAGGAGGACGAGGACAGAGAGGGAACAACCTAGGGACACTCATGACATGTTTCTGCCGTAATTCTAAAAGCGACAGAGAGAACTTTACAGGCCATAAAGTGTTAAGAGCTCCTACAGCTTGGGACACGTACATGTTAGTTGTAACATGTTTGAAATATGTTCATTTCTCATCTACAGCAGCACGAGTGCATTACACAAGCCTATGTGCATGACTGGAAGGCCTTCAGCTCTGGAGAGAGCCACGATGAGCGGTGCCAAACTCACCCCGCGGTGCCACCAACAGCCCGCAGCACAGGGGCACCAGAGAAGCCAGGACAGGGTGCACTGAAAGGGCCGAGCGAGTGCCGTCCTGCACAGCAAGCCCAAGGCACAGGTGCTAGGTATTACTTTGTTGTTTTGCCTTCTGATGAACAAGACTCCCATACTGATCCTTCACGACGAGAAATACTGGGAGGTGGTGCTCTGACTCTTACAGAACACTGCCAAAATAATTTCATTCTCTTCACTAACGTGTACAGATTAATTACCAATGTAAAATACAGAATGCCTGAAGAAATGCAACGCGTTTCATTTTCGCACCTGGTGAAAACTAGCTACAGCTGCAATAACCTGCACTGCCGTGCAACCTGATGCACCGATCCCCCCCCGACTGTTGTGTTTTATTGGATGTAACAAAGGAGACAGTAAGCAAAATTATCATTGCAAAACCTTTCAACTGCTCCGAGAAGGGAATGACAGGAAAACAGTCAGCATCGGTTTTCCCACGCGGTTCTGTTGCAGCAAAGTATATCTTGGGAATAAGTTTTATAAGACAAAATTTTCAGGAGCATAAATGGGATTGAAAAAAATGTACATGCAACGTTGCTTATTCTGAAAATGTTATTAATGCTTACATAAGTAATTGGCAAATTTGCCAGTTGTTCATTACAAATGAACAATTGGCAAAAAAAGTTACTATATTTTGTCATTAAAAAAAATCACCTGTAGAACTCTGGAATACTTATAAGCAAAGCAGGTTTGGCATCTGCCTGTAATCCATTAAGCAAATGAGTAATCAGAGTGGTTGTATAAAAGGTTTATAAGTTGTATAAAATAATACACTAAAGGTAGTACTGCATGGGAGGATAAAACCTTTTAATTTTATAAGGTAGGCAAGTAATTGTACGAATGGATGTGCTTACCTATCCATTAACAACTGCCTGCAGAACATATGAAATGAGCTAATAGCAATAATTATCTGGAATTAATGATGAACATAAACATTTCTTTACACTCACTAAATAAGCAGCAACTGCAGTTTAGTATTCACCAATGGTGCAACCAGAGCATGGCATTTACCATGATGAAAGGCAGTAGCCATACCAAAGAAAGCTACAGAGAAGTGGCATTTCTCTATTAATAACAAAACTGACAATTTGGAGCTTTAATTTCACTGCTGCTGAAGCCCGCATGAAAAGGCTGGACTGCAGCCAAAATGCAATAATCACAATGTCTGCAAATCAAAGAAATAAGCCATCAAGGAGCTCCAGTCTTTCTACACAATATAATTATCGAACAGTATCAACCCCTCTCACTGTCTGAACTTTGGAACAAAGATCTTGTCGCAAGTGGAGTGGGATACTAGAAGTGATGAAGCCTCTTCCTCCCGACCAGTCACAGATGAGACCTGAGATTTGGCTATTGCTATGCTTATTTTTGCCACCGCTGTACCAAGGAAGGTGTATTTTACTTGGAAAAGTATGAAATACAAGGGCTTTTGTGCATCTCCTCTATTTCTTTTAGTCACTTCTCTAACTGTAAGTAGAGAATGTCCCAATTTAGCTTTTTCTTCACTACAGCTGCTTGCAGTTTGCATTTTGCATACTGCTTGCCCATCTGATGGGAGATGAGCAGGTGTGCACTGAGCTCTGTTCCAATTTAGATTTTGTGTTTTAAAACAGACCATAACTTGCCATAGGCATTTGGATCTAGGACAGAATGCCAAATACAGAACGGGAAGGTTTGCTTCTTAATTGCCTAAGTAAATAAAACTTTCTTGTGAAATGTGTTACTATATAAAACATTGATGAAATACCACAGGGTATTTCTACATTTTCCAATCCCCACCCTCAAAAAAAGAATACTAACAACTGAATTTCCCACACTATCTTAATAGCCACAATAATTCTTCCTTCCGGTCAGTAAAAAGCATCGCAGTGACTGGGAACAGCTCCTCCGGGAAGGCCATGGAGCTTCTAGGATTTCGCCTGGGGCGAGAAGGGGCATAGAGAAAACATATTTTGATATGTTGCAACACAGGCTGCAGCAAGGAAATGAAATGATTTATTGTGCTGGGTATTTAGAAAGTTGGTTACTGCAATAAGGAAGTGTACATCCACTACGTGCATCGTGAATGCACAATGGACAATACCCCTCGGTTATGCAGCATGAGTCCATGATGTTGCTCCTACAGTCTTGTGTTGATGAGAAATGAATATTTGCTTTGGATTCCATCTCAGATCCTTACACTTGGGGACTTTAATGAAAACTACCCAGACCCCTCAAGGCAATATCATTATATAGCACTAAAAAGTTTAATTGTTTAGCATGGCCCTGATTCCTGTAAGTCGTATGTATTTGGGGATAGTCCAGGCACTATTTGGCTTCATATACTAACACTTCCTTGACTCTGCCCACCTTGACCATTCTCATTAAGAAGAGGTCCATGCAATCTAAATTATGCTGACCAGTATTTCTCGCAGAGATTTCTTCAGACTCACCCGTTCACCTACATCCAGTCTTGCACAGGGCCTGGAAGGCAGCAGCAAGCATTCCTCATCCTACTCCATGCCCTATCCAGGTGTCTCGGAGCAGAGCACCCAGCCTCCAGCACAAAGCAGCAGATGTTCTGCTGGTAAAATTGGCACAGCCCAAAGAACATTGCCACTATATATTAGTCTAGGACATCGCCTTTGGATGATACAACATGGAGGTCCTGCAGTAATTTTCCTACACATTTCAAAATCGTTAATCTTTCTCATTGCAAATGCAAAGTTGGACCCCAATCTGAGCACACAACCGCTAATCTGTGTTCAATTTTTTCTTTCATAAACTATTTTCATCTGTGTAATTACTAAGTTTTAATACCTGTGCTCTTATTTCCACCATTTTTAGCTTGTCTTGTCAACGCTATTGTCTCCCTGCATTTTATTTCTGCTTTCCACAGAGCATTATAACAAACATATCACAATTAATCTAATTATGTTATTATTACGTCATCAATTATGAATAGGATTCATCTCATCTACATTAGTCATGTACAAGTTAAGGATCTAGCTTCTCTGGTCCATTGCACAGATTAGTCACTAAAGACAAATACCTGTGAAATTGATCCATGTGTGTCTCACAGCTGAAATGGAGTATTTTGCCCCATGGAGCTATGTCTTCCTATTGCTTGACTATAGAGGAAGCCTTCTGTCATTGCTTAGGTGCTCAATTTTTAGGCACAATAGATAATCCCATTCACATACAATTCCTATTTTATTAGGACTTTTCTTTGTATTTATACTGAAAAGTTGTTTGTTCTCGCACACAGAATAAATGTTATTACTTCACTTGTTGAACCTTCTTGACCAGGGGCAAGTTGGAAAGCATTGATGTTTCTGTTGGAAGAAGTGCCCCTTATCCTCAGATGTTGTCCTACTAACAGATATTCACATACCCATGATTCAACAACAAGACATTGCATTACCAGGAAGCAGGAATAAATTATGAAATGCATCAGTAGTTAACTCAACTGTTAATATCTAGAGTAATGCTGAAATCAGGATAAGTTTGCTAAAGCAACTTTTTGTTGCCAGAGATCTGTCAAAGGATTTTTCACTAGAAATACTCCAGTGATATAAATAAACTTTTGATCTTTTTTAGGCTTTCATGTTTTTTTCATAGTCTACCCAAATAATATAGAATGATTTGTAAAGCAGTTCTATTTTCTTTAGTTTGGGGAGGAAAAAAACAAAACAAAACAACAACAAAAATTATATTGAGGATGAAGAATTTACTACTAAAAAGAATTAAAAATTCTAAATGTTTCCATGTATAATATTTGTGTCTTAAATAGGCCATTAGGAATCCCTCATACTGCTGTTACTGTGCCCAACTGCTTCTTTTTTAACTGTCGCAGGTTTTATTAACCAAGAGAGCTCTGTGATAGTTTTACAAACTGTATAGTATACTACAAAACACTTTAAATGATCTAATTAAATCATAATTATAATCTGTGTTTTCCATTTTAGAATTGCTTTTCATTAAAATTACTTTCATGGGATGGGATGGGATGGGATGGGATGGGAAGGGATGGGAAGGGGGACAAAACAGGAAGCCTATACATAATCCAAAACATTGCAGGTAGCTTTAACTAGAGTCTATGTATTCAAAATGCATTAAACACATTATAATGCTAAATATACTAACAAGAAGGATCACCCTGTAGGTAGCAAGAATGGTCACTTTTGCTGCATACAATATACAATTCTATAATAATTTAGAATGAGAGACCACAAATCACTGCTATTCAAAGAGTCCATTTAAATTATTTTCATACTCTGAATCCCAACTTCCTCTGTTTCACTTCCTCCCTGTTCCCCATGTCTGAATTCCCCAAATGCTAATCAACTAGGTCAAAAAAGTAAGCAATTTATTACTGCACCGAAACCCATGTTCTCTTTGTTTCTTCATTAAAAGACATTTGAGTCTCACTGAAATCAACCAAACTTAAACACGAGCCTAAGTGCTGTGGTTAATTTGGGCCTAAATCAACCTGGTATTACTCAGGATTTAGCTTCAAAACTCTTCAGAAATGTGGGTAGCTTTAAGAGAACAGATGGACTTGTCTCAGTGCAGAAATAATAAATAATAATAATGGCAATAGTCATAATAAAAAAATGGACCATATATCATCTTTCTGTAATAATGCCTGTACAAGCCACTTTCAGATTACCAAGAAGACCTATCCAGAGACATAAAACTCACAGAATGACAGGTGTGGAGGGAGAAGCCCAAACAGCAAAGACAGCAAATGCAGAGCATAGTCTTGTTGGAGACAGAAGTGCAAGGGTATTCTGGAGATGGTATTATGAACAAGCATTTGTATTCAACCTTAGTGCTACTACATTCTTCACTGAAGCTCTGAAACGGAAATACGGAATTCTGTAATTACTTCCTCGGTGATACCAGACCATGATTCTGATCCTGCAAAGGTTTCTGTGCAGATACAATTTTCCTTTTTCAGGAGTAATGCTCCCTGTTCTAATCTGCTGGACCACTGCCAGGAGGAGCCCAGTCACAGGCACACCTGCGTTCCTGCAGCATCACCTCACTGCCCTGCTTCATGCCAGCCAGAAGGAAAATCACAAGTCTCATCAGTGGTCTTACCAAACGGGACTCAGAATTCAAACCTGAGGAAGGTGAGACAGCTTCTGCTTCCTCCTGCCAGGCCTTCATTTTAAGTCTGATTTCTCACACATGGAGGAATTAACCCTCAAGAAAACCCCAACACATTTGTCTTTGATTATACTCTGTTAAATGCAAAACAAGGTTTCTAGGAAAATCTGAAGATGCACCCTCTATCGCTTTAATTTTGAATGGGAAAAAAAAAGTGATGTTCCAGTTCCTTTCTGTATTCCTTTGATATCTGAGGGCTTGTTATTTTAACAAACACTCTTGGTATTATTCCAATATTCTGAAATTCTTCATGTTATTTTAATATTTTAAATTTATGCCATGAACCATCACTAAATGTTGATAAATTATGTTGGGACTGTAGTATTTTTTTCCCAACAGTCTCCATGTAAATGTAAATTAGTCATACAAATCAAAATATGAGTTATGTTCAACTGAAAATAATCGTACCTATTGAGCAGTCAAAAAATATTAGTAGCCATTAATAAATAATCCTCACCACATATGGCGATGTCAATCAGCTTTATGATTTTGCCCATATAAAGGGAGTTCGGTGAGGCAGAGCTGCCCACTGAACAGTGGTGTACAAGTTCATCATTGGCACACAGCACACTGCTGTCAGAGCTCAAGGACGCCTCTGATCCCTACCTCAGCTTCAGGTCACCCTTCTCCACACCATTTTAACATGCTGCACATATGCTTCAATATATACACAGAACGAATGCTTCAGCTGTGGTAGATCATAGCCCCATTGTGACATTAGCAAATATATTAAAAAAAAAAAAGTTTAAGGAAACATGCTCTTCGGTTGCATAAGCAATTTGTCTGAGGATAAGATTGGAAACCCATGTCTTTCAACATTCACCTCATAACTTCTACGAGAACACAGAGATTGCATGCAGATCAGTACTTTCTCCTTGCTGGATGAATAATAAAGTTTGTTAACCACGTGTTAATCCTGTATTGACACACACGCATAAAATATCCTCATTTTTGGTACAAAAAAATATTTCCAGAGGAAAACAAAACACTAAATCTGAAATTGGTGTATTTTCCAGAAATGAGAACTGAAAAATAAAAAATTAAAGTCGCAACACCATCTGGTTGTACTAAGGATTTTATGTAGAGCAGTTATGAAGAGAAAAAAAAAAAAGGAAAAAAGGAAAAGAAAGGTCGCTCTCCTAGTAAAGAGGAAAAATATCTAAAATAATCCGTTTATTACAACTGAATTGGCCACAACTTATAGCAGCTATTTATGTTGCTTTATAAATATGGAGCCTACATTTTAATAGATCTATGCTTGGCAAGTTCTAAGATATTAAATGGTTCTAATCCTATTCTACTTTATGACTAGTTCAAGAAATGACCTCTAGCTAGATCTGGCCTTGTTCTATCATGCAACTAGATTTTTCTTACAGAAAATAAATTAAAAAGGTGTGACCTTGCTGAGGGCTTGCAGAGAAAATGAGGTACATCTTGTCACAAGCAGAAGAGCCTATTTGAAACACGGTTTGTTCAATTTGAAAGGCTGCTGCTTTCCTCAGATCAGAAGTTAAGATAAAGGCAGTTGGATGAAAAGAGGAGAAACATTTCCAAGAGATGAAATTAAAGAGCTACACTG
Organism: Anser brachyrhynchus; assembly: GCF_964034855.1. Taxonomy (NCBI): domain Eukaryota; kingdom Metazoa; phylum Chordata; class Aves; order Anseriformes; family Anatidae; genus Anser; species Anser brachyrhynchus. The sequence goes on along the minus strand of NC_137707.1, from coordinate 15,721,233 downwards.
GGAACCCATTCAGCGACACAGTGCCTTTTTGTGTGCGGACTTATCTAGGACTCATCAGCCACACCTCGTCCCCACGCGCGGGGCGCGCTCTTCACTGCGCACACAAAGCCTGTCGTGTAGGGAGACGATGAAACCGCTCGCGGATAGGCATCAAAGGACACTGACAGCAGCCCTGCCTCGCATGGCAGGCACCGAGCAACCCACCCAAATCTCACACGCTGTACACGGAGAACCGGCGTCCTTGTGCCTCCTGAGCGTGGCAGCTCTCTTGCTGGGAAGCTCTCTTCTGGTAGGAAGTCTCCTCCAGCCATCAATACAAGTGTCACTGACGGGAAATGTCCCCAGACGCCTCATGCCAGCCTCCGTGTATCAAGCAGGGTGCAGAACAACCCCACACAAAAGTGGGGATTTAAAACCTGGCACAGCTTCACAACCGTGCTCGATTTCTCAGTCATTTGACCTGCTAAACGTCGGCAGCAATTGGTACAACACCGCCTCAACAGAATAGTATTTGTGTCCAAATCAAAAGAGGTGCATTTCGTAATTTCCCTCCTAGCAGCAATTAATTCCCTTTCTCACAAGAACAAAAATATGAAGAGAAGGACTTACAAACACGTCTGGGTTATTGCTCTACCTGGATTTTCTAAAGAATTAGCAGCAAAAGAAAATAAGATGCATCTTTGTTATTGGGGAACGCCCTTTTCTTGCGTTGTATTAAATGCTTCCAGCAAATCCTTCACATGTGAAGGACATCCTTGAAGACAACCAAGCTGAAAAGTACTGAAAAAGGGAGGACACGAGGCACTCCTGGCGTGCCGCCTTCCTCAGCACTCCCCCGCCGGGTCGCTCGTCGGCCCCACTGCGGGGCGGCTGCAGGGGCAGGCCCAGGCCTACCCCAAGCTGCAGCCACACTGTGTCCTAGCCTCCGAGACCAGCGGCTCCCTGGGAGCTGTGACGCCTCAAAGAGCGCTGAGACAGGCTCTTTTACAAAACGTGGGCTCATTTCCGTGCCCAGTGAGGCGCCTGTATTGGCTACGATCCCTGGCTCTGCCACAATGACACCAAAGAACCTGGCGTGGCGGCTGAAGGATGCACACCCCGGCCAGATTTTGCTTCTCCTGCCCCTTGTCCCCAACTTAGGCACAGGTGGGATGGATCTCACTGAGATCTTCAACAGCCAAGTTCACCTAGATTGGTTCTTGCAGTTCTTTTAGTGGCGTTAGTCCCAGTTTGAATGGTTCCTCATTGCAAGCTTTAGGCAGACAGCTTTAAATAGCGTAATAGCAGATCTATACTCTATAAAAGATTGCCTAATCACAGCAGCTAGCTGAATAAAACCCAACAAATGTTGTACTAATTCATATAACCAAAAGCTGTTTAATTTTGCTTGTTTAGAAGAAAACCTGAATGTGAACAAAGCATTTGGGAAAGTGACAAGTGGAATTCCAAACAAGAAAGACAAATATTTCCTCCAGAGGCTAAACCTACTGCAAAATATTAATCTCTCCTTCTACACATCTTCACATGTCTTTGGTGAAACACCTGTCTGGAATTGTTAATAACAAATATTTTTTAAGATTTACACTTCAAAGACAGTACTGCAATGTCAAGCAGTGTAAAACTTTTGAAGTAGTTTTAGCTAAATACTTCTGTGACAACTGTCTGACTCAATTTGTCTTAGCTGACTCTTTTCTGATATTATAAAAACCTAAGTAAGACCTGGTTATCAGCCAAAAAGGTAAAAATTTGAGACTCATAACTACTAAGTTGTATGAATCAAACATTAAAAAAGAAAAAGATAGTGTAGTTGATTCAGAAAATGATCGATGCCCTCTGCTTTCTTAACTTCAGCTGAACAATGCTTTTTTTTCCCTAAAAGGATCAAATAAACAATATTTCATGCATATGAAAGTTCAAAAACACCTCAATACACCAATGAAACCTTGATAACCCAAGCATAAAGGCATTACAAAATGAGTATATTATGTCCTACTTGTTTAGCACAGTGAAATGTTAGCCCTTAACATGGCAAAAGATACAGATTCAAAATAGGAGGCTGCTAAGATAGGCCGTATACTTTTAATTACTGAACAACTTTGCACTGCAGGGAAGTAATAAGGCTAGAAAAGGATGAGAGAGAAGGAAAGGAACTGGAGGAAGAGGAAGGCAAAGAAAGCAAGCTGGGGCTGAAGAATCAAAGTTCTGAGAATTACTCACAATGTGATAGAAAAAAAAAAAAAACACACCAAAAAAACAACTAAAAAGGTCGAGCTGACCTCGAGACTTCAAGTCGGGCTCTTGAAATCCTAAATCATACAAAGCGCCATGACTTCAAGGCACACAAACATAAGAGGATTAAGGTAAGTGTCCCACCTAAAAGCCTGAGAAAACAAAGATTAGTTTTAAGTACTGAAAAGAAACACAAATTCATACGGATGCTCCATGTGCAGGAAGAATAATTGTTAGGATGTATTAAGAGCCCACTCAAATAAGCACCATGTAAAATAAGGCAAAACTCCAGGTTTGATTGCCACCTTCTGAGTGCAAATATACTCATGTCAGAACTTCACAAACATTAACGACTTAACAGATTCAAAACCTATTGAAGTCAGAGGTAAGTTTCTCATTGACTTCAGTTAGCTAAGACCCTCTGTTTAGAAAGATTAAGTCAAGACAAATATAACTATTCTTTCCAGGGGAAAGCAGTGAGACGGCTGCTCCCAGCCCGTGGTACCCACCTGAACAACTGCAGCGACACCCGTACCAACCAAGCCACGGCGCAGCACAGACTTCTCCTACAGTTAAACACTAAGAAACAGACTGTGCTCCTTATGCTATCAGACTCTCGGTCATGTTTACATTTACGCTACATTTGTGTTAGTGGAAAAAAGATAGCAATGCCCTTTGAAGGATGGCATTAGTTCTGGATGTTATTCTACAAGTTTGAACTGTGGTTGTCATATCTTGACCTTTGTACGTCAGGCACAGGAGATGTCAAATGAAATTTAAGCAATCACTCTGAATTCTGTACTCATTTTCATGTCAGAGGATATTTAAAAACCAGTAGTGCAGTTGTTTATGCACCTACTTGATGGAAAGAGAAGCGCTGTGTTTGATGGACTGACCAGCTTTCCACCAGCCCACACAACTTCAATAAATTCTTGTTAATTGAAGACTTTAAAAACTTGGAAAAAATCCCATTTATCATCTTGTTATACATCTGCTGGAAGTAGTCACTGACTTCAACACCTTTCCAGCATTACTGAGCACTTGGAGTCCCTCATATTCAATACAATTCAGTAAGAGAGAAACCTGGAACAACCTACCAAGCACACACTGATTTCTAAGATTGCTTTATTGGGTAAAATGAAAGCTTACATCTTTGTACTGTTAGAGTCAAAATGCCTCTAATGAATCTACTTAACTATCCATTTATTTGAGCATAAATATGAAGTTGGGATCTGGGAAAACCCTATGCCTTCCCAAGTATGTAGTCCACTAAAATACTGCGAGACAAGCCTCTTGCCAAGAGATCTCTTCTGAAAGCGCGTGGGTGCAGGCAGGGGTCTGCAGCTTCACCGGAGGCACAGGGCTTGGCAGTCACCCTGCTGCACCACGCCTGAGCTGCAGACCCACCGCTGCCAGCTCCGCAGGAACCAACAAACCACGCGGCTTTGAGAAAAAAATAGGACAAGCAATTAAGTGCTGTCAAGTCAACCTTTTGTCCTGAAGCCAGTTAATGGGGGAAGAAAACCCGTTAGTCTATACTTCATTCTTTACACTGATTATTTTAAGAAAAGAAACCTATAATGTTAGCAAGATTGTTTGTAAGCAGAATTCTACTTTTTAAAAAGAATTTGATAGAGCCTTCGGTCAATCTGCCATGAGCAAATCAAGACAAGTATGGCTCTAGTGGCCAAGATGACCATCCACTGCAGATTAGTCATTTTTATTTATTAAGAAATATTTTTGTCTATAGGCCCAATACACAGCAGCCAGAACTTAAATGTAACTTTTTTTCAGGAGGGTTTTTGTACTACTCCTCTGAAAAAAAGTGACTGCTATTCTCCTCTGCACAAGAAGCAAGTAGCTAGCACCCAACTCTGAGAGTCGTATGTCTTCAAGGCATGCAGGTTGCTCTCCAGAAAAAGGGGGAAGGGGGAGGCAGATACAGAACTCACCAATTTCTCATAAAAATTAAATAACTCACCAAAATACATACATCCCATTTTAAATATCACACCAAATCCTGCTTGGTTTTTGGATGATAGCTTGAAACTTGAAAACACATTCGAAACAGACTATTTTCAATTTCTTTCATTGTAACATTCTCCAGAATGTGTGTGAAAAGTTAATAAGTTGAAAACTTCTGTCCACTGAAATCTAGGGTTCTGTTTAGAAAATACCGATAATTATCAAAGATCACTTTGATCATGTTTTCATTCCAACAGAAGCAAAATTCCCGCAAAAGCCCAAAGTAAGGTTACTTACAGGACATGATTTTCATCGTGTCACAACAGATAAACATCTCCGTAACTCCATGAGGACAGGGGACAACCAGTGGCACCCCACTGCGGCCTCTCTGAAGGGAACCCATAGGGCTTGGGCCCCGTGCCTGCAGGGCTGACCTGGGGGACACGGGCCGTGGCTCTGCCCTCCTGCCACCAGCGGGGCCGCAGTGACTGCTCGCACGGCCTGCGTAGGGAAACTCCCAAAGGAAAGCGGCGGCAGAGCTATTGCCCACGGCAATGCTACGGGACGAAGCGGCAGTGACAAGATGACATTGAGAGTCTGACACTGTAGATTACCTCAGAACCATATCAAAATGACTCTTGGTTATCAGATCTAGATGACAATGAGACTCCGGCATCACTGTCATCTATCCTGAAAAAATAAATAAATGGTACATGCCACTAGCTACAGGAATGGATGGCGATTACAGATCTATTGTAGCAATGGTGCTATTGTGAGGGTGGCTCAGGAGCTTTGGTGATTAACCCAACCTCAGATTTATGCCATTTTGTCTTTTGATTAAACAAAAAAAATACACATCAACGCTATATTTAATCTAGCAATATTCCTCTTCCAATCACACAACAAAGTGCTGATAAGACAACTCAACAATCCCAATTAGGCAGTAACAAATATTGAATTGGTACAGTTAACTCTGAATATGCAGAAAGGATGCACCCACCCCTCTTCTGGCAAGTAAACCGGGTACTAGCTTGAAAACCTGCAAAGTGCCCTGCCACGGGTAGCCCGAGCACCCCTGCGTGTAGGCGTTAGGCACAGACAGCCTGACGTCGGCAGCTCCGGGCCACCCTGGGACAATGCGTGCCAGCCCCTGGGTACCCACGGATCAGCTCTCCTGCAGGAGGGAAGTGATAGGCACATGGTGCTGGTGATCCCAAGTGCACGGCAAGTCAAGAGGGGCAGCTGCAGTTCTTTGGGACAGAGAGCAGCACTACCCCACAGGCAAAGAAAGAGCGTGTCCATGTAGGAACAGGAGAAAAAATACGTATTTTTTGCCTTTCAAAAATGGTACTGGACGTGAAGCTGCTTTTTTCATTTAAATTATTTTTTACCAGAGCACTGTTGTAACTGCTGTCCAGCTTTTATTTTGCCAGAAAAAAGCACTTACATTTATATTTCAAAGGAAAATGAGCTGCTTCATACTGACCACCAAGTCATTTGTGTCTTACTGTCACACTTATTTTTCTGTTCCTTCTTCCCTTTCATTAAAATCATACATAGAAACTACAAGTTAATGAAACAATGATGAACATCTACTTCAATAACACGGAGAATTCTCAAATGTGCTTTGTTTGTTTTGTTTTTTTCTGCAAAATTAACATATTAGAGACTATTTACCACTGTACAAAATTCCTTTCTTTATTTATGAAAGCTACATCTTTACTATCATGATGTGAAATGAAAAGCCTCCTGTACTTGTTGCATACAATTAAGCCGCAACAAAAGCCAGCCCAAGCCATTTCACATTTCATAGGGCTGCAATTATTCTTTAACTGTTAGAATATGCTGTCCCCCAGGAGCTAATTACAGAAAAGCTCTCATCACACACAAGAAACATACAAACAAATCCTTCAAGCACAAAGCAAGTGTTCAACATTAAAGAGATGCATTCAGGAAGTCACACCAATCAGTTTGGTTCAGCTAATTACTAATCTGATTTCTGGAGTAGTTGCATTAGATAATTATGATGCCCATTCACAACTTGAAAGCCAGGTCTTTGACTGATTATAATAAAGATCTAGGACTCGGAATAAAAGTAGGAGCAAAGTAGGAAGCACACATCAGTGCAGGGCTGACACAATGTATCTGCTTATTGCACTCGGCTATCAAGGACCCCATTCAGAGTTTGCCAAACCCAACAGGAATATTTTCCAATTTCATTTATGATTTGGTCAGGCCCGGGCCAGCACTAAGGCACAGCTTTGCTTTGCAGACTAGAGTCACCAGGTGTCCAAAACAGGTCTCTCAATGCTGCTGTCCCCTCGGAGTGCCAGGCTGAGCTCCTCAAAGACTGATCTCATTAGGCCTTAACTTAGGTTTACTTGCTTTCAGCCTCTCCAGGGCTTTTTTCTTGCTCCAACAACGGCTTTGGTGGCTTTGGTTTCCAAAGTTACCCAGCACCGGGTGAGAACATACCATCCTCCGGTTCTTGTTTTGGACCTGACTGAAGCTCTAAGCAATCATGTTGTAGCTTAGAGCTCAGAGACTTGCCAAAAACGTGTTTGCTGAAATGCAGATTTATAGGAAGAACGTTACTCTAGCTAGAGGTCTGATCAAACGGATATAGCAGGTTCCTTCAGCAGCCCAGCCCCAACGCTCTGTTCCCCTCAGAGGGATTTATGACGAACAAGGACACAAGCATCCCATCAGCCACACGTTTATGGCCACGACTCACTGCAGATCATTCCGAGAATACAGCAGCAAGTCATCAGGAATTAAAACTTCTCCCTGGGGTACAGCCTTGCACGTTTTGCACCACCCGGGTTCCTTTCTACAAAGCTGTTTTATGCATTACAGAAAATACAATAAACTGTGGCAATTAACCTCTTTTCCGGCGTTACCCCGTACATTACCTGGATTTCTGATGAATGCATGGTGGCATTAAATAAGAATGAAATTTGAACAAATGCTGAACTTTAAACAGGTAAACTGGTTTCAGCAGTGCATATTGAGCCATCCTTTGCTGTGCTGGGGCAACAGCAGTGATTCAAAACACATAGTTTAATTAAAAACCAAAACCACACAGCAGTGTCAGCTGGAAAACTTGGAGTTTGCTGCTGTTTAAAAACTTGAATGAAATACAATACACATTCAGACTGGCACTTCTCCACTTCCTATGCAAAATCAGGCAGAACCACATGATTACATTGTTTGCACGCAGGCACACTGGACACTTTTAAAGCATTAAGGTGAAAGGGATTCTTTGCTCTTGTTAAACTAAGTGAATGAGAGTTGCAAATCTGTATTTCAAAGTCAATAGGCTACAATATTTAGAGGTCTGCCATATGTGGTAGCTTAAAATTCAAAACTGAACGAAAATTGTGTGGGGTGGAAACTAATGTTATGGAATCTGAACCAAGGCTACATTTATATTTCACTTTAATGCTCCGGCTGTTTAATCAAAATATGAATAAAAGGTCTAAAAGACCAACACGCAAAAATATCATAGTTCTGGAATTTAGCTTTAGCTTCCTATTGTCAACCAATTACTGTGTAATTTTTTCCCTGTGACTGAATAACTAACTGTTAGCAAATAATGAAAAGGCAATTACAGCAGAGCTTTGTTCATATTACCCTCTTCATTTTATTCAGGCTATAATTATTGTCAATGCTGGAGGCTTACTGTACCATGTAAGTGGCACCAGGGAAGAAAATGGAATGGGCTGGTGCATGGAAAATTGCAAATGTCACAGCTACCTTCATCATCACCGTTGGACTTCGGAGATTAAAAAAATATAAGCAGCAAAAAGCTCTCCATGTGTGTTTTGCAAATTCTTTACCTCAAGCTGTTGCAATGGCTGCTGAACTGGTAGAAGGGGAAAAATTCAAGTACCATGTTTGTTCTTTTTTTGTTGTTCTTAGCCTCCCCCCTCCGCCCCCTCCCCAACATTTTTATTACTATTTAATTCCCAGAGGACGCTTCCTTTTTGCCACAGCGTGCCTGGAAACAAACTCACAGAAATATCCTTTTAGCAGTGCTTCTCATTAAGGATGTCCATGCTGTTCTGTAACGGAGAGTGGCATATAAATGATGTATTTTATGGGGTTTGATCTTTACTTCTTTGCCACATACAGACACATCCCTACAAAAATGAAGATTACGACCCGTATGCACAGATGCAGTGTGCCACATTTACAGCCTGTCATTGACCATTTATAATGCAGTTTCCCTGGGCTTCTAGTATTTACCAGCAATAATGGATACAAATCAGAAATGTGCTATTTCATTTGCACCTTTTTGAGAAATAAACAGTATCCCTGTGCCTCATTCACATTGTTTTCCTCTTTGCATTGTTTACGAGAGAAACAACACACTAACATTGCCTTTACATACCTACTCGGATTTCTTTCTTTTTTTTTTTTTTGGTCATGTGAGTTTGAGGTTAGTCTTACTATTTTAAGGCGGTTTGATTCAGGGAGAGTTGAGAATGATATTACCGGCACACCACGCCTGCCTAGCTTTAATACTTTAATTCCATTTCCTCCAGCATTAGCTCCCTTCGACATGCACCCATCCCACCGAAGCAAGCAGCCGTAGCCTCGTGCCGAACGCCTGGCGCAGGAGCCCAGCCCCGAGCAGCGCAGGGTGCTGTGCCAACATCAGCGAGCCCACGAGCCACACCGTGGCCCCACGCTCGCCGCCTGCCCTCCCACGTGCAAACTGAACCTGTGAGAGCAGGAGCTGTGGCAGTGCACACGAGGACGGGTCCGACACTTCGTCTCCTGCACCATGACGGCATGTGCTGTGAGGCATCCAGGCACTTGGTGAATGCCCATAAAACGCCAGATGCCTTAATGGAGTAAGAGTAATTCAGATATCCTATGGAAGCCGAGTTCAGTTCTTGGTTTAATTCATCATCCGTAGAAAAATCAACAGTTTAATTTTTTTATATATATTTTATTTTAAAAGTAATACTATAGCTGGGAAATATGAATAAAATCAATTGCATACAGCCGGCACGATAAGAGCAGCTCCCTTTTTATACATTTTCCCTGGCAATGCTTTGGGACCTTTGTGGTCTGTGGTCATTTTTCAGTTCTCTGTGTCAACAAAAACAGACTTTTCAGCTCCAAAAGGAATGCATCACACATTAAATCCTTACCAAATTTAAGTCTACTTTGTCATTTTTCAGATCCTGAATAATATCATAAACTTTTGGGATTACAGAAATAATAATGACCAGAGCCCAGGCAATTCAAGCCTGCTGTGCTAATCACAGAGTAAAAAGTCCTTTATAATAACATCTATATGCTAGAAAAATACAGATCTTTCAAACCATCCAAAACCTCGCTTTCCATTCCCTGCAACAACGCAGAGGACATTGCTGAGATAATGACGCACATCCTCCAAGCCATTCCGTTCACATCCCAACATATATGAAAAATAATCCGATCGCTTTAAAAAAATCACTGTTTCTTAAAAACAAAAAACCTGATTTACTGAAAAACGTAGTATGATGTCAGTGTGAATTAATGTTTCCCATAGGCATACTAATAAGCTCCATGACATAATAACTTGTTATACTACACCAGTGGGACCTTAAAATTATTCCAAAGATAACATAACACAACACTTGAAGCAGCAGGAAACTTCCAGCATGCTTTTAGATGTTTTACAGTGTTACTAATCTTTGAATTGCTTGGAAAAACTGAAAGGAAACAGAATATTTAAAATTGGAAGCACTGCAGTTAGAAAATGACTCCATTCCAAATTCCAAATGTGCACAGGAGATTAATGTCAATGTAAGAAAAAAAATAGCAGCAGAAGGGGGGAAGTTACTAAATGCACTTTCTAGATTGGACATGTGCCTTTTGGTAGTCCAGTGAAAATCTGTTTTTATTTCGCCAAGTTACGAGGATTTAAAAGAGCAGACTTGCACACACACCAATTTCTTATTAATGAGAAGAAGTCGGCCTTATTTATTAATTTGCTAATGCAATTTAAGGCAGTGATTGCCCAGCACCAGTGTCAGGACATGCCTGGGAAGAGTGGCAGAGAGGGCTTTGCCAGGAAGCCCCCCACATCAGGCTGGGCACCGGGCGCCCTGCAGGCCACCAACTCCCCTTGGTTTAGCAACACGCTCGCCAGGGCTAAATGTTTGAAACAGAGCCCCCAAATTAAGTGGTGGGCTTCTCAAGTGATATTCTCAGCTCCTTGCTCGAGCTACCAGAGGTGCCGGGGGGATACCAGACAAAACACTGTGGTGCGAGGCGCTGAGCATAGGCAGCAGGTTCGCCTTTGCCAGCCGGGTGCCGTTTGGTTTTCCCAGTTCAAACAATTATGGCCCTGTTCGTCTCGCACCACCTTTGCTGCCTTGCCCCTCTTACCCAGCTCCCTTGCTCTTCAGTTTGGTCTCCCCACCACTTCTCCCCGGCCACGCGGAGCCACGTGCTGGGATGCTCTGCTCGGCATAATTTTCTTTCCTGTCTTAAAGGAAAGCATATCCCTGACCGCTGCTTCCAGCTGAACCGTGCGGCCTTCGACCAATGCTAGAAATGAATATTCCATGCAAAAAATGTTAACCTTTGATCCAGACACATCTCTGCAGTAAGTGATCCTGTTGTGCTGCAGCCCTTTGATCACTCACACAAAAATTGGAACCATTTGCAAAAGTAAAGCCTGTGATTTGCACATAAACCAGAGCTGGCGGATGGCTTACAGAGGGCTGTGCTATCCGGGCACGGGTCTGGGAGCGTCTGCGCAGCCCCAGCACCACTGCCATTCCCTTCGTGGGCCAGAAACGCTGAGCCCACGTCTCCAGGCTCAAACTCTCAGGAAGAAAGCGCGATGGGGTGTGTGAAACAATAAATCGCTCCGAACCGAGTGCGGGGAGGGATCTCGAGTTACTAGGTACCACGGGATGGGGAAGCAATAGCAACTATGAGAGCTACATCAGCCATGAAAGATTCAGTTTCCTATTCATCCCCTGAACGGTTTCGACATCATGGGAATCTACAACAACCGTGTGAAACCATTTTCCACAGTGAACCTAGAACACCTGGTGAGCCCTTTGTAGTCCCTGCCAAGTAACTATCTTTAAAAGGAAGGATAAACTGTAATCTGAAAATGTCAGATACAGACCACTACTGTTACAATAGCAAGGCACAGGCAAGCAGAGAGAAGGGGTGCGGGGGAATGAATGCTTTGGGCTAGATAAAGAATGAGAGGGAAATAAATGGAGAAAATGATATGGAAAGGGAAATAATTTAAGAACATGCAAAGGCCACCAAAGGATTGAACAAACACAGTAGCACAGGGGAACAGAGGGTGATACAACAGTAATTTTGAAATTAATAGTATTCCCACGATCCACAGTAGAGGATGGAAAAACAAATTATGAACTGAAATACAAGACAGAAGGCTTTCCTGCTTTTTTTTTCCTTTTTCCAATCATATAAAAGAATATAAAACTGATACATCAGTGAAAAACTTGTGAGCCCTGCACCAGGCATAAACTGAAGATGTTACCTTGTCCCAAAACTTTTGTAATGCAAAGAAAAATAAAAATCTATTCTGCACTCTGGTACCATGCTCCTTTATCACATACAAGAGACATGAATGGGGGAGAAGAGGAAAAAAACTATTTGAGGAATTCAGCAGTTATTTCAGAAGAAGGACACAAATTCTGTTTCCTTCCCTAAGAGGCAAAACAGCCTCTTCAAGAGTTTTGAACACAAAACAGAACTCCTGTCAGGATGCTGATGAATTTCTAGTATCTAAAATGACAAATGAGTATTAAACTTAAAAATAAATACATACATAAGAAACACAAGTTTTGTATCTATTTAATAAAAGACTACTTTGATATCAACTTTTTGTCCATATGAAGCATCACCACATAAGATTCCCACCCTGGTGGAAACCCCGCACCAAAAAGGTCTACAGCATTTTTTAAAAGCTTTTTTTTTTTTTTTTTGGATAAAATGAATGCATCTACACAAAATTTGAGTTTCTTAGAGTCTCTAAGAGTCTTCTCGCTGAAAGTTTCATATTGCTTGTCTGCAGATATGTTGCTGCTCAGAGAAGTTTTTGCCAACCTCTGTTAACATTACGAACTATTTTCATATGAAAGGGACTGCACTTCCCCAGCTGGTTGTGAGCATCCATCACTCACTACCACACACAAAATCAGACCACAAACAGAACCTACCAACAGGCACAGTTCAAAAATTCACTTTGGCAAATGGGTGGAACTAAAGTGGTGGGGACTGGAAATGCTCTAATTCAGGCTATTTCAGGTCACCTGATGAATATCATATCATGTTTTCACTAGGATTTTTTTTTAAATAATAGATTTTTGTTTAAAAAAGCGAAAACCCATAACCACACTGGCTTGTAGCCTAACTGGAACAGTGAGCACATTGGTCACTTTGTGAGTAGAGGCGTTACTAATAACTAACATGAGCTTGACCTAATTGGACTTATGATGTTGACTCTGACAGGTGTACGAGACCACCACCAATACATTTCTGTTGATACACGTTCCCCTAACTGCAGTCTCTTATTCTCAAAGCTTCTGGTTTTGCATGCCAAAGTGACATGGCTTGGCTCTTAGGAACACCAAATAAGATGCAAGTGACAATTAAAAGATATGTGTAAGCTAATTACATGCCCGGCTATTGTCAACTGCGTTCCGATGGTGCTGATGAATGAGGAATCACACCATCTAATCATGAGAAAGATCATGAGAAAAGTTACGATGTGTGTTAAACATCGAGCCTTTGTGATGCAGGTGGCTTATCTCAAAACACCGTTTCTGCAGGCCTGCTCTTCTCGGGGCAGACACGAGCATCAGCACGGCTTGATACAGAAAATGATAGGTGATCTCATGGGCTGCTCTAATTTTTCATCATTGATTTGCTGCAGGATACACGGTAAGTATCCTCAGGATTTAGATGGTTTCCATTTGTAAATATTTTTAGATAAAAGAGTCCTAAGCAATTATAGATCTAACCTCTCAGTAACAAACCCATCTTGCAGTCCAGTGAAAAAAGCATTCATTTTCATGATAGAAAGTTATGGGTAAGAGAATAAAGCACACTAAAGGCTCCCTTGGCATATCTTGTCACATTTCTAGAGACTGATGCCATAAGGGTCTCATTCAAAACTCCCTGATGGTGGTGCAGTTTTTCTTACTCATGTCTTCAGATTTGGGAATTAAATAAGACCTTAACGGGAAAACTTCTGAGGGGATCCTCACCAACACGGCAGTGGCAGGCTGAAAGAGGAAGTTCTTGTTTGAGGCAGGCTGGGACTGGAGCAGGGCTGCCTGCTTTTTAGGATCACCGCTGCTTGTAAAAACCCCTCCATTTTCTCTGAATGGCTTATCATTATTAGCTTAAACATACGTAGTTTCACTTCTCTCTCCCAAACTCCTTCCTCAGATTCTCTCTACATTCCTTTTTCCTTCTTCTTCCGGGCATTTCAACTTACTCCACGCTGAAAACAACCCAAGCAGCAGAAAGGTCAGATGGTAAGGTAAGGCAAACGTAATGACCCAAAGTCCTTCAAACCTCACCAGCAACCCCCTGGTCTCTTAACTGCTCGAGCTGGTTGTGTCTGTGAGCAGAAGCAGTTAATGAGGCTGATACATTTTTAAGCCAAAAATGGACACAAATTATATTTCTGCACATTTTGTTAGAGCAAATCCAGCCCTGGTCTGAACTGACTCCACCTCAAAACCCAGGCAAGTCCCTGGGGAAGTGTGTCATACAGAAGCAATTTAAAAAATACTGGCAGCTGCGAAGAAATGTTAATCCTTAGACATTCATCTAACAACAACAAAAAAAAATCCATGGAAATAACTGCAGAAAAACCTAACAATTAATGGCTGCAGGTAACAGACTTGGCCCTTACATCAACACATTTCCACGGCAGCAAAGGAAGCCACAAGAGAGCATCGCGCAGAGGGGACACGTTATGGGTCTTTGTCAACAAAACATCTATGTCACAGTTGACTGCAATTTCGAGACTGGACTGGAAAACCCAAGGTGAACATGCCTCCTCTTAATTTCATTGAAAGCTGCACCTCTCCTAATCCTGGGGGGGCCAAAATGGGCACAGGTTAAAGTCTCAGCAAATGACCCACGTAAAAGCTATTTAAATGGAATACACATTTGGGTCACAGTCCTTTTTGTAGGTCTGGTATGACAAGACACTGCTCTGACAGGAGAGACCCATGTTACACTGCTTCGCCTAACGACAAGTTATGAACACGCTTTGAATTGGCGCTAATGTCATTTTGGGTGGCTGAAATGGGGATTATTTGCCAAACCCTCGGACCAAGTCAAGAGCTCGTTATCCAGTCCATTACGGAAGCATCACTTCAGTTACCAGAATATGCTAAAAATGTGGTCGTGTTTCTGGTCATTAATGAGAATGGAGAGGAACAATGTGAAATACAGAAAAGAAACTCCCAACCCACAGGCTCCACATCTTTGGGATTTTGTGAAAAGGACAACAAAATACAAACGAACACACATATTTAACTAAAACATCAGCAGTTTGGAAACTTAAGTCTTGATTATGTCACAGAAACAAAATGAGCGACTGACCAAGGTTTATGTCTGCATTTTGGCTGCAAATGCCCACGTTGCAAATACCTGAGGTGGGAGGTGGGCACTAGAAGGGATGGCACTGAATGAAGAAAGCAGCATAAAGTTGTTCGTAAAGCAGTTCCCTCTGCAGACCCCGCATGACGTCCATCATTGTGCAAGACTTGGAGCGAGAGGTGCACTAAGGTCTTCTGTACTATCTTCTGGAAGAGACCCGCTCTCAGCTACTCTGCCTATCCAATGCCTGATAATGGGATTTAAAGAAACTAGCCTCTTAAGTGATTATATTGGGCATCCTAAATAAAACTCGAGCTCTCTACCCTTACCCTACCAGCTATGCTCCGTCCCACCAGGAGATGATGTCACAGACTGACACACAAAAAGAAATGTCACGTTTTTTCTTTCACAAGTATCACCACCAACACGAAACAGCTTCGGCACTCTCAGAAACTCGCACGTGTACTCTACAGATGCAAACACATCAGTGTTTTAGCTCAATTCATTAGCACGCTTTAGAAACACCCCCCAGTATGCATGCTGTACATCATGGAGCTGTACTGGAGGGCATGAGCTAGATGCCTTTTGGGAAAAACTAAACTAGAAGGTGCCCTACAGGACTGCAGCCAGTGCACTCCAGCCAAACAAGGACAAGCAAGAAGCCACCCAAGCGCGTGCAGTGTGGGCTTAGCATGCACAGCTCCAGCTGGTTTGTGCTACAGATCCACAGCCTGGTTCACATTTCTTGCGAACTCATACATAACCCTGCAGAAAGGTCCCTGCAAATAGATACTAAGTTATAGCTGAGCTTGTTTTAATGCACTTTTGCAAAAAAACACACAAAAAGAACAAAGTGTGTTAACTGCCTTCCGTATGTACAAGAATCTGGTCTCTCCTACAAACAAACTGATGTTAGTATTTGAAGCCTGTGGCGTGTAATTAAAAATGTCTAATTCGCCCAAGACAAGATTGCCTCAGTGAAAGCTTGTCACCTTCTATATGGGAAAGTCATACATTATGTATTTTTCACAGATTTATCTTTGTTATGCAATGAGGAATGTTTTAGAGATATATAGGAAACATGCATTCAGTTTCTGTGATTTAGGGTTGCTACAATTAGCAGAAGTTATTTTTTACAGCTGTTTCCCAAAACACCAGAAGAATTGGAGAACAGGCCTCCTTGACAGAGCAGAAACAAAGGGGATTCGTTTGCTTGTCTGTCAAGAGAAAAATCTCCCACCATTCTCTGCTAAGTTGTGCAGGTGAAGAACGTGCATTTTAGGATTTCAACTTTAAGGGAGCAAGCAGCTTGTTAAAAATTACAGTAATAAATCATGCATTTATAAAGAGATTCTAGTTCAACATTCGTGCTGGAGAGGACAAGGAGTTCACTGGATACAGAAGCACTTTCACATTATTACTCACAACAATGAACAAAATGAGAAAAAGGAATCTGTACGGAAACGGACACGATGTATTCATGAAGTATCACTAGTTTGAGAAACTGGTTTCAGAGGGCATCTTTAGCCATGTCTTTCATTTAATGGAGCAGGTAGTAACTCAGTGCACTAAGTCACAGAATGTTATTTTATTTAGATGGCTATAAAGGCCCAAAAGTGACATGAGATAAAAAAAATATGTCTCTTTCCTTAAGGCAAATAAAGGTCACAAAACAACATTTAATTACCCACTCTTCTAACGTTTTTAAGGAAGTAAAATGGGACTACTCCTGAGTGAATATATAGGAACCGAAAACAAGTAAGACACAAATGGCAATTATTTCACGTTTCTGAAGAAAAAGCAAATTTTTTTTTTCTACCAAAGGAAATTGACTCCCCTTCCACATACTCCAACTGGACTTGGTATTTTGCACAAATGCTACTGCAACCAGGTAGTTAACATTTTGAATGTGAATATTATTTAAAAAATCAGTAATTAAAACATTTCTTCCAGCTGTTTTTTAAGGTTACTGGTTTTCATGTAAGACTGAAGTAAAGTTGGGGCTGAGCATTTACTTAATTGTATGCTTTGCGAAATGAGAAAAGTGTTTGAGAAGAAACCAAGCCAAACAGTGTCACCTTCCCTACCCAAAGCAGCGTTCAGTAACATCATGTGGTGCTCCCTTCTCTGCTGGCAAGTCTCTAGAAAAGGGTGCAATAAGAAGATATGCTCCTGGATACTTTTTTAGCTTGGAGGGAACCAAGCAACACACACTCCATCATACCACTGCCTTAAGTGAGGAGCACAGCAGATCCCAACATGCAACACCTTTTATCAGCAACACCTAACGGGAATGGATCCATAGATCCTCAGCAGGTGACAGATCACAACTGATCTGGACTCTCTCCTTACTTTGCAACAAATATTAACCCACGTAACCTAACCATCAGCTTTAATGAAGACGTCCACCTCTACGTCACTCTCTGGTTTTGCCCCATACAGGACGTTTTCATTCACTCCCCTCAGTAAGCCCATCTTCCACCTCGCTGGTTTTGTCCTTCCACCTACCCAATAAAGGTGACTTTGGGCTTTACAAAACATTTAAAGGTGTCCATTCTCCCAGTGGTCAACAGGCTCCCAGCAAAGAAGTGCTTATGGTTAGGAAACAAATGCAGATGCACCCACAAAAGACAAAACCAGAAAAATTCAACTCAAATCACCCCAAATATTTACTGCCTTGAGATTTAAAATAAAATTTGATAAAATAACTTAGGTGATTTTTTTTTCTTCCTTCTTTTAGGGCTCCCCTTCTCTTCTTTCAGTCTCCACCTGTGTGTTTCCTAGTCCTCTGTCTCCTTGAGGGCTACCTATATCAAGATTTGTCAAAGATATGAGTAATATTTGGTACTGGATATTTCATTTCTACACCAAATTACGCTTCTAAGTCCTGCTGTGAACTACAAAGTCCTACAATTCAGAGTCAATACCTACTCACAGAGTAGGTGGCAGTTCTACTGCTAGAAGAAATAATGAACAGAGAAGGTATCTGCAATGAGAACTTCAGGAAGAAGGAAACGGTCATGATGAAACATGGTTATCAAGTGTATTCATCATCAGTTCTCGTATGGCTGACATCAAAGCGCTGAGGTTGCCCGAGTAAGACTGACACAAAAGCCTTACCTGATTCCAATAAGCTGCGAACTGGCAGCCAGTGCTATTGCTCTTAAACTACGAAGAAGGTTATGCTTATTTAGAGGTGAGCATTGCGAGCAACGGGCACCAAAGTTGTCTGCTTCCCCCACATTACACGAGCATTAACAAGTCTCTGAGGTAGAAGGAAGTTATTGAATCAACATAGCTTAAGCACCAAAACATTTGGGAAAAAATAGCAATATGGAGTGAGTTTCCCTTCTTTTGGCATATCAGAAAAGTTTTAAAATTATCTGCTCCCAAAGCATCACCTCCCTGTTATCATCCCTTACTAATGCTGATCTTGGTTTCAAGCATGCATCCCTCATCAAAATCGAGGAGAGCTGAGCATCCTTATCTACAGGCAGATGAGGCTGCCTGGAAAACAGCCATAACAGAGCAGCGATTGGTGACTGCTGACAGCTTAATTCACAGCCAAGGTGCTATTAAAACAGCTTCCAGTGTTTCCAAAGACGTTCCAAAAATCAACTCGCATAACCCCCACCGCGATACCCAGTCATGACAGTAAGAGAATGACCATATAATCCCTGCACTCTTCCTTTAAGCATAAAGGATTAGCAGATCATGTATTTCTGTAAATCTTCATTGTACCAGATAGTCAGAAGTCATGATAAGAGAGAGCCATGTTCGTAGTCATGACTAATAGAGCAGAGCTTGTCACTTCTCTTGGGGTCAGCCAGGACTGGATTAAGCCTATCTAGCTTCCTTTACAAAGATATATAGGATGCATTTTAAAATGTAAATGACCACTGTAAATTGTGTGAGGTTAACTGAAGAGGTACCTAGGACGTATTTATTACCACAGTTATAATGCTATTAAAGTATTGTTGCAATTAAAGCAAGACCCATCTCTTATAACAACACAGGGACAAGGATGGATTACAGGACCAGGAAGGAAAAACAGCTGGCTGAATGGATTACAGATCTCCCGAAAGAACTTAACTTCTGCATAATTTGTTATTTTACCATATCGTTCTGCTTGAGGGGTGGAAAGTTCAACCAGAGATGAATAATTAAGAAATCTCTAAGCTGATGCCTGGGCATCCTTGATGTCCAGAATAATGAATGTCCATGCCTGTAAAAACTCTGGGATACCACATGTAAGCACGCCTCTGGATGAAAGTATCACATGCAGCCGCATTTAATTCTGCTCAGCTTAAAGGCTCCTCTAACAAATGGTTTGAGGAAGGCAAGTAGCTACATCAGGAGAACTTGTACCTGTAAAACAGGATCATTTTCTATGAATTAAGAAAACACATTCAGATGTCACTACAAGCCTCTTGGAGACAGGACCCCAAACAAATTAATCCCGACTCCCCAGGGACTTCAGCCGAATCTTGTCAAGGCAGAGTCAAGCAGAGACCATGTCATCAAAAACATCTGCACGAACCCCAGTGAGCGGCATCTGCTTCTGGAAAGGGACGGAGCTTAGAAGAGTACCGTTGGCTTTCTTCCTCCCCTCTAATTCGAGCCTGGTCAACGAAAGGATTGTTTTGCAGACCCTGGGGTTAAACTGAGGAACTCTCTTCAGAACTGTTGAATGAGGGGCTAGCCACCACTGTTAGCTCCCTGGAGCATGGAGAGCTGCTGTTTAATCTTCTAACACGCTCCAGGCAAGGTCATTTTTAATCCTGAGAACAAGATATCACACAGCTGATTGGCAAAACCTTTCTGGAACTGCATCAATTCAAAAAGAATTTCCCAACACTTAGCAATAGTTAAAAGAATAGCAGCTATAACTGATTCAGAGAGATTAAAAGGATAAATCACCGAGGTTGTTGGGGAAGATAAAGCCAGTAAAGTGAATAAATGTTCTGGGTGTGGAAGGAGACAGGCTGGTTTATCAGCCAACAGCATGGAGTCTCAAACCTAGGGCTATTAGGATTAACGGTGCTCTGTCCTTTAAAAACCCTCTAATGTATTCAGTAAAATGAAAGAGGAAAAATGTGCCTGAAGTGAGGGGATGTCATGACAGCCTGGTCTGAGAGCCCTGAAAGTGTTGGGAACCAAATCCTTCAATTTGGCAGCACAAAAGTCAAGAGACAGCGTGACCGTAGATGGTCTTGAGAAAAATTCTTCACACTGTTGCGTTTTTTAAGATGGCTCTAGTCTTAGTAGTCGGTTGTTCCAGTACTGAATTATTTAATTTTGTCTCCAGAGATTAGTTTTAGCATTATTATCAAAAACAGTAGAAAAATTTGCGCACAAGACTGTCGAGAGGAGTACATACAGAAACACAGTTCTGATATTTTTTTTTTTGAGGACATGTAAGTATGAAATGTTAACGCTCCAAATTTGTGTTATGTTCCAATTCTATTAACAAAAGAAAATTACGTGCTTTCTCTCTTGAATACAGGGAAGAAACTCTAGCACACAATTCCCTGTGGAAAACAGCTACATTTGTAAGAGATTCAGAGGCAAGACTGGCACTTTCCTTTGGTCCTGGAAAAAAAAATCCTTAAAATATGATCATTTTGAGCTTCCATATATCTGGAAATTCACTAATCACTTCTGTGCGTGAGTAGCTCAGCATGAAAAATAGTATTACTCCCTGCCGTGGCTTTAGCAAGACAGATATCAGAATGGCATATTCATATATTCCTCTGTGGATTTATATGTAAATATGCAAGAGTCTTTGTGGAGGTCTCTTATTTTCTAAAGAACCCTTTTGGCTATTTGCTATTAAAGCTATATCCGTACATATAATATTACGCTGCCCTTTGGTCTTTATAGGCAAAAGAGGCTGTCATAAAGCTATCTTCATTGTCCTTTGTCCAGAGGCTCACACGAAACAGCAACATTTTCAGGGGGAAGGATATTCTTCATAAACCAACTTCCACAGATAGGAGCTACTTTTTCCACAAGTAGCTTATCCAGTGCTTATAATGGGCTCTTTATGTAGAAAGTTGGGGTGTAATAAAAATACCATCCCTAATCGGAAAATCGTAAAAGCATGGAAAACCACCTCAGAGGCACTGGGTGAGCCATTTTGGGGTTTCACTGACAGGGAAAAGCACTCCCCCTTGTCTTCTGGACCACTAAGAATCATCTGGAAGACAAGTCATTGTTTCCTTTTGTGTTTTTTTTTCTCCTATTAGATCTAGTAGAGCTCCATCTTGGCATGTACAATTCCCCCCTGGGTAAGCAGAGAAAGAAGCAATTAAGTACAAAATGCTAACAAGATGTCTGAGTGAGTCAACTATGTTTCTCAAGTATCTGTGGCTTTTGTACACCTATGAAAATCATTTCTAGGTCAAAGAAAAATAAAAGTTAGGGTAAACCTAGAAAAAAAGTGTCATATTAGGATATTTATATAAACTGTCATTCTTGTGTTTTCCCCAAACCTCATGTGCTCTAAGCAATCAATCAACAGCCTCCACAATCAGACTTGGAGTCCTGATGGAGTAGGAAGATGTCATCCAGGGAGGAAAACATGTGGAAAATCTGTTAGCCATGTGTGTCATTACTGATGTCAACATTTAAGTAAATATGCAAGAACTACCTAAGATTCCTACATACCTACTGCAACATAAATAATAGGGAAAGCTTTGCCAGATTCAATGACTGTACATTTATCTCAGACTTTTATCTAGTTACAGATCTGTAACACTAGTACGTCTTCTAGGACCGGGAGCAATTTGGAGACTGCTGTAGCAAATAATTCAGGAGCAATTCATTAGATTAATTAAAGTTTTCACCTTTAATTACTGCCCAAAAGACCTGAAAATAAATGCAGACTCTTAATATTTTCTGAATGTGTGACATTATATAATTAATTCCAATAGCAAAAGCAGCATTCAGATTCTAGAAGTTCCCAGCACAGTTTTCCATAAGGTGAGAGCAACAAACCGCTGGTAACACCAGCAGCGATGTTGTATTCAGATCACAGACAGGCTACAGCAATTATACAACCAGGGAAAAATCTGCCATTTTTCATCTAAATGTTATGTAATTATTGATAAGAATTAGGATTAAACTTTCAATATCTCTTTTATAAGCACACAGGAGAGAGCAGTGAATGCTATAGGACACGCACTTAAAATCGGAGATTAGAAAACCACAAAATTTGGGTTAAACAAGAAGAGCATCCAAAGCAGAACGCCTGGAGACAAGGCGCCCTACACAAAGGTTTATTACAGGCTGCATACATCTGTGTTATGGTAAAACCCAAATGCACTGTCATTAAGTTTTAAAAATCAAACGCAGAGTCCTGAGCAACCTCAAACTTTAAGCCACTAAATCTCAGTAATAGTTTTTAAGGAGAGTTCAAAAGCAAAACAGAGAAGTCGAAGTCCAAAGGTATCACAATGGCAGATCAAAGTGTGAAAAGGGATTAATGGCATCTCCAGCAAATGAAGTTTAAAATTCTGGTGTATTAGAGAAGGTCTTTTTTGAAATGGTAATAGGCTATACCTGAGCTGAAAAGACAATTAAGATAGTGTTAATTTTTTTTATGGTATCTGGCAGTAATATTTTTATCCTGTTAATTATACAGTAGACAGCAAATGTATATAATATGATAGCTCCATGCTGAGATGACATGCCTGCTGCCTAGTTAAGTGGCTACATTTATCCTATAATTAGCTTGCAGGAATGTGATTTGCATTGCATACCTAAGAGTATATATAATGTCAACTATGCCAGAAAAGCCTAAAATGGAAGCTGACACTCTCTTAGCTGTGACCTCTGTATATAACAAGGTGATGCCTCTCGTGACCTCCTGCTCTTTGTATTCAACCACAGACAAGAAACGCATTGAAGTAATGCTAAATGTATGACAAATTCAAAATGTACAGAAATTTAAAGTCAGGGCAGAAAATCAGGGCTTATGCTTCAGTCTGAACTCACCCCTTTACAGGAAATCAGGATAATGATGGTTAAAAGACAGCATCCCTGATTTATTGGCAATAACTTTGAATGTGTTAGCTTTTGTAGGTAAAAATTTTTCAGACTTACAGGAGTGTTTTTGCCATATAAATAAATATAAAAATATATAACTTGCTTAGGAAATAGGTAGATTTTCTCTGCAGCTACATGCACTAAAAAAAAAAAAAAAAAAAGACAAAAAGACAACTTGTTATTAAAACTCTCTGCTAAAGTATCCTGTATTTTCTGACAATTCTGTATGGGGGTAGGTAGTGGGGGACTTCACTGCCAGCGATATTACACCTCAGGGTGAGCACACACCTGGAATGAAATTTTGCCCCTCCAGTTGAAGAGAACTTTGTCAGCAGTTTCATTTCTGCTCACACCAGTAAGGGATTTCACATTTTGAGGGAGCCATCACCCTGTTCTGAGTTACCCCGCTGATTTCGAACTATCTGTCCCCATCACAGTTTTTGCTTCTTGTCCAAGAACATACAACACTCCAATGTTCTTGGAAAAGGAAAGGGAAACCAAGCAGCCACAACTTTGAGGCTTCACTAGGCTTAAAGCCTTATCCAGCCATGGTACCGAATGAATTCTCGTTAGCTTTTTAGCCCCACAGTGTCATTAGAGGCTCCAGGCTCCCAGGAGCACATTCCTAGCTGCTCTTAGCCCTTCCCGCTGCTGGGAGAACGTAGGGAAGCAATAAGACAGGTTGGTAAGCTCAGTAGCTGGACTCCAGCCTAACATGGGGTATGGAAGGAGAGAGCCTGGAGAATCCACTCTTAAAATTGCCCAGACACAGGAAGCTGCAAGGGCAGAAACTCAACTTGCAATTGCTCAAGCTGCACGGGCAGAATCCCACCAAGTGAAGACTGACCAAGCATGCAGCGGTGCCCGAAGGACGGAGGCACATGAGGCATGCTCAGGGACTGTGGGCCCTGCTTAGGGAGAAGAAAGCTGGGCCAGCACACAAAGTCCAGGGAGGGCGAGAACCACAGTGACAAGGAACTGGAGGAGAAGGGACATGGGAGAGCTCTGCCCCCATCTCCTGCTCGGTCATAAACCTCCTCTGTGAAGCACCACGGACGGTAGCCCCGCTCAGACAGTGCTGTAAAGGCTGCTGCTGGCAGCAATAGCTACAGAAGAGCAACACACAAGAAGAGTTATTTATATCTGCCCAAACGGTTATTTTTGATTCCTGCAAATTTGCTCACTGCTGGACTTTTCTTTACAGTTCTACCAAAACAGTGACACCACCTAAACATAAAGGCAAACATTTCGGTTCGTTCCCACTGGACCGATGCTCACTTACAGCTCCTCACACCACGACTTCGCCCTTGCACCACTCCCAAGCTGTGCTCCCCGCGTGCTTTGATGTCAGACGAAACTTTAAAAGGCATTCTCCTTTAAGCATTTCATCCTTCTTCATCATTCGCCTTCCTGCCTGCACAAACACTCCGATCTTATGCGCCTGTAACAGCTGGCAGCTCCTCAAAACCCTTCCTGTAATGGTGTCCCGGGAACCTTTGTTCCACGAGGCCGCTTACCTGGGTGCAGCACAGCGCGCGGGGCGCCCACGGCTCAGTGGGATACGAGGCTCCGGGCAGCTGTTGCACTCCTCCTCCATGTTTTGCCTTTTGAAATAAGCCTATTATTCTGTCTCTTTCCTTTTGTACACGCTGAAATGATACTCTAAACTTCTCTGTTTAAAGCACGTAACATGCTCTCAAGTATGTGTTACTACATCTGTTTGCCTTATTGAACAGCTGAAAAGCATTTAAACTATTATTCACTTTTTTATTACTATTCAGGACATTTCTGTGTATGTTCTGGCCAATCCTTTTTTTTTTTTTTTTTTCAAATAATAATAATGTTGATTGTTGCAACACCACCTGGTGCTGCTGGCAGCTGTGTTCTTAGGACAAATCTGGAGTTTCATTAAAGCCCCAGTTCCTGGAGGCATGTGATGAGATAAGGGCTTTTTGTTTGTTTCTTCATTTTTTAGGGGGTTTGTTTGTTTGTTTGTTTGCTTTGGGGGGTATTTGTTTGTTTTTTTAAAAAAAGCATAAGCTTTTGAGGAAAAGCTTCTAGATGCGACCCCAGCACACCCCCCAGAGATCAAAACATCAGACAAATAACAAGACCTGAGGGTTTTACTATTTTTCATTTCAGACCTAAGTGATAATTTCAGGGCATCCATCGACGTGGAACGCTTCCACACAATGCACATACATGCTTACACATGCACACAAACACTTCACACACATCTTGATGGGCTACAAAAACAGTAATTCAGTAACTATCATCAAAAGAATGGTTATAATATAAATCTTCCTCACACCTCCTCTGTCTCCCCAGCCACTCCTTTGAGCCAGCAGTGTTTTCTAAGGGCAAAGAAAAACTAAGATGCTACTGGGAACGGTCCTGCTGACACTCCACTAACATCAGCAACTGATCCAGGAAAACGTATGGAACCACTGCTTACATGTCATCTTTCTGCTGGCAGGCAACTGCACAAGAAGTGACACCCTTAACAGCACCTCGAGATCCAGAGAAATCAATGATCTACACAATGCTACAATTCCCAGCCTATCCAACAGGACCAGGACCTGCACTGCAGCCCAAGTTCAGCCCAAGGCTTTTAATAGGTGCTAAAGTTTGCAGTAACTTCATCACATTTGATGCAAATCACATAGAGAAGAACCAGTGGTCTTTGCTATACTCTTAGCACCTGGTTGTGTTAAATTAAAACTCCTTTCCACATTCCTATCTTTTTAAGATTCTAATGTGCTCCCTTGAACAACTCTCTTCAGTTAACCCAGTATGTAAAGCTTCTCCAAAATCCCGTGATGTTGTTATCTAAGTATCAAGCAGCAGGATGCTGGAGGAGTTGTTTAAACAATAGCTATTTCTTGTCTTGATGGAACACCTCCTTTTACAACATGTTGAAACACAAGCAGCTTGATTAGCCTTAGCGGGCACTGAGGAATGTAGCAAGGTTTCTAGCCTGTGGGAAGGCAGTGGTGCCAGGTGGCAGAAACATTCACCCTGAAGAAAAATGGATGGTATTCAATAACATCATCATTTTTCTCTGGACCTGCAAAAAAATGGGCACGAGCTTTTCAGTTCTGAATTGGATTTTCAGGTTTCTGAAGTCAGTCTATCAGGAAAAATAAATAAGTTAAAAAACAGTTATACCCGATACACCCCGATTTAGGCACGTCCAACCAGTTACACAAGCCTTGTCTGCAACTTGTCCTCATTCCTGCTGAGGGGTACAGCCAGCCCTCTCCTCGGTGGGCTCTGCTGGCTGCAGTCAGACCACCAAACACAATGAACAGCCTCCAAGTTTCAGGAATTTCTCAGTTTCCCACTGACCAACGCATTGCCCTGCTGCCGTCTTAGGGCAGCTGCAAGTTTCCAGGGGGACACTTCCCCTTGGCTTAGCTTGATAAGATCCCCAGCCCTCTACTCTCCCCGAACATCACAATTTGGCTATTATAATGGTTAATAAGGAGTAACTTTCCTGCAAAGCCAGTCCTGATAGGTGTTAAGGACCTGCCGTCTGTCTGTGCCAAGGTGGAGTGCCTATGGGAACCATTCAAATGGGGATAACAGATAAACATCACCAAAAAGCTACTTGCTCAGCCTGACACTGCCTACAAGGAACACTTTCCGTTCAGTAAAGGGGGGAACCTCCATTCACGACATCCGAATTTCAGCAAACAGATGTACATCAAAGCATCATCCTGAGTACCTAGTTTTAACTTGTATTAATATTTAACTGGAAATCAGTCTCACTTGATAGCGGGTGAAATATACTTTATGCAGTATGATACTGCCCCCAGGAAGTCTGAAAAATAAATGCCGTGGAAGCACCACATCTCCGATAAACCGCGCACACACTTCACCAGCTGAGAGCGAGGAAGAGGTTACAGGGAGCCAGTCTCAGTTCGTAGAGCACCTGAAAAAATGTTGATTTTTGAACAACCCCAAGGGGAAAGCTGGTGGGAAATTTTCTAAATGGTGTGAAAGAAACACAGCTTTAAGATCTGCTAGTTTAAACAAACGTTTTTGTTTTGTCTTTAGCTCGAGCTAATGAAGTGCCCCACTTAGTCTGAATCGCTAAAGGGTTATAACAACTAATACCGACATAGCCTTAGGTCAAGAAGCGTGAGCTCAGCAACTACTTTTTAGTATTCAAGAGCTGCTGCAAAACAAGCACAGAAATCCGTTGAAGCTGAAGAAATAGATCCACCTTCAGCTCCGCTTTGAATTCTGCCATGTTTACTGAAGAAACAGGAGACAGTAGGGGCTACGATTCACCACAGCAAACACTCAAGTCATTTCTGCAGTTGATGCCGAGACATGTAAACAGTGCTTGACATTCCAGGCATGTGTGTGTTTGTGTGTGTCTCTATATAGATACCATACATGCATATTTCACCAGTATATAAAGCAATCCAACAGTTTTCTAAATAATTGGTCTTTCGGGGTGAGATGAGCCCGTTGCTGTCCTGGAGAAGCGAAGTGACTACGCAGATGCATGTAGCGGAAAATTTGATGAGTACAAAAAAACACTTTTTTCAGCCTAGATGATTCTGTGTTATTATAATACAAAGCTAAGGAACAGCACTGAACTTGCTTTTGCATTAAAGGGGAGATCCAGTTTGCTTTCCTTACAGGAGAAATGGCATTGGTTTGTATGAGGTGCTAGGGCGGGGGAAAGAAAGTTCTGCTTCTCCCAGAGGAAGTTTACAGTGATGATCTCTCTAGCTGATGAAGAATACTGCAAGGCCAGCTTTGGTTGGATTTTTGTTGTTGTTTGGTAACATAATGTAAGGCCTTCTCTATTGTACACAAAATTAACATATTGTTAAGCTTCTTTTTAACATCCTTGTAAGCATAAACACATTTACATCAAAATGCCCTATAAAAGGCTGCTTTTAGAGCTTGCTGTGTAGAAAATCATTTGTGCTTCACCCTATACTGAGCTCAGTTCCAAAGATTACAGAATACACTTGACTGCAAGAAAAATCATGACCAAGTGCAACAGAGTTCCCTTCTGTGTTGCCAAAAAAAAAAAAAAAGTGGAAAATATGTTGAGGTGTGCCTGTTAGCATCAGGTGACAGCATGAGGTGTAACCACTATCCTGAGGCTGGTGTAAAGCAGAACTTTCTGGACAGAAAGCAAGCATTGCCGTGCTTCCCTGTGTAGGTGAGCAGAGCTGTAGTGGGACGGGAGCTGCAGTGGGACAGCACTGCTGTGGCACAGGGTGGATGGACACAGGGCTGGATGCACGCTGCCACACAGACAGGGAGCTCCAGGGCTGCAGTGTGGCCACAGCTGGAATGAGGAGGTGAAGCTGCCTGTAACAATAATGGCATCTTCCTCTCACAAGTGATATCAGCTCTGCAAACTCACTAGATCACATCCAATGTGACTGCAAGTACTCTCGCACAGCACGGAGAACCAGAGGCCACGTGTTCAAGTTGAAGGTGCAGCATAACCCGGACAGCTCTTGGTACTGCCCTCAGCTGCATGTCGCTGCCACGGTGAGCGGAATCAGGCTCACCAGAACTATCCCCGCACGCTGGCCAGAAGGTTTCTGCCTTCCTCTGGCGCTTTGAAAGGTTCTCCCTTGTTGCACTCTGGTGTTTGGAATGAAAGATGAGCACTCCCAGGCCTTGCTGAGAATTGATTTAGCTCTGCCTTAATGAACGCCATTTCATTAGCTCAACAGGAACAAAAGTCATGCTTGCTTTACAAAGTTGTGCCACCACCCAAAGCAGACAAAAAGCAGGTACACCACTCTGTTATTTCTGATACCAGGACTGCAAAAAGTCAGTGTAACAATGAGAGAACTAATTTGGTGACAAAACCAGCAAACCAACCATGCTGTTTTCGCTGTCTGGATGCAACACACGTGTACAGTTGAGGAAGCTTCAGGTAGACTGGTGGCTGCTGCCAATCCTATCCGAGCTTTTATGTTTCCCTTATTTGAGAGGAGTACTTTCCTTCAGTCAGCTGACTGGCATCCATAAATTCAACCAAATCCACCAGAAATTCTTGCTGCCTTGTGAGCACATGGACCATAATCTCAGCAGGGAAAAAGCAGGCAGTTACATTTTTTTCCAATATTTATCTTAAAAGTGCCAGGCCAATTTCCATTTCTCTTTCGCATTAACACCAAACCAAACCCACACCATTATTATTACCCATTTGCACGTGCATACGCTCAGCAGACCTACACACACAATTGACAAGGCAGAGCTGGACCCCTCAGGCAAATGTTTTTGAGCATGGCACAGGGCATCCACAACACACACGGGTGTAACATGTGGAGAAGGGGCTGGCAAAACGAAGCGATGCAAAAGCCTAATTCTGGGCTGGCTGTGTTTGTGTCTGGGAAGTGGAGAAATGCCTAAGTACACTGCTTTTAGACTTCACCAATAGGCAGCACATAAAACGCTAGAAATGCCTTTGATCTTGGCAAAATTAGGAGATAGGACTGTATTTGGGTCAACCACCCCTTCCTTTTGCACCCTTGTAGAAGAAAAAAAAATCTGAAGGAAGAGCAGCACAACAAAGACAGCGTTGCTCCTTTGAATAGAGACAATAGACGCAAGCATCTCTAAAATAAAGATATTGTGATTAGGTTATACATTCCTTTTTTAAAAAACCTGCATTAATTTTGATTTATATTTAAATAAAAATGATTAAATTTTATCTTCTAAGATGGAAATGTTGTGATAAATACTGGCCCGTGGCCAAACTAATCTCTAAAGCCTACAGCTTACAGCCCCTGTTGTCTTGTATGGATATTTGAATGGCAATGGGTTTTATCAGTATTTCTAAAGGCACTCATTTAATTATGTGGTTGTAAGAATTTTCAAAACCCCAAAGAATTAACGCTACCAATACATATTCATATTCCTCAAATTAATTCAACCTGAACATCTGAAAATATTACTTTAAAAAACACACTCATTTAGTTTTATTTCTGTAAACACTCAGAGCTCTTTTCTGGTCCCACTCATGCACTCAGTTTATTTTTTCGTTTAATTAAGAAAAAATGACGTAGTGAGCTCTCTTTACATTACATAATGCTGACAACTGATCTGTTTACAATAGGGTGCATTATTCCAGAAAAACAACAGGAAAGGGAAGGAAGCTGGCAGTCGGTGGCAAAGGGCAAGCCCTGCTTGCTGTTCTCACATGCGTGTTTGTTGGGGTGCCTGAGCCTGCTCTCCCTGGTTTAATCCCACTGGCTTCCATGGTGCAACTCCCAATTTGCAATGCTGCAAGACCAAAGCCAGGCCTCTGTGAACCACAAATGCTTGAGGGATGTAAGATGAAGGGCTTTTTAAGGGTTTAATGATGTAGGAGCACGGGCACCTTCAGTGCGCTCTGAGGAACCTTCCCAAACCCCTTTATGCACGAAGTGCAAAACCAAACAAAAGAGGGAAGAACTGCAACCATTGCTGGTGTGTTCTTGGAGACTTAGGAACAGTTGCAGCCTTCAGGTTGAAACTAAAACCATCAAGCGCGACTCCCCATATAAAAGCCAAATGCAACCCCACTTCATACACTGAAGAAGTTCAGGATCACTGACTCCCAACCCATATCCCACAGGGCACCTTTTTTGCCATGTAGAAATGGTGCCAATACACTGATGTCCACCATGGTGCCAAGAACCAGAGCCAATGGCCTCCAAAGACTGGGGGACCACTGCTTTAGACTTCACATGATACTCAGTTAAAGCAGAGGCTTACTCTGTTGCATTGACTCAAATTCAAATTTCTGCTTAGAATTGCAAAATATTTTGTTTATATTTTGCTTCACCAACTGCCCCCCCCCCCAAAAAAAAAAAAAAAGAGATCAGAGATGGTCAGCCTAACCAGATTTTGTGGGTTGTGTATTTTTTTTTCTTTATTCAAAAAACAGTATTAATGCAAAACAAAGTCTTGCTGTGATTTGGAAAACTGAACACTGCAGAAAGCATGAGGGTTATTTTATGTGTCAATGGAAAAAAATTGTAAATGAAAAGTGTTCTAACCAAACAAAAAAAATCAATGTTTTCCTTATTTTAATATTTTTAAGTCTAGTACAAAATACAGGGGGGTTCTTTTGCAGAATTCTATTTACAATGTATAGTTATTTTTGATTTCCTATGATCCACCCGCAGCTGATACCAATATGGGGCTTATCAAAATGGAAAGCACAGCATCAGTCTTTGGAAGCCTCTCTGCACTATGGCTCACTAGTTTTGCTTTTTTGTTTTTTAAAGCCAACATCTTAAAAGTGGAAACTTTTCTGCTTCTGCAATTATCACTCTGACATCACACTCCAGGTACATAACAGTGTGGCTTTTGACAACTGCTTGCCCTGTCTCACAGGGCACACGGGTATATTAATTACAATTCTCTCTTCTGCACAAACTCCTGTACAATTATTACAGCATCATTCTAATGTATTTACTACACATAGGAGGGAAAAGGACATTATTGCTTTTTAGCTGCCACTTAAATTAAAACAATTTACAGGTATATCTGGGTATTTTCTAGTAAAAGAATCACCATTTCTATTGGCAAGCAGAAACAGGAAGAAAAACATTTTGAGAAACATAAAATTTGCCCTATTCCTTAGAAATCTACCCTATTTCAAGTTCTGGAGTATGTCAGTTAACTGATTTTTTAGGGTTCTTATAACACTCATACTTCTATCAGTTTAACATAAGCAATAACAAAACTAAATTCCCTGCACTACCACTAAGGCTGCTCAAAGGACTTGCTTTCCTGCAGGAGCCACGACATAGGGGACTGAAATCTCTAATGAAATGCCTTGTACATTGATTTATGCAGCTTTAGTGGTACCATTAACTGAAAATTGTTCTTTTCATGGGCTTATAAAGAATCTGGGGGCTGTCATTGTTCATGATTCAGTGAGAAAACTGGGTCTAAAATTACTACTGCAGTTGGGCAGATATGGGAAGGATGGAAATCTGTCCTCATTTGGTGTTAATATTTCATATAACAACAAATATAAACCTCCTATATCTAATAATATGTTGGATTCCATCACTAATACAGCAGCCATTTAGTAATCTCTTAAAAAGTCCTCCCGTCCAGAAGAAAAGGAATATTCAAGTACTAGTAGAGTATATTTGGGGGAAAAAATACATATATTATATATATATATAATATATGTATGCATATATGAATATATATATGTATATGTAAGAATAACCAGGCAGTAAGCATTTTAAGTTGTATTTCAGACACTAATGCAAGCAGCTAATCCTATTTACATTCATATTAGCCCTGGGTAGCTTTTTCCCTAAGATTTACACATTTGTATGCTTGCATGAGTTGAACTGCTTTTTGCATGATATCAGTGCTTTTGTAATTTAAATCTATAAAAGGCAATTTCTTTTAAATATACTTCCTAACAGTGGGTGAAAGAAGCACTAAACTTATTTGAGAGCTGTACACATCAGTAAACATGTGCACTGAACTCCAGGCAATGTGCTGTGAGAGAATTAATCTTATACTGTGTTAGCTAAACAGAAAGATTCTGGGACTCAAAGTAACAAGCACGGAAAATGTCCGTGCATTTTCTTCCTATTACCTAGAAAATGTGTATGTTTTAGAATTATAATTTTAAAATTTAAGCTTTTTTTCAAACAGTGGTTAATTTGCTGTTTCCTTACCTCACTTATTTCTACATTTATAACAAAGGTGGTCCAAAGGGAGGCTAAGCAACATCATAACGACCATACTTCAATTTAAATGTCTCATCTGCTTGTACTCCCTATAAATACATAAATGTCAGAGTTAAGGATGATGATCTTGGTGAAATTATCGGGAATTAGAGGGAAATCTGTGAGAGACACGAAAAATCAAGGCATTTATAAGAGAAAGTCTTCAAATAAGAAGGACGCTGCTTAAGTTGTACAACTTGGATTGTATGCTGTAACTGATAATGCTTCCCCCCCCCACATTTGTTTGATTTCAGAAATTGTTTGCTTGTGAAACAACAAAACCCAAGTGTGGAGGAAATGACTGATTTTGAAAACTCTTTTTAAAATGGTGAGTAAAGTGAATTTTCAAACCCTGTTGCCATTACCCCCAGAGGCTGGTGTACACCACACTTTTCCCTTTGTTCTGTGAGTTAAGTCCATCTATTGCCCCTGGCATTCTCCTCTTCCCACTCTCTCACACTCCTTCACTCAGGATCCCAAGGTCTGCTGCTCAGGCACCCTTGTGCTTTATCTCGTTGCCATACTTCCCTGAGCCTCCTGCCGTGCCCTCTTTCCTTGAGCTTTTGGAGTCTCTTACATGCTCTGTCCTGCCTCACTTTGTCTTCCAACTGTTACCACTATCTTTTATGCATAAAGAGATGCTAGGAGCATGCTAGAGATCGCTGAACCGATGAATACTGCCAGGCCTGGGCAGGAGAAGACAGCAACCTGTGCCTGGCCTTGCTCGCCAGCCCGATTTGTGAGCCGTGAGACCAGAGAAACTGCTTCCAGCATGGGATTCCTCAACCTGCCATCCTGAAGCAAAGGCACAGCGTAACACAAACCAAGCTTAACATACTGCGAGGATTCTGAGTAACTTAAGCACCCGCCATTCCAGCAGCAAGGGGAGCAGCCCAGAAGACAAAGATTCTCAGATTGCTAATGCCCCTTCTAAAAAACATCAGCCATTTGCAAAAGAAGGGAGGAGATGGTGAGGATTTATTGCTCCCAACCAGCCTGGCACAACCTCCATCCCAAAACAAACCAGCTATGAACCAACAGGATTAACCAGAATTGATCTCATCTCTTTGAAATTAGGTTTTATACAACCTTCTTTGTGTATCCAATTCCCCCCCCCCCCCCCCCCCCCCGTGGGGTTTCTCCCCCTTTTTTCTGGTGTGGGTGGCAGGAGGAAGAGCGACGGGAGGGAGGCAAAGATGCTGAAGGGTAAACCAGCCAACAAGGGGCAGCAGAGAAAGGGACTCTGCAGCTAGTTTTAAGTGTTTGGTTTTGTTCCAGCCTGTTTCAAGTCCCAATATGGATATGAAGTCACTGGCAAACTAACACCCTCTACTTTAGTTAAGAGAACTATAAATCTGAAATGAATGTATAAATAATATGCAACTGTCTAGACAGTATAGGTCACTTGCAAAAAGACTGGGTCAGGAAAAGATTGTCCATCAGTCAGACAACCATAACTGATTCTGATGCTAAATAATGGTTTAGATATTCAGTATTCTATATATGCGAAAGGCTTCACTGAGCATTGGATCTTCCCAACCAAAGTAGCTTCTACTTATACATATCTTTATGCAGCCGTAAGAAAATGCACATGCTATTTAGACATTAAAATTAATGCTGAAAGAAAAAGCTATTTAGCGAGGGACTGGAAGAAACCTATGTAATTGGCTTTTGGTAAAGCAAAAACAACTATCATACTCTACCCTCGATAAACAACCTAATCTTATGATACTAATAGCATCTTAAAAAGGGCTAGAATTAAAACTTCAAGCTGACAAAAACTTATTTCCACTTACAGAATCAGTTCACAGATGCACTCAGGGAATTGCATACTGTGTAGTCCTACTTTGAACTCTCACATTTCAGAACATGCTAACTCTCAGGTATCACAAGTGCAACCACATTGACTACACATGCTTTTGGAATTACTCTGTGCATTGTAATGCCTTTTTTGCCATTATTTTAGCAAAAGAAGTAGGTGGTCATGAATGTAACAACACTGCCATCCTAATGCTTTCAGGATATACAGAAAGTTTTGGCAGGACAGGGCAAAATAGCTAAAACCTATACTAAATACTCCATTTGCAACTCACAAAGCATGTTTTAATATATTTGCTTTTAATATATTTGCTAAAAAAATAAGAAAATAATAATAAATCTGGCATACACACCAGACGTTGCAGCTGAAAAGCAGGTGTTATAGCTGCAAGACGCAACAACTGGCTGGGTGCAAATCCCAGCCCATTGTGTTCCAGGATAAAGGACTCAGATCCAGTACCTCAGAGTGCAGCAGGCTGCTGGATCCTTCCAGAGGTGGTGCCATTTCAGCGGGGCTCCACATTACCACATACCTGTGCAATATGCTGCCAGACACCCAAGAACACATTCGGGTACTTGGTAACAGACTTCCACCAGACAGAACTGCAATATCACTGCTACTGCCTTCCAAAAGCCACGGCTACACGTGAAGCACCTCACAGACACGTGAGGAGCGTAAAGGTGTGATCTGCAAACCTGGAGCCAAATTCCCATGTTCAGTGATTCATAACACTGGCAGAAGACACCAAGATGGGGAAGTGCCCAAGTTTCTTTCCAGGGCTTAACTGCAAAATCTTTGCCGACTAATATCAATGCAGCGCTGTTAATCTCTCTCTCTCTAACTGAATTTCTGTATTTTTCCTCTACAAACAAAAATGGTTAGCAGTGGACGTTATACACAAGATTTGAAAGACTTGTTTTTAATCAAGCCTAACAAAATGAACATTGAAGTTATCATTTAAGCTGTATGGGCTAATTCTGTTCTTAATTAAAAAGACTTCATTGCAGTTTAGAAGAATTAAAATCAGAATATACAGTTAAATTCAAATGTTTCATTTGGGGAAGTTTTTTGCAGGTTTTGGAAGGCAGAGATTTCGTGAGAGATCCTATTAGCTGATACTATTCTTTGTTTCTCCATTAGCAGCCTACAGGCAGAGATTTAGGGCTGGGATACAAATAGATTATGCCAAAATAGCTGTTTCTGAATAACTTCACGTGTGGACACTTTTATTCTGGAATAAGAATAGTTATTCAGAAATACCTATCCCTACTTTAAATGCAGACCCTGCATTAATCCAAATCAGCTTTCGAGTACAGTCATCCCTTAGGCTACCAGAAACCCGCTTGTGCCTGGTATTACAAACTTGTGCAGAAGTCCTCTCCGGCCATTCTGCCTCTGATCAAATTTATGCCGAGTTGCACTGCAGAGAAAGCAAACTCAGGCTCACATTGTACATGATTCTGAATCGCTGTTCCTCTTGTACTTTTTTTTTTCCTAATGATCTCTGTCAGTTGTTCAAAGTAGCTCTGTCACCACCATCAGGTGTTCCTACTTCACCTGATTGACTTCATAAACCAAGGTTCATATGTGCACTGCTGGCGTGGAATGAAAGCACTTGTTTTGTGTCTCTAAGACACAGCTCCACAAGCTTGGGATATTTTTGGGGTGGTAGAGAGTCCTCATTGCTGCAATGCAAATGGAAAATGTTTTCATTTTGGATATGTCACTCATTTCACCATTTTTAAAGCACTGCCCAGTCAGACATATAAGGAGGTGCTTGTTTTTCCTTTTTTTGAGCAACAGTTTAAAAAAAAAAAAAAAGGCTTTTTTGGAAAACATCACCTCTCTCTAAATGTGTTGTTCTCCTCACAGATGCCATAGTGACTTTATAAACACAGAGTTTAGTAAGTAACTGTAAAGGCTTGTCTATACTTGAAAATTAATTTGGATCAAGACAGAAATGTGAATTTATAGCACCACTTGTTTTTATAGAGTTGCTCTCTTTGCAATAAGCCCTCGGGTGCTTTTTGTAAATGTATATTCCCTAATGAAAAGTGCCTTGGTTTACACGTACAGCATGTAGAGCAACAAAGAGGCTAATAATTTTTACATATTTTTGTTAAACACAGACAATCGCTGGAACCCAAGTTCCACTTGGGGGGGAACAGGAAAAAAAAGAGGAAAAGAAAGAGTCCATGTTACTCACTGCAACATGGAACAAGCCTCAAATACATTTCCTCCCTCAACACTCCTCACCCATCGCTACATGAGTATGAAGCTAGCTCATTACTGACAGCAACCTTAAAGTATGCTTGTTTCTTAACAAGAAACAATAAAAGGCAAAAGAAAATGTAACAGCCGCTAACCAGCTGGGAAAGCAAAATGCTGCAATCTGTTTTTGAAAAAAAAAAAAAGATTTTAGGGCTTCAGGGCACAGTTTTGCCAAAATTAAAGGGCCAGCTACAGAAACATCATGCTGGAAAAAAATGACATTACTGAAGTGTCCCCATACTGCGGAGGGAGAACAGAGTCAGAAGTATGGGTATGTTTCTGTGCTGCTTCTAAAAGAGGACTTCTCCCTTCAGTGTAAATTGTACAAATTACATTAGTGTACTGAAACGCTCAAAATCCTAGTGATTGAGTACGGCATGAGCTGTCAAGGCCAGTTTCTGTGACCATTCACCTATCCTTGCCATCTGAACTGGGGTTTAGCAGAGGCACCCAGCCCTAACAGCACCCTGTTCAGTGGAGCCAGCACCAAGCATCGTTTAGAAGACCCAAGCCCAGGTAAGAGCAGTGATTGTTGTATGGTACACCAGAGAAAAACAACACAAGACCAATGAGACAGCCTTACTAACTGACCTGCTAATACATACTTTTTAACTTAGAATGCAGAGCATGTTGAGAAGTGCTTAAAAGCCATTTCCTACAAAAGTCAAATTTGCAGGACCGAGGCAAAATTACAAACCGGGAAAACTTCTGTGTAATCTTCCCCTCCTAGACAGCAACTTGTCTTTTTCCTCCAGAGTAGGCCAGAAACCCCTGGTGCCTGCTGCCGCACGTGCTGTAGCACTGAGCCTGCTGTAGGTGCCTTCACGTTGAGCAATGCCGCGTGCAGCCCCGGTAGGGACGCGGGCAGCCTTCCCCTGGAGCCCCGCTCGGGCAGGGATTCAGGCGTGAGCCACATTCCTCATGCACAGCCCGGGGCAGAGGTGCGCATCCCGGGGGCACTCACCCATTTCACACCAGCCTCTCTCTGCTGCTCTGCCTCAGAAGACCACAACAGGAGGGAGAGAGAGAGATGAGGAGGACAAAACCTAGATCTCTGGCAAAAGGGATGTCCATTCCCGTCGCCAAACTCCGCTCCTTTACCAGCATCAGGGCATCCATATGCATACCCAGATCTGTTCTCTCACTTCTCAGACAAGGGAGGTTATCCCAAAGGAGCCAGGAGGTTCGGTTTACGGCACTGCTATTCTGTACTTGGTCCTGAATTTCCTTTTGGCAATCTGACTGATTTACTATTTACTACTTTGGCATTAAAATTTGGCAAATGGGTTTTTTTAAAAGGTTTAAAATTTACTTCAAAATGGCAATAAAAGCAATGCTTGGGATGAATGTAAACATGCAATGAATTTATTTGTTTCCAGTTAATTCAGTTGTCCCTGCCAAGATTGTTTTTTCAGACCTATTTGTATTTGATATGGCGACAATTCCACCTTCACTATCCAGAATTGCAGTTTCCTTAGAGTTACTCACATCTATCAAGAACTAGCAAAGCAGCAATACAAAAAGGCAGTCTTCAATGCTTTCCTCAAGTTACATTTTTCTTTCTACTTCAGGAAGAAAAAACTTCAACATTGATATTTCTGTTTATTTATTTTCTTCCTCCTAAACCCTAATATTGAAGTGCATGCAATAATAGCAATTACTTAATGAATGAGATTTTGTTGATGAACTACTAACCAGTAAGATATTTCCTTATGAAAGAATTCTGTGAAAATTCTTACATAAAGGGAGCTGTGGGGCTTTTTTTTTTTTTTTTTTTGTTACTCCAAAAGGATAACAACCTGGTATAAATTCAGCGAGGGGATGGAGAAAGAAGGGCCAACTGTACCGCAGGTGAAACATAAAGGCAGGGTCAGCAGATTACCTTCGAAAGAGAGAAAGATTTGTAACCAGGGGCACATGAGAAAAGCCTCTGGCAAAACTGCTTTTAGTTTAATGGCACGGAGCATCGTGTTGTACGGTCACTCAGACCACGATCTCGAACGACTCGGCGAGATTGCTTTATGCAGCATGCCATTGAAAGTCAATGCACGGTATGTAAAATTAAACATGAGTAATCCTTTGCAGAACTGGGGCCATATTTAGTTAACCTTTTGTGGAAAAAAAAAAATCTTAAGGTTATTTTCTAAGATTCTATTAAGTCCTGCTGTACTTTAATAGGAATGAGGATTTTGTTTCATTTTTGCCACTCAATATTTACATGGTTGAAAGGAAAACAAAATATTAATCCAATCTAATCTTTTCGGATCAAAAATCCCAAACAACACATGCGAGAAATGCAGAGGAACAGATAAGCAAAAGGGAAGGTCTTTTATAGACAGCCTTGCATACAGTCAAATCCATTTTAAGAGTCTAACCATAATGAGAGCTTTAGAGATTAAAAAAATGAAAAAAAAATATTTCTTGCATGTAGAACACTTTGAAGAACAAGTTGCCTTCAAATTTCTGTCACTGACGACAAGTCAATGATAACATTAGGAAATCACAATCACAGGGATGCCAGAAAAATTAGTCAGGACATGTCATGCTGCCAGATCAATCTACTTCCCCAAAACCAAGAACGTTGTCTGGACAGCAGAGAAATGGAGAAACACAAGCCACATTTTTAGGACAAGAACCCACAAAAAAAAAAAAAAAGGTGATTATTTATTTTCAAAAGAGTTATGAGCTTTTAACTTCTGGGTCTTCCCTCCCCGCCCCATCCTCATCTCCTCCCAGAAAATAAAAAAAAAAAAAAGGTAAAGGAAAGAAAGAAAAAGCCATCCCAGTAGAGTAATAAATCCCAAAGCTTAAAAGAAATGTGCACTTCACCTCAGCTGGCCACCGTGGAGCAAAGGAGCTCCCCCAGGGACAATTCTGAATTGTTTCTGAGTTGTCCTCACACCCACAGGGCAGTTCATCATGGCCAGGCTTCAGTTTTTCAGCATTTGGTTCATCACAGTGATTTCACAGCTTGGATATGCAGAAACCCAAATTTAAAACCAAAATAAATGAGAGGGCAAGGCCTCTTTTAATATATATACTTATGCTGGAAGGGTCTGCTCCCTGAAGGGAGAGAGGAGGCCTGGCTGAACAGGATGACCACAAACAGGGAATGCAGTAGAGACCGCCAAGGAGACAAAACATTCAAAAACAGGCAGTTCCTCCCCAAAGCATCTGGACTCCCTACTTCTGATACTGTGGACAGTACTGAGCAGAAGTAATAAACTTTACTTAATTGTTCAAACAAATGTATTAAAAAAAATCTGACAAAAATAGTAAAAGTAACAAAACAACACACTCCAACAGGGTAACAGACACAGCACCTGATCCAAACTCTCTGTATTGTCTCTTCCTTCTTTCTGCGTGATCCAACCACGTGCCTTAGGAGCGGTCACTGTGAGCTGCCTCTGAGCACGTGAATTCCTATGCAATGCTAAATACCCTGAAAAATAACATAACCAGATGCCAGACATGTCAAAATTTGGTTTAAATCTCCTGGGGCCCTAGTTTCTCTACAGAGACCTCTGATGTATGACTAAGCTGGAAGAGCCAAAGGACTTCTGTCTCTGGACGCAGGAGTCCCTTTGTCCCCACAGAGACAACTAGCAGCCTACAGGTGAGGGGAGGCACTACGTGCCCTAAGCAGCCTTCAGTTTGGCCACCAGTTGTGGTATGGTGGTTTAGTAAACAGCATTCAGGGTGAAGATGTATTTAGGAACAACAGTGTGCCTTTAATACATTCTTCATAATATGAAGACACCTTCAGGAAGCTGCAATGAGTGATGTCAGTCAAGCAGAAGTAATATCTAAAATTATTCAACACAAGGAAAAGATTAATTAAGCAAGGTTAGGCAATGGCAAGGCAATGTCCTGAGCTCTCACATCCACATGAGGTACCCACAATCGATCAAGACAACAAGGAGCTCTTGTAGGGAACCAGAGCAGCCCCATGCCAACCAGTGATTCCACTTCCACAAAGGGCAGCTTTTGGGAGAAGTGAGCTCAAGTTTATCCCTGCTTTGCGCTTCCACTGGACAAAGGAGCTAACACAGGTTTGGCCCCAAATCTCCTTTCTTCTATGGGAAACGACACAAGATATTAAAGCAAGCATTTCAACAAAGCCATAGCAGAACGGACAGCTGCGTTTGTCCCCAGTACCGGGCTCTGTGTCAGACACTCTTCTTGGAAAAGTTATTCAGCAGCTTTGTGACAACAGGCTCCGGAGAGAAATGCGTGATCTGAAGCAAACCGAAAGGGGTGCTGTTCTCGCCAGAGAGGGATCAAATCCCACGTCAGTCAGAGCACGGCACGCCAGCTCCCAGCCTGTCAGCTAGGATTTGCCCGTCGCCTTCCAGCCAACTGTCCTTGAAAAATAAACATCACTACACAGAAAGTGATTCGAGCTGTGGCACCTATTTGGACTTAGCTTATTCCAAAGTCACCTGCCCCAGATTCGCTGGACTTGATCGCAGTGTGGCAGGAGGGAACGCACGCAGGCCACAGCAGAAGATAACTGCATCCACGCCGCTGACAGGGATGAACAGAGGTGTATATATAGCAAGTCTGTAACCCAAGGACTTCGTTCTCTTCCTCTGCTTAGGCAGCAGGCTGGGTGCTGATCCTCTAAGTTCACTTTTTCTAAATTGATTTCTTTTGCAGGTATCTGCTCTCCAAGTTGTTTATACATGGCTAATTATATATGTTTCAAAAATATGCGTATGGGGAATGGCCTTAGAGAATACATGGTGTTGTGCTAACACTAGCACAAGCACTCAAGTGCAGAGAGCATATGCAATCCTAGCTTGCAGTCCTGGGAACAGAGTTTTTGTGTATTTATAAGTGCAGCTGCAGTAGGAGCATTCTTTGCTTTACGAGCAAATCCAAGGAGAACTTGATTTTAATTTCGCAGTATTCACCCCAGCATCCCACTGCTTTTGTTTTGTATTGGACTCATTTTTACCCACCACGCCATGGTTCTGATCAATACCACAAAAGTACCTAGGAATCATGGCTGACATGCTAAATCAAAATAATACCACCAGTTGTAGTCCACCAGCTGCTTCTGCGTACAAGCAAGAGCAGGGGGTTCCAGCTCCTGCAACACCCAAACGCTCACAGAAACACAAAGCTCAGGCACCCCAGTACTGGGGCACAGAACACACCTCACCCACTGGCATCCAATTGGGTACAGCTCCCCAGGAATAATGTGGTTTGCAACCTCTGCCCACAGATACTCGCTTTAGATTATGAAATGAGTATTAAAAATTAGATCAAATCCCTTTTAAGAGAAACCTAGAACAATTTTGGAAGTTTATAGCAGTGAGGAGTATGTTATTAGCTTGTCTTGAGTCAGAATATGTACAATTAACACAAGCCTCTCAAATAACACTCATAAACAGTCCTGCTTACGAGCAAGCCAGAACTAAGTCAACAGCCTGAGTTTTTTCCTGTCATTTTCCATGCGAGCGTACCTAACTGGACATACAGAGCCTCATGGTCACATCTGTCCTGGCTGGGTGGTAACAGACCACGGAGCCTGTGGTCTGCTTTGACCTCTCCAGAAACAAGATTTTCAGTCCATTGTGGATGGCTATGTTACTGCTCTTGTATAAAGAAGGGAGAACT
Organism: Anser brachyrhynchus; assembly: GCF_964034855.1. Classification (NCBI taxonomy): domain Eukaryota; kingdom Metazoa; phylum Chordata; class Aves; order Anseriformes; family Anatidae; genus Anser; species Anser brachyrhynchus. Next base: position 15,678,930 of record NC_137707.1, on the reverse strand, counting down.
CTGGTACACTCAATTCTAAATAAATACATATGAATAATTCCCTATTTAAAATATATGTATAAACACAATGCCAGTGTCTGAGGAGCATTCTGTTCAGTGACACCCCAGTAACTCGCAACCCTATCCCATACATCACTGTAAAGATTCAAATAGGACTAAGTCTTCACGCAGTACATATCTATGTAACAAATCTTTATGTTAGATATATCAGAATGCTAAGCTGTTCTTAGGAACCTTGGCTGCATGCAGAAAGCCAGGACTTTGCCTATTCTCCATAAATAAATGGGCATGAATTGAAGGGGACACCTGTCTCCTTCCACCTGCCCATTTAGCTAGAAATGTTAAGCCTGCAACTGATCCCTGCGGTTCAAATTATTGCCAACAATATCAATAAACACTGAAAAGTTTACTGAGAGTGATCAATGTAACTGCTCTCCTTTGCTTTGTCATCCTCAGATCTCTTCTTAAATGATTCAGGATTTCTTCTGTTACTCATATTTGGCAACGGTACTGCGCTGAATGGGAGCAAACTGCTATTTGTCTCAACTTTACACAGCTACATCAAGGTAATTCCTCAAAGGTATTTGAAGTAGTCTTTTTCCAGATACAGAACATGCTCAACTATCTGTGAGCAAAGACAATAAGGTATCTAAGTCAGCTATTTTAGTTTTTCCTGCTTCATGAAAAAATGTTGTGTGCCTAATAAATGGTAAAGCGGAGTGCAAGGAGTAAGTTCAAAAGTGAAATGTTCCCAAAATCCAGTAGGTATCTGTAACAGCAGGTTTCACTTAAAGTGGATATCACTTTACTGGTTTTAGCAAACTTCAAAGTAAGTGTCCTAATGCTACTCATTTTGTGTGTCTGTTTTACATCAGTCACAATTCTGTACCACGGTTTCACTTCTGCCTGATACTTATCATAAATTTTTGTAACTGGAAAGCACACTTAGTGTATGGATTAAATTAAGAATGGTTTTACAAAGCAGCATGATAGCAGACATGTTATTAACTCACTTTTTTACATATCTGCTGATATGTTGTTAGAGAATGTTAAAATATGGTATGGTAATCCATACCACATATGTAAGCAAGATAAATATATTTCACTGAAATAGAATGAGAAATTGGTTTAATGGGGCTCAGTTTCAGCTAACTGAAACGTAGTGTGTTTTTTTTTTCAAATTACATTTATTATTATATTTAATTCATTATAGCATCTTAATTCAATGGAAAATGGCTAATTTTAATAAAAACAAGTTGATGATGATGGTGAAATCTTACACCTACAGAAAGTTGGTCTCCTGGGATCGTGAACTGGGAGTGATGTCTTGAATACTGAAAAGGTATTCCCTAAAATGGAAACTTTACGCCATTTGCCTGAAAACAGAGCGGCTGGGATGATTTCAGAGCCTTCTAGTCCTTGTCAGTTTGGGGAGCAAGACAATGTGCAATGTCAGCATCCGCAAGGCAATTCAAGGGAGTTTCACATGGCCCTGCCGCCAAAATTCCACAGCCAGGATATGCAAAATAGCTTCTCTGTTCCTTTACAAAAACTCAACCCAAAAGAAATGCTGTGGGTCTATTTCCTATAAGGAGAAGTAAAGCTACATATGGAGAAGGATCTGGGAGTAGGTGGCGGCACTGGTTCTCACTACAACTTGCTAGTACACTCGGAAGTCCACTCAGACCTCTTCTAAAATTAATGCAGTGGGGAGGAGATCAGTGGAGGTATGTTTTGCTTCATTTCCTACACCTTCAATTCAGTCTGGATAGGATATTCATTGCTGTTATTCAAAATATTCCCAGCCTTCCTTCTGAAACACACATTTTTTCCAAGACTAAGGAGCACTTCCCTCTAAGCAGCTGTTCTTAAAAACATTTGTAAGCTGAGACCTTTTCCAACCAACTCCCAAAATGTAGACTCATTAACAAATAGTTCAATTAAATCTATAGTCAAGCCTGTCATTTTGCTAGAGACAATTGATTCTGCCTGGGTTAGCTACCCTATTTCCATCTGCTCTAGGAGGTGCACAAAGTAGGAGCACAGTTGCCAGTCACTGAAGAACAGGAGTCATTTGCAGAAGGGAAGGTAAAAATCCTATCGGTGATCCCAGGAGCAAATGATCCTATCAGATACGTTTCCAAGGCAAAATTAAATTGTTCCTTAAGGCTGTAATAAAAGCCCACCATTGGAGCTTGGTTAGGAGCATGTCACTGTTCCAACAGTACAAAAAATAAAGGCTGAACACCATTAGAAGGAAAAAAATTAGCAGCCGTGCACATATTTGAGCAGCAGGACTGAAACAATTCTGTCTTGCACCCTAACATGCTGTGCTGCAGCATCAAACACCTCTGCCTGCCGTTGTAAGCAAGGCATACAGCAGGTATATCTCTGAGGACTTGGGTGGGGGGACCTAGCAGCACACAGACCAAGGCTGCAGTATTTATCTGCACATGCCAACAGGGAAAACCAAAAAACCCTTCCTCCTTGGGGAGATCTCAAGTGCTGCCACATCTCCTCTGCAGTACAGGCAACACTGGTGACTTTACCTTTGACTTCAGAAAGCTAACAAAATCTTCTAGGTACCTATCACTGCTGTTTCTCTTCACCCAATACCCTCTAACTGGGGTTCCTGCCCTGGCACTGGCTGATGACATAGGAACGAGAAGCGCAACAGCAGCACGGACATGCAGAACACGCGGCAGCAGGAACCACAGTTATTCTCCTCCGTCCCTGTATGTGCAAGCACAGTATTTAAACCTGTCAGACACATTCACAAGTCATAAGTGCCCCCATACAGGAGGAATTATGATTTACTGCAATTTTGAGATTATACAACAGTTATTTAGTCATTTTAGAGTACAAACAACTACTTTAGTAAGCTTACAGATAAATTATCAGTGCGGTGGATAGCTCCTTTGAAACAGTAATTTAATTACTCTCCCACTTGAAAAATCTACAAAATCTAGCACACATAAAAGGAGGCATCTCATGCACTAACTTGTCCAACACTTATAAAGATGTAGGGAGACATGAAAAGATGCTGCTGAAATATGTATAACCACCAAGTTCCTGAATAATAGCAGTCAAAAAGATAAGATATCAAGGATCTTTGCAGTCTTTAAATACTGCTAGAGGCCACATTAAAAAAAAAAAAGAAGGCAGCAAGGTTATTTTCTCCCAAGTGTATCAGTACTTTGACTTGTATTCAACCCGCACGTTTTTCAGGGCCAGAATCATCTGTTTTGGATGTGTACTGCTCCACAAGTGAGGCCTCTCACCCATAACCAATGCTCCTAGATGAGTTATGAAAATAAATAATTTTTTAAAAGTGCTGCTTATAAAAAAGGAATAATTTATAGGTTTTACCCCCTTTTCTTAGGGCACATTACACCATCACCCACATGCCTCCAACAGACGTACCCCAAGCTCTGAGCTGCCTAGACTGGGTGCCATGAAGCACAAAGCGGCAGCACAGGGCTCAGCACACGCTCATCACCCAGCTGCTCCATCAGTTTTGTAGCCTGCACAGACACAGCACTAGCAGAACACAACAGAGGTGTTTCCATACCACATGTCAGGCCAGAAGTTATGGACCCCTTTTTTAAGCTACCCTTTCAGGTACTCTGTAATCTCTTCTTTGGAATGATGTTTTTCTGTCCCACACCAAGTGGAAGAGCCACAATGAAGAGCTGGGGAAACGAAGATGCCGTAAGGCAGAAAACAGAAAACATGCATGACCCTCCTTGGGTGGAAGTTGAATTCAAAGAGTGGAGGAAAGAGCTTTTAAAAGCAGAAAGTCATCTAGCTCTACAGTCCTGTTCCAGCAAAGAATCAGTACTGCTACAGAAGTAGGTAAGCCTTTTTCTCAGATAAGAGCATGATGTCCAGTCCCTTTTAAAATCCAACACCAATGCCAGACTTACTTATTTTGTAGGCTGGCGTAGGAAGAAAACAAATTGTCATCAGCAGCACTTGAATCCATTCAAGTTTGTGAGACGTGCACCTCCCCTCCCGTCCAAAAACACTGCTGAATTTCTCAGATTCATCAACAGACAAAACTGTACAGACAATCCTGTGTAGTGTAAAATGCAATTAAACCAAGTGCCCCCCAAAGGTTATGCTCCTGTTCTAGGTGTACAGCGTAACAGTCTCCTGGCTCAGACACTGTTTCTGGCGCCCATGTGTCCTGAACCAGCCACCAACGGTGAGATACTTACTGTTCAGAGGTAGCTGGCTACGTGGGTAATTCATGACATACATGCTACGTCAGTGACAGCACACGTACCGACTGCACAAGTGCTTGTCAATCAACAGAACAGCGACCTATAAAAATACTGCTTTGTCCCTGAAATGAGGGAGCCAGACACTTGAAAGCAGGTACACTCCTCTAAAGAAGGGAAGCATGTTACAGTAAATATCTGTTCCTAATATTAAGCTGCTCACACAGCCAGCCACATACACACCATAGGATATACAGCCCTTGGTTTCCATGAAAAATCTTTGGAGAACAAGAACTTAATAAATAAAATTTTAAAAAAGCTGAAAGGGAAAGTGATGCAACTGTGAGACTGCAGACATCTTTGGCAACCATCCAATATCATTTTCCTAAGGTTTTTTTGCCTTCTAATTTCCCTTTTTCTTGTTATTGCACCCGGCATCCAACAGCAACCTAGAGCCCTGAAGGACGCCAGGTGACCAGCATAAGCCAATACAAGCTGCTGCATCCTTACGAGGGTGATCCTTGAATTTGGTGTGTCTTTTCACCAGCACACCAGTTAACAAAAAGACCTACACCGACCACCACGACCGTACCCGGACTCCAGCACAACCGTGAAAAAAGCACGTTAAGGACTTTGTCGGGTGTTCCTGTTGCTTTCCTTCATCAGCCATCACCAACCCCATCCCATTCAAACCAAGCTTTCATTCATGACTTGGTTGCCTCAGATACCGGGGAAAGCAAGGAACTTTCACTGACTTGGTCAAACAAGGTAATTGCCCAGAAGTCGATAACTTTATCATTGGAGATACTGCTGCTAATTGTCTCAGGGGCCCCATAAACTTCAATGGCTCTCCAGATAAGGATCAGCAGACTTCCACGTGATGCGAACCTCAGAGAGAAGCATCTTGGGAACGTGAGTCAATCACAAGTACACAGAAAACAGAAAGGGAAGATAGCCGAGTGGAAGAAGGTGCAGCATGCTCATTCTTATGTGTTCATATTTTAAGTTTATGGCGGTGAAAGGGAAAGCTTACACAATTCATTTTGACACAGGGACTTCATCTGCCACAGAGACAAGGTCCATTTAGCAATATCTTGTAAGATTAGGTACTTTCAATAGTACTTCAAAGAAATTCCCTACAAATGTTTTGTCAACATCCCCAAATGCTACGTTTGAAATGAACCTTCTGCAGAAAAGACACAAACAAACTAACCCAGTAAGATGAGAAAATCATCTCAACACTAAAAATAATTCAATTAGGCAAGGAATTAAGGATTTCTTCAAAGAAACTAAGATTATCAAAATAAATAGTCCACTTTTCAGGTGAATTGTACGCGCAGCTTTTACAAATTTGCAGTTTCCAGAAGTCTGCAAACACTGATTTACACGATATAGTAAGAGAGACAGATTGGATTCATCAGTGGAAGCTGAGCAATTGATACACACTTCAGTTACTTTTTTTTTTTTTTTTTAGAAACTCAAGAAGGATAGTTCACTGACTGTGTAATAGTTCCTCCCAAGGTAATTTGCTATGATGCTAAAAATGGTCCCAGAATATCAGAGGCAAGATTTTACTTTATGATAAAACTAAAAAGCGTATAAATTATGGTTGGCAAAATAACCAAGGATAACACTAATTTATGTAAATATGTACTCTACAATACAAAGAAATATTCATTTTTGAGAAGCATATAATAAGATTAAAAATCCCGCTGATTAAAGCAAATAGCCTTTTTAATGCATTTTGGGTTAGATGGAGAATGATTCTTACATGAAATAGAATTTTGCTAAATTCAAAATATAAATAAAAGAAAATTAAAGAATTAATTAGAAACAACAAGATGTATTTCTCATCCCAGCCAAGAATACAAATCAGATAAGATAAAAAGGAATTTTCTATCAAGTATTGTCTATCACCCACCTCATCTGCCTGTGTGATCACAACTTCTGGGATGCTGCTGCTTCTGTCATCTTTTCATCTTCATGCTGAGCTTCTTCTGTTCCTCCATGATCCGATAGATCCGAAGAACCACAGTCTAGCACTTCGCCAACACGCTCCTCATCTTCTAGAAAGTCAACGCTGACTGAAGTCTCAAAGTCTTCCACAAAGGCTGACAGGGACTCTTTGTTAGCACCGTACGCGCTGTCAGAGGTTACCTGAGTCTCGTCAAAGGTCTGGTGTCTCAGGATGACAAACTTTGTTCCCTGTTGAACAAAGAAGAGACAAAACATAAAGGGCCTTTTAATAGGACACTGACTCCTTTAACTCTGCCGTGAACTGTATTTGATACATAAGGGATCCTAAGCATGTATGATGCTGGAGACTGTAAAGTTTCAAAGCTTGTACACTACCTTTCTCAGGGAAAGGATGCTGCAAACCAAAATTATCAGAGCAACATTCATCCATTTCCACAGAGAAATCCTTTACAAAAAGGGAAAGAAAAAAAAAAAAAGAAGAAACCTGCATGCATTCTGTACCAAATAAACAAGCAAGTCTCGGCAAGAGGAAGAATTCTTTGAATGCGCTCACAACTACCACAAGAACCGGAACACGCTCCCAAATTGGGCTGTTGCAGGGGTTTCTCACTGCCTCCCAAGCACCTGGTGTGGGCAGCAGCCCAGGGGCGAGCAGAGCCATGTGCCCCGTCAGGGAGCGAGCGAGGCTGCGCAGTGGGACGGCGGGGTGCTGGCACCGCGCTCCAACTCGTCTTATTAGCATCATGTTTACAGGCAAAATACAGCGCAGTACTCGTCCAAGTGGTGCATGCTCAGGGCAGTGTTATTAAGCGCCTTCCTTTCCCACATATTTGTCTCCCACTAAATTCCAGGTCTTGGTACGGGGCGGGTTCTCACCTAGAACGTGCACCACACACCCCTTCATCCTGGAAACACTGCTGGACAGGCCTGGAAACACACCACCCCCTTTTTTTAATGCAACCTACACTTATATGCTGTGCAGCCCTGTCATCCAACATTTGATTATAAAGAAAAGTTATTTTACTATAATTGTTACTCCAATTGTTTCTATTTCTGGCCTTGGAATAAAATAACTTGACATTATTTGCTTTTAAAAACTGCCAGAGTATGACTTTGCAAGCGATGCAGGACATGATTTACTACAAAAAGGAGACGGTCTATGACTAAAATGACGTAACGGTGATTTCCATGCAAAGCATGGCTTCAAGGATTTACAGAAAAGACTCGAACGACCATTTATACCGCTAGAGTTACACTTAATAAAGCCGTGTAGCAAATTCACAGTGGTCAGTTAGGTACCCCAGTAAAGTCATGATGAACACCGTGCACTCGGAGACCAAACCTTACATCTGTATTTGTGATGTACTTTGCGCACAAAACACGTGTTAAGGGAGACTCACCACAATAAGGTGAGTTCCCCTCTCAAGAGCAAATTAATAGGGCTTGCTCCTTCATACGTGCTGGACACCAAGCCCGGCATTGTGGTTACAGGTCAGAAAGCAGCTGTGTTGATTAAGATCTGAACAGTGGGCGTTGTTGATCTGCTACACATTTTCACAGTATGACTGGCAATGAAGTTGCATCTTGACCCACAAAATCAGTATCAGACATAATCACACCGGGATTACAAGCGCCCAGCATTTCCTCCAGATGCTGCAGACACCCATCAAGCACCGCCAACGTGTTCAGAAAGCACCACCTGCAAAACCAGCTCAGCTTCTCAGACGCGGGCTCAGTTCAGCTTCTGCGATCTGGCCACGCAGGCACTGGGAGAAAGCTCTTCCCGCACCACCATGTGCAATAGCAGTGTTGGAGCTGTGCTATGTGAGCACATAAAAGCTCGTGGGAAGCAGCATTGTCCTTCACTACTTAACTGATGCAGCAAGCTCTGAATTGGCAAGCTTCTGGCTGCAAAAGTCCTCCTTCAGTCCTGCAGCTGAAACATCAAGCCAGTATCAGTGAGGAACGGCTGCTCTGAAAGCACGGCTTTCTGAGGAACTGGGGACGAACTAGTGCTGGGTTGCTGCTGAAAGGCAGTCTGAAGTGGGAAAAAAATTAAAAGAGGAAAAAAAAAGTCAATGAAGCAGAAATGTTTGAGATTTCACATCAGAGGAAAGGAGGGGGGAATAAGAGGAGCCTCATGCCAGTTAGCTAAGCGCTCTCTCCGCCGAGCGCTCCCCACGGGCTGATTAGCAGCAAATAGCTGCCTGAGCACAGCCCCTGGCTGAGCTGGCGGGGTCCAGGCGGCCTCGGAGCACCCCGGTGCCCGGCGCTCCACCACAGAACATGGCCAGCTACTCCTTCCCAGCAGTCACCGGTGCGAACTGGAGAAGAAGTAGTGGTTTCCTCCCTAATTAGGGACAAACTACATACATCAGGTTCAAGGGAGTGTGATGCCTGACAGATACTCTGCTTGCCTGCTGTAACAACGGGCACATGCCCAAAATCTCCCCTTGCGCTGGGGGAAGGGGACTGTTGATTAAAGCTGTGCTATGGTCAGATCTTTTATCTTTAGAGAAACCTAATTTTCTGCGGTGAGGCCAAGACTTAAGAGCTACATCTTTATATTCAGCTGTAACCTCAGAACAAATGGGTAAAAGCACCATCAGGGCAATGTTAGTGGATAATGTAGTAATTCTCCGGATGCCAGAACCCTAGATCATCTTTTTTGTTGTTCTATAGTCTAAAAACAGTAAACGGAGAGCACTTGTGTTTCACATCACACCTAAAAACATGCAATAAACAGCACCGTACGTGTAACCATCCCAGACAGAACTATTTCCAAGTGGAAAGCACCCTTTTCTCCCAAAGACCTATTCAAATGGACCAGAAAACACCTTCCTAATTACAAGCCATGAATCCCACGCTCTGTTTCGCGTGTGAATTTCTCCTGCAAAGTATCACAAAACACCCGCACGGAGCACCTCAGACGCACAGCCTGGCTGTTACTCAACTCCAGGCTAGCGCACAGGCACAGCACTGTATTATTTACACCGACTCCAACCACGTAATCTGTCCTGATGGGTGAGCTCCCTGCTAAATACTAGCGAATCGTGTGCCCCAGCCTCCCCGCGAAGGAGCCCATTTGCTGTCAGTTGTGCAATACGGGCAACTTTGCTGCTAGTCAAGTGGAAAAGACAGTGGGGGAAAATAATCTGCACGCCGAGTGTGACACGGCGCTGGAGAAGGAAGCATTAAATGAGAGTGAGAGGTTATAAGTCTGACAGAAACCTGATCTGTATTCCCTAATTATGGAGGCTCGCTTTCACAAAACTGACACAAATGTTAAACCAAATTAAATGTTGTCTAATTAACTATCATATACAAGGCTTCAAAGCAGAACGTCTACATGTTATTTAGCAAAGTAACTGAAACACGAGGACTTGTGGATTATCAGTCAAGGCAGAGCTGCCACCTCAGCTGAGCGCGGCAAGGCTGAGCCACGGCAGCCCCATGCAGCCCTCCGTGCAACGCGCAGCAAGAGGCAAGGCAGCAAACAGCTCCGCATGGCGAGGTGTGAGAGCTGACGGGCACGATTCGGCGGCACCCATCTCCCCGATGAGCTGCCAGCGGTCGCGGCAAGCGGCCCGGCGGATGGGCTGATGACCGATGAAGAAAAAGCTCGGTGCTCCGACCTTGGGAAAAAGCACGCGGTGACGTGACAGCCCCGGGTGCCGAGTGACAGCCGCCAAGGCTAGTGGAGTTTGGGAATCCTCCTTCCTCGATGGATCATCTACGCACATGCTGTATTTCAGGGGGAGGTGGGAACTCAGCTCATAGATCTGCAGATCTGCTCCTTCCTTGAAGGCCAGGAGAGGAAGGCAGGAGACGCCTGCCCATGCCAGCACGGATCCGATCGATTCGAAGGGGTTTCGCTCGTCCCGCAGAGGGAAACAGCTGCAGCGGCCCAAGCAAATCAGCCACCGTTTCCCATACAAATCACTTCTCATCCCGTCTTAGCTTCCCGAAAACATGATTTTGTTGTTTAGGGAGAGCCACATTAAAATGCAATAGCCAAAGCACTGGAAAATTGATTTGGGGAAACTTTGGAAGATCTGCATCCAGCCATGGTTTAATGGATAACACTGACCATACACAACACAAACGCACAGAGCTCTACTGTTTGCATGCTCTCCGAGCATGGTAGGAAAGGCATGTTACAAAGAAAAAAAAAAAAGGAAATTGGGCAAGAGAAGTATGAACAAAGCCTTCTATTAACATAATTCCCCCTAATTGTTTTACAGCTGTTAAACTGACAGTATAAAAAGCTCTGCTATTATTACCAGCTGCAGCGTCTCTCTCCCTGTCCACCCTAAGCTTCCAAACACTCCAGTTACCCAAACCCAAGCTGAACTAAACATTCAACCTGAGGTCAGGCTTCCAAGGCCCTCCTTTTCTTTTAACCTCCACCTACTCCGGGGGGGGGCAGCAGTGGAGAAATGGACAGCAGGAAAATGACAATAGGGGTCCGCTTCCTGAGCCAGGCCCATGGTTTGCCTCTGCTCCCACAGCCCCAAGACTTCCAAGTCAACAAAACGCAGGCTTTTTAGAGCTGAACTTCAGCATACATGACCTGACTTGTCAAGCGAAAGAAATGTGGAAAAAAAAAAAAGCATTTTCACAAGGGAACCAAACACACCCCACTTCCCCTTCCACCTCCGTCCTCCGCCGAGCTCCAGAGCCGTGCACTGCTCCTTGCCCTCGGCGCTGCCCCATAGCCCCGCTCACCCTCCTGCTGCCACCCCGCAGCCCCGCTGGGACACCCATGCCCACCTTTGCCACCCAGAGGGGTCCAAACACCTCCCGCAGCCTCGCCAGCCGCTTGGCCCAACTCAGGACAGGTAGGGCAGCGGGGCAGACACCAGCTCCAGGTGCACTGTTTGCCCAGTGCCCACCCCAATTCTGACCTCGCCCCGCACCCAAGTTTTTGCTGCCTGCGCTTTTCTTCTCCGAATGCTGCCAGCACTCATGGCAGTGTCAGGTTATCCTCTATTTCAGGACACAGACTTCGTTTTTCTTTTTGTTTTGGAGAAATATAACGCAATGCTTAGATGAGTATTTATATCTAAGCATTATATACTTATATTCTATTTATAATAGCATTTATGCCTTTCTTTGACTTCACCTTGGAATTTCCATAGAGAATAGCCTATTAATCTCTGTATTTGTCCTTCTCACACATTCACCTTTTTTTTTTTTACCCCCAGCAGAGATTTAAGAGCAATCTCCAGTACCAAAGAAGTTCGTATCATTTCCATTCCAAACTTACTTCAGTCTACAATTACCAAATAACATAATTGTTATAATTATATATGAACCTTTGCCGTAAATTAAGATTAAACCAGGCTGCTGAAATAAATGCTAATATATTTAATTGTGGGATGAATTATCTTGGCTTCTTTGCTATTCCTCAACAGCAAGCCTTCTAAACAAGCATGACTGAACAACATCTTTATGTACATTCGCCCAAGTTCATCTTGCAGCAAACACAAGCCACTCCAGTTTCAAGCAGAGGGCACGCTTTCCCTGTGTGCCTTTTAGTGAGCAGCTACTTATTTCCACAGGAAGGCAAAGGTTCTTCATTTTCACTTTCAAAGTTCAAAATTAACCTGCTAATGGCTGAAAAGTGTTGTTTTCTGACACATTAACTGGTAGACTCGAAGAGATCCTCCTGAAGGCGTGGAGTGAAGCTGAGACTGAGGGCAGGTTTGCCATACTCCGTGCTGCTGAGGACGAGAAGTTACAGCCCTAAGGAAGCACAAAGCAGCAAGAGACGGTTGCCAAAGGCACCACTGCCTCCCCTCTGCCTTGCCCACATGGGCAGAACGCCGCCTGTTCCAGCATTTCCCTTCCCTGAGCTGAATCTGAATTCTAATCAGAGTTAATAAGGATGCTACGATGTACGTGGGAAGAGGGACCTATCAAACTGCTTTTCCCTCAAAACTCAAACCCAGATCTCTGCCGCGGCAATAACAGTCCAAGTTAGGCAGCTCCTGATCTATGCTGCTAGCTTATTTAGGATATGTTAAAGGTAGGTATGGTAAATTTGATTTGCAACCCGTCACATCTCATTTATGTGATGAAGCCATTGCAATAAAATACTTCTGACATACTACACTGGCCTATGACATGACGCCAATGGAAAATGACATGCCCCACCATGCTGAATACAATAACATTTATCTGAATAACCAATATCTCCTAACAATTATAAATTTGACCAGTAACCATAGGGAGATTAAATGTGGATTAAAAGACCTCTTTTCTCAGCATCTTCCTCAACGCCCTTCGAAAATCAGCCCAGAGCTCATCAGGTAGTACCGAGGTACTTCCAAACATGCAGAAGTGTTTGTGTATCTTTCCAAAATAACCCCCTCGCAATTCATTAAGTATTGAAATTTTTCTGTCTTATATGCGTGTCTATTTTTCCTTTATCACTGGAGCCCAAGCACCATAAAGCTGCAAGGGCTCTAACTTCCATAACGCAGACGGGCGTGGGTTTTGGTCCTCAGTGGGCAAGACACATGCAAGTCAGAAACAACGAACAAACAGCCAAAATATTTTGTCACAGTACTGCTAATTCATTCAGGGCAGAGCACGAGAAGCCCTAAGGTTTGGGAGAGGCCGTTGTGCTTTGGGAATTTCTAAGTCTCTGGACAGCTCTGACCCTGCGATAAAGAGGAACGTGTCAGCCCCAGAGAGTCACAGCCCAGGCCGTGGGAGCCGTGCATGAATCAACATTAAGGCTGCACGGGCGTGCAGCATTCCCCTTTAACAGACCTGAGCTACTGTATAAGCATTAATGAATTAAGTGTCCGGCACTTCTGCGAGAGGGAAACACTATCCTTCTTTTACAGGCTGGAACTCCGGGCAGAAAGAGGTTAAGTGATTTGTACAGGGTCACAAAATAAATCTGTGTAAGTTGGAGCAAAACTCATGTATTCTGTCTCCAAGTCATGAGCTTTAGCGCGAGACCATTCTTCATCCCAACTCGGTCACGCAAGGGCTGTGCCAGAACCACAGATAGCTGAGACACAGGAGCTCGCACGCATGCACGCCCCGTCTCCTTCCAACTGCTTGTATTTTAGAAATACTCACATTTTTACATACTTCCTCCCACGATAAAGCTTTACCAGGCCGAGAACTTGCAGAAGGTCAGAGTAATTATGTGCAAATGTGTCATACGTGTTGTAACACCCCACAGAGAGCAGCCAGGACTCTTCAAGGCCAAACTGGTGAGGACCCCACGTGCAACGGGGGGAAGCCTTGGAGAGAAAAGAGCCACCAGTGGCTGCCATCTGCAGGACTGGCGCTTGGAGACAAGCGAGTTGAGCACATCGCTTAGCGGATCCTGATGAAGGAGCAAACTCTCACACTGAGAATTATTTTGTTTTTCTTGCCAGCTCTTGTAATGAGATTAAATTAATTAAAGAAAATTTTAAATTGAATACCCAGGGCAAGAAACCAACTTCCTGATACTCAGATGTATTAAGCAATGTAATCTCCCAAAGGAAGTGGTGGAACCCAGATTGCTCAGAGCACTTAAAACCAGACAGGACCAAACAATTAGTTCCCTTGTCCAAACTGAGACAGACAATTTCTCACCTGCAAGCGGGCATTATTCCAGCAGACAAGCTCAGTCTTCAGCAGGATTCGATTTTTTCCCTTTGTGCACTCACAAACATGACTGGGCAGGCATAGCCAAGGACAGGGAGTTCCTTCAGCACCCTGCCTGCTTGCACCCACCCAGGCACTCGCCAGGCACAGATGGGTGCGTGCGGGGAGGTGGGACATGCTGCTCAGCAGCCAGACTGATGAGAGAAACCAGGGAAACCCACAGAACCCGAAGTGAAAACACTCCTCCATTAAGCGCCTCTGATTGTGTCTATGCAGGAAAGCAAAAGTCTTTTAAACAGAGTTTTTCACTATCTCGGCATTTAATTGTAAATGTTTTCATTCACCCACCTTCATGACCTACGGAAGGCCACTTCAGGCTTATATTTCATGTCAAAGCACAGAAGCCCGCTTATGATGTGCCTGAACAAGCAAGAGCGAAGAAAAGAGTGACAAAAATTAAAAGGAGAAGGAGCCTGCTTATTCTCGCTCCTGGCAACCCTGAACGTTTAAACTGCACGCAGAAATCCAGAGCTACTTACAAAGTGTACTTGAGCTGATGCTGATAAATATCAAATGAAGTATGAATGGTTTTGCAGCATGTAAAAGACATACTGGGAGCCTGCTAGGATCTGCCAGGCACAAACAGTCGGAGTAAACCAATCCATGGGATGTCGGGGATCCAGCTGCAGCACTAAACCCCGCTGTGGGTCCTGTTACACCAGGCAAAAAGGTTGCGGCTTCAGATGTTTGTCTTGCACACGATTTTAGAAACCTGAAAGAATTTCTCGGGTGCTTCTTCCAACAAATGTTTTAGCTGGGAACAAAGTGTTTTACACCATGCTACTTGTTTGGCTGGCTGATTTAAAAACAAAACAAAAACACCCCATGCCCCAAAAGGGAAACTTAAAATGGGTCACTGGGTAAAGTTTTGTCATACCCATTGTTCCCAATGAAAAAGGACACTTAGACCACAGCAAATCTCTGCTGGGGAAGCATGCAGTGCCTATGCTCCCGCATGCACGCTCCTGCAAACTTAATTCTTTATTGTGGACTACCAGACCGACTGCGTCACCTGCAGTAATGGGAATTACCTACCATGTTGGTCCCGTACTGGTCACATCCCACAAGTTAACTATTCAATCATTATTTTACTTTAAAAAATATTCACTGTTAGATGGCAAAAGTATTCAGAAACAAAGCTTAAGAACTGCAGAGGGGCTGGCACTGTGGTGCCCAACTCGTCTTGAAGGTCCCTTGCTGGGAATCATTGCTTTGACTTCTTCATCAACAACACTGCTGATGTAAGGCCAAATAAAGGCAGGCTCTTCTCCTACCTTTCCAGCACCATGCTGAAATACAGACCGAGGGCACCGCATGCTTTTTAAATGTTTTAAACCGCATGTTTTTAAATACCTCAGACAAGCAGGCCCTGCCGGGGTTCTCCTGCCTCAGCTTCAGCGGGGCCTCCCACGGCAGCCGTGGCACCCAGCTGCAGCCGCTTGCGCTGCACAGGGCCGCACGTTTCGCTGGATGAGCCGCCCAACAAACTGCCTTATTGTCTCCTCTCCCCCGCGGGCACCTAAACCACTGCCAAATCCTTCAGACGGAGCTCTGAGATTTCTCCACGTACTCGTGCGTCTCCCTGCTGACAGCCTGCATCCGCACCGAGGCCGGGAGGTACAGCCCCATCCCAGACTGCAGGGTTTCCTGCAGAACGGCCACACCTGAGGCACGGGGCCCTGTGGGGCACAGACTCAGACACAAACACAGCCCAGCTGGGGACATCTCACCCCAGCTGCCCACTTCAGCCTTGGTTCCTTCCCTCGCCCACAGCACCTGGAGCAGGCTGCAGCAGGAGACACAGAGCCCACCGTGGTGCTTTATCCCACTGACACCTACCCAACAAGCCAACACACGCCTCCCTCCTCATCCCCCCAAATCAATCCAACATCAGAAAGCAAATCTGCATGGCTTCAGCAGCACAGGTAACCCAGAGGCAAAAGCCCTCTCCTATACACGGCTCTCCTTTCAGTTCACCAAGACACCAGATCCATTTAATTCCCTTAATTCAGGTTGGTTGTGTGATTTCAGCTATTTCTGAGCTTAGCAACAAATGTGTAATGTTTCTGTCTTTCAGGCATACCAAGTTGCTTTGCTGTAATGTGCCTGATGGGTCAAAGCCCTCCTAAATCATGCTCATCGTAAAGTGATACTACCATCACATAAATTTAAGCCTTTTAGTGGGGGCCTTTCATCAACTCATAATGCTGTCCATGCAGTGAAAGCTAGACACTTTAGGAAGCCTAATTGTAAGTTCAGGCTATGAAATGCTCATTTTTCTCTTTGAAACTCTTTTTATCACCATTTCTTGTTGCCCTATGGTGTATATTGATTTTATATATTATACAGAAAGAGAAATAATTGTGTGCAAAGAGCTGCGTTCCATTTAGGAAAAAGGGAAATAAATAAGTCTATTCGGTGAGACCTCGAGATGAGCTGAGAGAGTACGTGCCACTCTTGCTAGAAAAATACATGCCGGTTGCAGACTCTGCTACAATCTAAACTGTAGCAATTACAAAAGTAATCACTAGATTACAAAAATCCATCATTCAAGCTCACAGACTTTCTTGGGGACCCTGTACATTTGTCTAAACGTTCTTCTAGCATTCGTTCATCATCTTCAGTAAAACTAAAGGTGGGTGTCCCCTTTGTCAGTATATCATGAAAACTGTACCAGGTGGCTAATCCTCCTTAGGGAACTTGAACCTTGGCAAAGTATCTACCAGAGTCTGAACAGATGCTTAGGCACTCATTAACCAATTCATTTCATCGTCACACACGCTACGTGAGTGTAACATTAAGAGCTTAACAACCCTTCTTCCCCACCCCCAAAACGGAGAGCCAAGCCTGAAAATCTGCCCTTCATTTGTTCAATATGGCCTAGGCTTGTAATGCAAGTTTAAGTTTTCCAACTGTCTGGAAACATGTAGATCAGCAACACAGCACAGCAGGAACCCAATTTCAGAGTTTTCTGAGCAGTGGGATGCAGTTTTTGAATGTATTTTTGTGGTCCAGCTTCCCTATTTGTAATAAAACAGTAGCAGTTTCCCAGTGCAGGAAAAACCTCTCTCCATGGGTCCAATTCTGTAACCACAGTTAGAGGAGTTGTCATCCTTATTGCACTGACAGACTCATTGCTGGAAACATCATGCCCAGCTGCAGAATCAGGCCCTGAAGACTGTGTATCGCTTAAGGATGACTTGAAACTTCACACTGCCCTTCAGTGTCACAGTGAGTCTGAAAACATTAACAGCTACCTGAGGAGTCAGGATACGGTTTATGTTAAATAAATGGGGGTGGAGGGGGATAAAAAATAAAACACACAACAAAAACCCTGGAAGATATTCAGGAGAGATCTACAATTCTGCAAATTCATGCATTTCTGTGTCCATGTTTGTTTTTAAGCGAGAGTGTCAGAAGTAACACTGAGTGCCCTTTGGCTGGGATTAGCTGAAGTTCATATCTTTTAGTTTACATTTAAGGTAGAAATAGGTGGAGTAGGTTGTGAGGGGCCTCCAAACAGAGGATGCTGACAGATTTTGGAACAGAAAAGGGCATTTTGTCCTCAGCTGGAAGGCTGAGAGATTAGTAAGGGTCAGATACTCCCTTTATGCTTTACAGCACTGGGTATAGCACGTGCTGAGACAAAAAGAAAAGATGCCAAAAGAGCAAAAATAAAGCAGAAACAAAACATCTTCGCAGCTGTCAATCTCCAGGCAGGCGAAGCAGGCAGCCCCTGCTCACCCACTGCAGGGCAACATCCCTAGAGAGAGATGGGCACTGCAGAGCTTGCAGGAGCTGATCCTGGCAGCAACAGACACTGTCCAAGCCTCAGGAACCTTGGGAGAGAACAGCTTTGTACAAACGGACTCCAAAACATAAATAAATAAGCTGTCCAGGCATGAAACAGACACTTCTCAGATCACTGTCATGATAGTCAGCATCGTGCCACTCACAGTACCTCAGCATTATGCCCCTGCTGCCCAGGGCCCAAAGCTTCAAGCGGGGGGGGAACGCCACCATTTTGTTTATGGGAGCAAAAGAATTGAGAATTTTTACACTCAGCAGTAATCCACAGTCGCACCAACACTTTGGGTGTCCATTTCTGAGAACCACACAACACAGGGGCTTCTATCCACAAGCCTCTGGTGAGCAGGTAAGAGGTCAGGAACCTGAGGCGAGCTCAGCCCTCCGGCACCACAGGGCCCCAGAGAGGCATTCACAGGAGGGGTGCTCAGGGCCCACATCCACGAATCCGTTACAGACGGATTTCCTCAGAAACACCCCCTGCTCAGGAGGCACCCAAACCTCCTCTTCCCCATGACCACTGCTGTACCCCAGCCCATCAGTAGCAATAGTTATTTGTAACCCCAGCCTTGTCCAAAATTCCCACTCCACTTACCTGAGCAGCTCCCACAGGCTCGGTGGCAGAGGCCAGGAACCCCTAATCATGGTGCTGCCCGTAACGCAGGCCCCAGCATCTTGCCGCCCTCCTGGAGCTCAGTAACTCAGTCTAAAGCCATGCATGGCAGACACTGAGGTGAATTTCCTGAAAAACCCTCAGCCAACATCTCAAACCTCACTGGGGGAGCCAGGCTGAAGAAGAGCAATGAGTTTTTAAAACCCTGAGGCCAGCCCTATGGCCACCAGCTCCCCAGGCAGCAGGAGCAGGGGCTGGAGGTGGGCCAGGAGGAGCCATTTTGTGCCTGGGGCGGGCCAGGTGCTGCGCACACCCAGCTGGGCAGGCAGCAGCCACCTGGGCCTGGCCCTGCTGGCCACCTCCCGGCCTCATGGGGTGCCCTGCAGGGTCCCGTGCCATGGTGCAGATGGGTGCTTGCTGTGCTCAGCACCTTTACAAAGCCTATGGCGCAAGCATGTGCCAGTAGTAACAGAAGCGCCTTCACAAACTAGCGTTGCACCTCTTCTGCCCAAACATCCTGTTTCTGGGAAGGCAATTGATGTTTTGAAAAGGCAAAGATGTGTGGTGCCCAACTGCAGCTTTTTTTTTTTTTTTTTTAATTTGAAAGAGACACAAACAGCTTCAAGCTGCCCTCCTTCCCCTTCTACCCCAGGGGGGGGAAAAAAAAAAAAAAGTAAAATATGCTTTATTCCTTATTAGCTGGTAACACAACACCTCCTGAGCGGTTGTAGCAGGCGTCAGTGAAAGTTGCCGTGTGGCCTGCTTAGAACAAAAACAGGAATGGGAGGACAGCTCTGAAGAGGGGTTTTTACACGCAGCCCAGCCATCACAGTGTGCCCAAACCAAGTACTTTTATCCAGTTAATTTGGTGAACGAATCCCTCAGGGTCCCCAGCCATCCACCACTACAGCTCATTAGAGCCCCATATCCGACTTCTCACGTTGTACCACTGAAAGCACTTCTGCTTAAAATGTAATTAAACTTAAAACAAACAAGAGCTCTCTTCCCCCCTCCGCCCTGCCTCCCCCGGCCCCTGCCCACTGCCGACAGAGGCACCGACCCTAACGCGATATTTGGGAAAACGTGGCACATTTCCACCACTTACGGCGTGACATTTGCCCAACCGTTTGTCCTGTGAGCAATTAGAAGTCTAAATACTGGGTGTAATGCATTACTGCTGGGATTTAAACTTGCAGATCTTTTACAAATGAGTAATGTGGTAAGACTTGCTGTCCAATGAGGTGTCTTATTGAAATATCCCAGGCTGCTTCACTTGTCACAGCTGTCGTTTCAGCCATTTGCACTTACACTGTATTGCTTTCATTACAAAAATAGAAATTTGTGTCTTAAGTGCTGTTACATTACTAATGCTAAATATTTAATTCCCCCGGGCTCTAATTATGGTTGAGCACTGGCAACACTGATTCTACTTTTTAATAACAACTGTAAAAGCAATTTGAGCATTTTTCAATTAATTAAATACATAGTGTACGAGTAACCTCTTGTCATTTTGCCCTCCAGGACCTGAGCTAATTTGTGTGGAATAAAATGTTTTGAAAATTAACTGATATACTGGTCTGATCATTGTTGTTCTATTAAATTATAGCCTGCCAAACGAGCATTGTATAATAGTTACATACAATACAGTTTCCTTATTTATGACGGTGTAGTGTTTTTTTGAAAAAAAAATCAAAAACAACAAAAAAAACCCCACAACACTTCTACATCCCATTTCTAGAGACCAATGTTCACAAGGCCTAATTAGCAGGAAGGAGATGGTCTACGTGTGCTATCAACAGCAGACTTACAGCACAGTGAGTCTTCAGCTGTGAAAAACAAAGCCTCTCTCCACTTTCCAGACCTCACTTTCACCTTCTTTCACAGCTGAAATTAAAAGTGTTAATTAAATGACTTTCTCCTGCATAAACTCCTACGGATTAGTTAGTGGTTTACACTTTAACACATGGGAATCAACTCACAATGTTAAAGCATGCAAGTAGTTTAGAAACTAATTTTTGTCTTCAACTTGCAGAGCCCAATGTGATAAGACTTTGCCGTCAACTGAATTTGTTGGAATACACAGACAACTAAAAATACATAGCCTTCTCACTCACACATTCAGGTACAAAACTAGTTTCTATGCATATGTAACGTGATGCTAAAATTAAAAAGTATGTATTTCCAGTTGATACAACACAGACCCAGAAATTTAGAACAGCAATACACAACAGCATTTTATGCGTCTCAGTAAGGGACACTAATCTCTTTTTTTCTCCACATCCCACATAAAAATAATGTAAAACTTACTGTAAAAAATTAGAAAAAAAAATAGTTTTTTTAAATATTTTTATTTGTAGCTGATGAATAATATTCGTTCAGCACGCACTTTAATATTGTGTTTTATTTTATAGCATGCAATAATAGTAAGTCAAACTATGCTTGAAAAGTGCTTAAGGTTTAATAGTTTAAATATCCCAAAATACACAGGTGAAAGTATGATGTTTTTTGTTTTTAGACAAATAATTCAATAGTAAGGGCAACATTCTTCTTTGAAATCGTGCAAAACATAGATGATATAAAACACTACTAAGAACTGAACACTAAGCACTTCTTATGTCTTATTAAAGTACACTGATATAATGGACTTTCCAGGCAAAGGTTGCCTGTGAGTTAAGACTTAATTATTGCTATTTAAAAAGAAGACTTTGAAAAAGGCACCTCCAGCCACTTTGCTGGTCTGCGGTGACTTCCTCTCTCTCAGCAGGGTAATGGAGATGGCTACGCTTTAACCTGGAAGCATTGAGAAAACAAGAAACAGCATGTTTTAGTACCTGCCTCCCCTCCTGCCCTTGTCTAGTTACCTGCTCATCCCTGGGCACTGCTGCCACGGCCACTGGCCACAGGGCCACCAGCCACAGCTTCCACCCACCTGGCACTGCCTGGGTCTGACAGAGGTGCGGCTGCTTCTGATAGCGTCAGCTGCGTGCTGGGGTTGCTCACAGTGGAAGAATCTGGCCCTCTGATATTTTCCAAGACCGCCTGCTCCTTCAGGAAAGCACTTTGTGCCTGTATCTACAAAAAGCATGGACGCTGATAAGGCTGTGTGCTTAGTTGTGCACAGCTCTGGTCATTCAGTTCTCACCGAAATCCAGAGGAGTGGAGTGTACTTGGCAGGGCTCTCCATGCCATGGGCCACGTAAACAAAATGCAAATGAGAGCTAAAATTTGGTTTGATCTTGAAAGCTGCATGTTTGTTACCTCTACCTTAAATACATACTTTAACTTTAAAAAAGAAATATTAAAGATACTTTTAAGACATGAGCCACTGACAGGAAAGGACGACTGACTGAATGTTCTCAAATTGACTTTAAATTGTTCCAATATGCTGGAAAAAGAAAGAAAATGAAAGGAAAATCATATCGCTAAAAATTATACTATTGGTAATTATATCTGTTCAATAGACATTTTGAGGAATTTCATGTCTAACATGATTGGTCACTGTGTGTTGCAATTATGAGTTCATATTTTTTGCTACTTCCAAGGCATCGTGCATACGGAATGCTGCACTCATATCATTTAAAATTAAACCAAGTCTGCAGTTTACGTTAAGTGAGATTCTTCACTTGCTTTGTCTCTCAGACACTAAGAGCTGCAAGTCAAACTAAGCAGGATTGCATTTCAGTTAAAAAATAAAAATCAATAGGCTGCAGCATTCCACTGGGACTAAGTAAATTAAGATCCTCAGTCAACATTGCAACACTATTTTTCTGCAAATAAATACTAAATAGAATATATGATTGTGTTACTGTCAAACAAAATTGCTCAGGTCTTCAGCACTTCTGTACAGGTGTGTGTACGTATGCATCCATGAAACGTATACATACAGAAAATACAAAGGTCATGAGTAATGTATTGCACTAATAGCTCTCTTCTTAGAGACAGGTTTATTTAACTGTGTAAAAACTGAAGTTATCTTTACTACTACTGAAAGCTTCCTTAGTATCTCTAGGTGTCTGACTTTCAATAAATTCTGGAAACATTCTGCTCACGTACTGAGTTTTAAAGAATATGCAGCATGTGTCAACTTCAATAAAAGTGGTGAAGTTCTTTAATTACCCCATTCACTCGGGAGCTGCTTTAACGAAGTATTTTTCAGAAGGTGTGAAGATGTCAAATCCCCCCCAAAAACCAACACAGTTATCTGCGTGCAACAACTACTCAGCATCTAACAATAATGGATATACTAAAGAATAAAAATGTGAATTATGTCAAGCCCATAATTCTCAGTGACGGACTACAAAGCTCTTATAGTCAGCATTAAGCTTTTAAAACTCTAACCCTAATCAATCATAAACATAGAAATAAAAACCTTGTGGTCTTTTTTGAAATCTAAAACACTAGCGCACAACTTTAAATATCATTTCTATTTTCTCTGAATCACACAGCATTCTTTCCATGTAAAATACGAACTTCTGCATGAAAGCTGACTAGTACATACAAGTTAAAAAATAACAACAGCTCTTTAAACACATGAGCTAATTATACCTGGCATATTGGACTTCACTGATAACATACTGCTTGCCATAGAGCAGAAGATATCCAACCTGGCCAAAAATAAAGGTGCGCAAGATTCAGAAATTGAAGTGCAAACAACCTCTCCCCTTCTCCAGTGCTTACGCCTCCAGGTCTTTTCCCAAAGAGCCAAAATCGTCTCCCCAGACTGCAGAGAACTTGGAATCGTATGACTTGCACACGTTTATTTCAACCTGGGTGACAGCACAGCAACAAAAAGCCCATTAAAAAGAAAAAAGGCAGATAACCGGACGCGATCTACTTGTGATCATTTTTTTGTGATGTGTTAGTGAATGGGTGCCAGCTAAATAATCTTAGCAGCGAACAAACCTAATTTATACACAGCAGGATGCTGTCAGATTATTTTAAACCTAACAATTATTTCTAGCAACAAGGCGGCATTGCACTTAGTAAGCAGTATAAAAGACATTTGCTCTGTTTTTTCATGTGCTGTTTGATTAATTGGGGGGGGGGGGGGCAGGGAGGAGGGATGGATGAGTGAAAGAAACCCACCTAAAGCCAACGAAACATTAAGCTCTTTGGAACCAAGCACAGTGAGATTAAAAAAGCATGTTTGAAAAAGGCATGATCTGAAAAGTCAGAAGCCTTGCCAAAGTAGTTGTTAGGCGATGTCCCCTCCCAGATGTTTTGGTTTTTGTTTTGTTTTTTTTTTTTTTTTTTAGAGAGATGTTCAAGTAAATTTTAATAGCTGTTTGGTGGAAGTTGCTACGTTATAGGTATTAGCTATACCAAGATACCGCCCTCTCCTCTAAGCCAGAAGTACATTTAAGATGACCCAGTCTGACCCCAGGTGTAACAAAAGCCTCAGAAGCCCACGAGGAATTCTTCTACCCCACCCATGCATTTGTTCAAGCACATATGTCCATGAACACATTTCATCTTCATTCAACAACTTCAAATGCTACAAAATCTACTATTCCCTTTCTAATAATTTCTAATGATTCGTTGCTCTTATTAAAAACGTACACCTTAAGAGTTTGTCATTAACTGATTTTTATCTCCACACATTGTCAACATATATTGCCTTGAAAATGCTTTGCTATGTCTGGAGTATGAAAACAGCCATGTAAAATCAACTGCCATATTACAGATGTACAGATTATTTTCAGGAATGCACATTTTATTCAACCAAGACTGAAGTTAAAGAAGTTCAAAAGTAAAAGTACAGTACCATTTAAGAAGGTAAACTATGTTTTGTCCAACATAGTTGTGGCAACCATACACAGAAATCATGTGTTTATAATAATAAACATAAATTATGAAATGCCTGGAATTCTGATATATTCATACAGAATGCGGCAATCACTGAAGAGCCAGAAAGTCTAGTTGAAACCAACCTATTATTTGGAGTATTTATAAGAAAATAAAGTCTGTCTGCTCTGAAACCGTATTTTGTTTTCTTTTTAGTGCTATATAAACAATATGACAGCCTTAACTATAGCGCTTGATCATTTTAAGTGCCTGGACATAAAATTTTACTCATTGGCATAACACAGCCATGACAGTGCTCTACATAAGACAGATGTTATTTTTCAGCACTGGTTTAATTACACATAACTATATGGTATTAACACTTGAGCAGACAAAAAGTTTATTAGGAAGTCACAAGCATTTCATTAAGGGTTTTAACATGGGTATGACAATGGCCCACGTTAAGATGCAAGGATTACGGGCTGTCTCAAGGAGCTGCAGCGGCTCAGCTCTCAGCGGCCATGGGAGACATCTCGGAAGTTCTTGGGATGAGGCACTTCACGTCTGAACCCAGCACGGATGCCCAGAGCTCAGCAGGAGCTTGACCCCACGCTGCCGTCACAGGGCTCAGCTCCCATACCTGGAGCCACCCTGAATTCACCTTAGAAATAAAGAGATTGGATCAGTAGAAAGCTGAGGATTTTAGAAATTATGTGGCTGGTGCTTTGCCTCCTTGAGCTACGCATATTTGCAGCGCAGAGCTCGGTGTACAGGTTAACAAGAATAATAAAGAATTTGATGGAAGAGCTCAATGTTTTCTCAACGTACAGCAGTACACAGCCAAGTTAACTCAGAACTTGGCAGTAAAGCAACAGATTTCACAGTCACATCAGATCTATTAACACAATGTAGAAATACTAGCCATTTTAAGTTTGTGCACGTACCCAAATCTATGTGCCTTAGTCCTATGAACGCCCATCCCTCATCTCTTCACGCTGCTGCTTTAGAGGCCCACAGGAGGTTAGCGCTCAGCAGATGCAGGCTTTGGTCTGAAAGCATTGTGCTATTGGAGGATAAACCAGCCAGGGGAGGCTGCTCTCTCCTGCACAGCAGTACCTTGGTGCTATCCCTGGTGCACACCAGTTCCTCTCCAGATGTTGTACATTGCTTTCCTCCCTTACCTATGGCACGTGAGAGAGGCCAGGGCATGCTTCCTCATTCTTCAGCAGAGAACCAATTAAAAGGTATCAAATGCAACGCCCCCTGAGCTGGAAGTTCAGCCCTTTCTGCTACTGAACTGAGTTCTTTTCATCTAGCAGTGCCCCAAGAGGAGACGCAAGCAGAGTCGCTGCTCTCAGGTTTCTGACTACTCAGAAAGCCTCTTGTTCTTTGTCTGCCCGAGTCCTGTTTGTGGGGCAGCACCTACAGTCCACAGCCTCCGTGCAAGAAGAGTCAGTTTTGAGGTGTGCTGGTTTAACCCAGTATGCCTCCACTACTAGAGATCATCTGTAACATTCTGATTTTAACACAGGGGACACCAAGACCTTGCATATCTCACTGGATTCCTGCACCTATTGATGAACCATCAGACAGAAAGACAAGCAGCAGAATATGGGGAGATGGAGCTCTGCTGCAGAGGTGGGGGCTCTCCCCTCTTCTCTAAAGGCAGCTCAGGACACCATGTGTCAAAAGCAGTTCTGCCAATGCATGCAGTAGTTGAGGCAGCCTCTTTGATGAGTGTGTTCATCCAGCAGTGTGTTTGCTAGGTATGGAAACATTTGTACTGTTCAAACATTTTGACCACAGATGGATTTCCCTGCAATCACCGTCCTCTGCTACCTACTCACTCTCTCTCTCTCCACTTGCATTGGCAAACTATGCAGTCCATCCCTGAAACACACAAATTATACATGATATAACTGCCTAGCTTTCCACCAGGTCACATTTTTTTGCTGCATCTTAGAGATGCAAGTGAATATGATGAAAAGACTACACCAGCAGCAGCTCCTCAACACACCTCCTGATAACACGCCACCTTCCCAGACATGCCATCCATGCAGCTGGTCTGCACATTCCCTGCCCTTCCATCAAAATGACCCAGGCTACCAGTTAACCAGGATTTGATAACGTGATCAGCTTGGGCTGAATTAAATCTGGGTGTGCTCAGTGAAACACTTCAGCATGCTTGCCTAGCAGGGGCAATAACCTGCAAGAGAGCGAGCAAGCGTGCATGAAGCTTCCTTCTTTAACCAGTACAGATGCTGACAAAGGAGGCTGCATCTCTTGCCTTCTCTGAACTTAATCCCAGCAATTTAAAGCAGACTTGTGGAAAAAAAAAAAAAAGACACAAGTGAATCCGAAGTTACTCTAAAATGCAACTCCAAGGACACATTAGTTCCACTAGAGACAAAGTATAAGCCAGATGTAATAGGTCGAGTTATAGTCAAAAAGATTGCACAGAGAAAGAAAGAATTAATAATTCCTAATTTGGCATAACACGACGTTCCCAACAGCTCGTCTCTCCTTCCAGTAATTTTGTCTTGGCAATGTACATATTCAAGAAATCATTGCACAAAACACACTTTCTGTTGGAAAAAAAAATAAAGAAAGTAAAGCACCTTTCTTTGTAATATTGTCATTCTGAAAACTAAAGAAGCTTTTACTAAAAGGTAAAATATGCCTTCAAAACACCAAGGGACAAAACCTCATTCATTCCTTACTTGTTTAAGAATTACTAAAAAGAAACATTCTGCAGAGGGCTAAGGCAACAGTAATTTAGACAATAACAAATTGAGTGTTGTAAGAATAACTATCCCATTGAATAAAAGAACTCTGGCAAGAAACTTCTCACATGGCATTCAACATACTTTCAAATAAATGACTGAAGTATGCAAGTTCAATTACTTCAAAAATAACGACTTTCCAGCGGTTTACCATAATGACAACACTGTATAGAAAGATACAATAACTCTTTGTAGCCTAAAAATTGTCAGTTTCATTTTACAAAGATAACTTCCAAAAGCATCTTGTCGTGACAATCAAGTTTTGAGGAAAAAAACAACCTGTCATTTGATAAATAGATGAAATTAACTGTCATGAAAACCACTTAAGCGCTCCTCTTTCCTGTTATCCTTCTCATCTCAGCAGTAACTGATAAGAAGATTTCAGGGAGGTTCAGTCATTGATGGCAGGATCTAGAAAAGAAATAATTTTACAAACAGTTATCATTCACATTCACAGCTTCTAGTTACTGTATTTCACCAACTTGCACTTAATTAGCTTCCTTCTGCCTCTGATATGAGCACAATGGACAAACTACTTCATAAAAATCACTGCTCACTGCTGCAATTACACCTTACACCAAGGAATTGCCATGGTTGCATCCTATCACATTAATAGTGCCTATAAAGGTATCATTAACAGGGTCCTGTTATCTCCCACCTATGAATTGCTGATACCAGCCAGGGTGTTAACCAGCAGGAAATTGGACTTGAGTCATTATCATGCAGTTCTTTACTTGTGGCCTATGCTTGAACTTGAAACTCTTACATTTCTGTGCAACTTCTAGAAAACATACCACTTGTCCACAGCACAGGAACAGATGCAACAGCTGCCACAGAATTTGAGAACAACGATCACAGCATATTTTCCAAAAGCCATTATCTGAGGCTTTATTTGGCTAAGGAAGCAGCTTCTTTAAGAGGAAAGAAGAGTATGGATTAGTCAATGAAAAGACCCGAACCTCATATCCCCAGGACTCTGTATGACAATCCCACTTCCAACATTTCCACATTAAAGCTGTCATAGCACACCTGGCAGATTTCTAGTTGGCATCTTCCACGTTCTAGGTTCCTCACATCAACTAGCCTCAAATGGCAGCTGAGGTTTTAATGCCAAGAAACACCTGAATGCAAACTGCGTCTGCCTTCCACCTTTCTCTAGGCCACACTGCCACTTAGGTCACTGCACTGACGTAACAGCTACGCTGTCTTCTACTGCACTGCAGCAGCACACCTACTGACGTGACGACAGGAATCGAGGGGTCTTCAGCCCTACAGGAACCTAGCTGCCTTCTTGGTTAGCAACTGGCATCCTTTTCCATGACGAGCATCGTAAGGACAGAGCATATGGTCCTTCGAAGGGACATCAAAATAAATATGACAGGTCAGTGCAATCATCATATCGAATGAATTCAAATGATGCCATATCTAAAATGAAATGTGTGCACATAATAAAGATTCAAATGACAAAAAACCCTACCCTTTATCCCTCTCTGAATTATTTATGAATTCTGCAACTCCAGCTGTTGCCACCAGCCCAAGGACATTTCTTCATTTTGGGAATGACATTCCATATTAAAAGATAAGTTAACAAAACAAAAGGACACCATGGATCTTCCTTAAAAAACATTGGAAAGCACAATACATCTTTCTCCAGCATTTACCAAGGAAAATAATCAACAATCAATTAAGCTTTTGTTTCTCAACTTGTTCCCATAATTCTAAACACAGATTTCAACACTCATGCATTAACTCAGCCATGCCTTTCTAACTGCAGCAGTAAGACTAGACCCTCAAAGCACCTTGGGTCCTCCTCACAGACTTTTAGGGTTATCTCCCTCTAACAGTTCACCATAAACACCAAGGCACCTTACAAAGCACTCTGCAATTCTATCACTACTTAAATTAGGGAAAACTTTCAGTACATAATGTGGTCTTTCTAGAAAAAGTTAATATTCTGCATGCACGTAAATGCTTTTGATGATAAATTTTTTGTGCATAAATTAAAACCAAAAGAAACAGCAACTTCAAGGCATGCAATTTAAGGCACAATACAGCTTTCAAGTAGCTATGCCATTTAGATTAGCAAATGCCAGATGGTAGTGACCACTTAACAGACTGTTAGCTCTTAGATTTCTAACTAACAGTATGGGGGGGAAGCTTAGCCAGTAAGCATGACTTCCATCACCTACACTTCCATATCCTCCCGCATTCTGCACATGACCCTAAATATTAACCCTAACCTATATTGAGCCCCGTATGATTTACCAACAGCTTCTTCTCTGCTACAAATAAGATAATCCCTTGTTGCCCACAACCTTTATTTCATAGTGATTCCTCCTCTTCTTTCGCCTAACTGATCTGCAGTTGCGTTTATGTCCTGCTCCTAGGAGATAGATACCAAATGCCACAAAAGCATTTAAGATTCATTTTGTTTGTTTTATCCTCCTTAGTCACCTGAAAGCATACTAGCAATTGTAGCAGTTCTAATGCTAAAAGCAGATGTAGGGAGAAATGTAAGAGATTTCAAGTTCCCATCACCAGAAATCTCTGGTATCACCAGCAGAGCTCCCAAGCCATTTGTCAGCTTCCTGTGGCCGAGAATGTGCCACTTGGCCTCAGTGCCAAGCACGTCCTCAGGCCTGAACCAGACTGCCATGCAGGCAGGTATTTAATAAGCAAACTTTGTCTCAGGGAAAGGTGGCAGAGCAAGAGGAGCTACCTGCGCTGCAAGTGAAACAAGCCAATGGTTTTCAAGCAGAGCCCACTTTGGTTCGGCAGGACCTCCAGCAGTTCAGCTTTTGTTCAGCTTGGTAACACTGAGCTCATACACTGTTATCCAGGAAAAGCAGATGTGGTTAAAACAAACATTTATTTGCCCTTCGGTCTGCATTAGAACTGGCACTGAGCCCTGACCAGCCTCCCTCTTCCTTGCTGCTGTGGGAAAACTACCAAAAGACCACCTTCCCTTCCCACCTCCTGCTGTTGGCAAAAAAAAAAAAAAAAAAAAAAAAAAAAAAGCACAGAAACAAAGAAGACAGTCAGAGAATTTGGGATGGGTAGAACACCATTGAGCTGTTTAACCAGTTTAAGCTTAACCTCCACGAGCACCAAATTCTCGTGATGGCTGTTTCTGTAGCAGAGGTTATTACTCCCTCACCACTGACACTTCACCAGTATTTTGCAAATCCCTGGTGTTGTGCGCAATCCCTCTCAAACTAAACAAATGTACATTGCATCCTTCTGCAAATTAACAAATTAAAAAACTGTAACATCTCTCACGTTCCAGGGTTGCCATTTAACTCTCAATGCCACAGGTTCTCCAGTGCCTTCTGAAAGTACCTTCTAGCTGTGCTAGAGGAATGACATTTGCAAAAATCACCTGTGTGAGGAAGCATCCTTCTGAAGATTTTCACGAGCTACTCGGATGCAATTGAAGTCAGTCCTCAAAAAATAAGGAAAGTCATCTTTGTGCCCAAACACGCTCACTAAACGCTCCTGGCTATGATATTGTTTCATAATTGACATATTGTACGCAAACATTCCAACAAAATATCTTGTCGCATGTCACTGGCTTACACAGCGACTTATGCCTAGTGCTTTTGCAGAGCTCTCCCAATGTTGCGCAGTGCCTTTGAATACAAATGACAAATTGATCCCTTCACATGATAATTTTTTTTTAGCGTTCGATATTTTTAATGTTAAGAAAATTGTACCTCAACATGGTCTTTAATCTAATCCTTACCCTGAACAACTGAAGTACATCTGTATTAATCTATTAGATGCTTTTCCACACCACACCTATGGCACTGCATAAATTACTGTAATTTAAATGAATTACTGCTTGAAAATTCTCATTCTGTAAGAAACGCGCGGTGTTACAAGGCACCAGTAAGAAAAATGTGCACTATGGTAACTAAGTTTTATAATATCGTATATCTAGGTTCTCATAAACCAGCTATTCTAAATAGCTGTTAAAGGACAAGAATATTAGACCGATCATATAGAACACACATCAATATGTCCAAGAAGTCAATAATATGAAATTAAATCTACAGTTTATTTAGATACATTTCCATGCTCATGTATGCGGAATCCACTTTAAAAATGCCATTAGGCAAGCTGAAGAATATTATTGCAAAAGACAACACCAAGAGTAATTCTATCTCTGCCCTGGATAACTTGCATTTTTCTCTTTAATCATCTGATCCGCTGAACTGCACAGAAGAAAGAGAACTTGGAAACAAAAATAAAAATAAAGAAACCACCACCAGCAACAGAAACCCCACCTAAGTTCTTTTGTTACACTATGCTGCATACTGCTACTGTTTAAGGATGACTTCTTTAAGACTGCACACTTCCACTACCTAACAGTGAAGAATGAAAAGCTTCTTGCTACAAGCTAAAAAGAAAGTCTTTACCATGCTCCTTGAAGAGCTCATTTTCACATTACTCAGGCTTCATTATGCTGAATCAATATTCGTTTAGTCACTGGGGTTATTGACATATTTTAAAATAAAAGTATACCCTTCAGCTACTGCACTCATTACGGGTAATTTGTCTTGTCAGGGAGCAGGGAATATTATCCCAGTCTTTCAGGGGCTGACAGCCCATGGAAATACCTCCCCTTGGTTACAACTGTAAATAATTTTAAGGTAAAATATTGAAAAATCAATGACTGTTTCCTGCAATCTGTCACAAACAAATCAATCATAATCTCCACAGCCAGAGAGTATGATTTGAAGGAGATGAGAGCAGATGTAATTCTTGGCTGGAATCTCTCATTTCAAAATCACTTCACATAATGGTGTCATCATTTAAACACTTAGCAGTCACTGCAACTGCCACTCATAACATCTAGTTGGACAAAACCGCAAGGAAGAGGAGGAGAAATGCCATCGCTGTTATGTAAACAAACATCTCATTTAAATGGTTGCAACATTAGCAAATTGCATAGATATAACAGCTAGGCTCATCTCTCCACAAAAGGTCCACTACGCTTTTCTTTCTCAATGGGAGATTCTCTATAAATTAGCTTCTTAAAATGCAAAGTGTTTTAAAACAAAAGTAGGCTTCACAAAACGCACGTAATAATATCTGGCACTAATGCTGTTTCTAAAAATATTTCAGTCTCATTCACTCCAAATTGCTCCTAACAGAATTACACATCAAATTCTCATGAGATTGAGCAAGGAAAATTGTCTAAAGTCCCTCTGTCTTTTTAAGACCAATAAGGATCTCAATGCTTCTTTGTCCTCTACATATTACGTTTCACATTTAATTTTCATTAAGCACACACCTACTCAACTTTAGCATAGGTAACACCACTGCAGAGTACAGGTGAAAAAAAAAAAGTCATAACCTACATAAATTAATTGAGAGTATATTTTCAACTTGCACTCAAAGAGATTAACTGTTGTATATGGAATTACATTTGTATAAAGGATCAATTTATACATAAAGAATTAAGTACTGTGCAGTCAAAATGCTATAAACTGATCTTTGTAAACGTGAATCATTTGTGTAAAATGAATCTATTTTTATAGAGGAACACTAATACTTGGACTCAAATTATTTCTTCATTCGTCCTCTACCTCACCCCAGACTACATTTTCACCCTGACACCGCAGTGCTCGAGACACTTCTGTGCAGATCAGCTGAGATAAAAAACAGCAGACAGGATGCAATTGTTGTGCAACTGCAACTGTGGGCCTAAGCCTGCATTCCTTGCACAAACAAAATTCCCAAACGCTCACCGAGTGTTTCACTTCAGAGCCTATAATTTGAGCTCTTACTCCTTAATGTGCAGAGCTCGTTATCACATATTCATTTTAATCACATTAACCTTAACAACTCATATTTCTGAGTATTTATCTTGCAACTGTAGGACTAAGGAAAAAAATGTAATTGAAAAGATGGAATTATTTTCTCTTTGCTTGCAAAGATTATATATATATAATATATATATATGTATGTATAAAAGCCTCTGCAACATTGTAATTCCTTTCAAGTAGGTTTTACGTCTATCTTCTACATGGAAAACACATCTCTAAGACTAATTCTTTATTGATAAACATCAAAATCACTGTTGTTTGTAGCAGCTAGAGAAATTATCTTCTCAGCAAAATAAACTATTAAAAAGGGAAAACAAAGTCTCGGCCAAGAAGAAACAGTTATTGCCTTAGAGTCTAACCAAGTGCAAGAAAACTGCAAATACCAGCTGTGAAGTCAATCAACTTATCCTGGGGAAAGGCCACTCTATTGTGAAAGGAAGCAGGGGGTGGGAGGAAACAATCACAAAAAAAAAAGAAAGAGGAAAAGAAAAAGGTAAAAAAAAGAGCAGCTCCTACTAATGAGTTGCCATACCTCACTATGGAGGACATTTATTTCTTTTCCCTGGATGAAATCTGGAGTGAAGCTATCTGATCGACAGACAGCCTCAGCTCGTCAGCCCTTTTAAATCCCCTCACTGGCCAACAGACTCTCAGGGAGTGAGACCCCGCTTACCACATGAAGCCATTCCAGGACGGAGAAGCAGCGTGCCATACTGAATACGTCAGCATCTTTCCCCAGCGCCGCTCCCCTGAGCCAGGTTGTTATTGCTCACGACAATCACGCAATTAGGTGGGTCAGGAATCACAGAAGACAGAAGAGATCCATTCTTCCTGCACGCCAGTTATCCTGTTCATAAAAAAAGAAGGCAATGACTCTTTCTCTTCATTGTAAGGCACTTAATAAATATTAATAATAATAAAGTCAGTCACATCTCCTAGACAACACTGACAAATGTTTTTTTTTTTTTTTTTTTTGCAATTTTTGACACTCACTGGGCTCAGGAGGGAGAACCCACAAGTTCAAGATGGAAAAAGACTCAGTTCCGTACTTGGACGCAAGAGGTCACAGAGGGCTGCACCGCAGTGGACATTACACAACAGTTCCCCGACAAAGGAAGCCCTGAGAAGAGCGAGCAGCACACGCGGCAGCACTACAGATGTTCATGGAGATTTCAGGGGTCGGCACTATGAGCACTGTTTTCTGCTGGATAAAGCAGTAAGTTGCCGTAGCAGCCAAGAGGACTGTGAAGGACAATACACATGACTTTCTGGTCAAGAAGAACTATTCCTTGAATGAAAAGGTATTTCTTCATTGTATCTTTCTCAAGTCACAAAAGAACTATGGGTTATGGAAAACACTGAAAAAAGAAAAGATGATGGCTTAAAAAAAAAAAAAAAGCTAACGGTACTTCTTCGATTACCCAGCTTCTCAATTTACAATTCTCACTCATACTGTTTATTTAGGCCACTAGTATATGCTCATTTATTAAATGCTGCTCCACACAATCAAAGAGCAATAAAAATTACACAGTGCATATTTATATCATAGTCACATCATGCAGTATTACTGATAATATTACACTATTAACAACACTCTACCTAATAAGTTTATAAAATCTTCTTGTTTGGGTGTTACGGAAAGACAAACCCTGCCTTCCATCTGTGTCCTTCCCTTCTTCAGCGCTGATTACACCAGTCTCACTGAGCTCATCTGGAGAGGGGAAAAAAAAAAAAAAAAAAGAAAAACATTAGCTAATTACAATGTTTGCTATCTGCACCACATGACAGTCTAAAAAGAAATACTGATGTATCTGGAAACATGAATTCTGCTTTTTGTTAGAGACCAAACTCAGTATCACAAAGCACAGTGCCACTTCTGCAATGCCTTACTCAATGAATCATAACGTACACAAAACATATCACTTACCATTAACTCTGAATAGAACTTAATACGGTTAAAAATTGTGGCAAGCCAAAACACATTCTGGCTTTGTATGAGGTCTCCTCCTGCACTCAGGTGTGCTTGCTGGGATGGACTGCTGGATTCATCCTCCCCTTCGCGGCCCTCACCGCCTCTCCTCTTGGCTGCGTTCTATCAAGCCAAAAAACAGACATAGGGTGAACAGGGAAATGGAATAAGAATATAGTATTTGCCACTAATTGAGACAGATTTCCCTTACAATCAAGGATTAAGGACCGAGTAACACAAGGGTTCCTTCACCCATTGATCTAGCGTGCTTGTTAAATCCCACGGACACTGTTATCACCACATCCCCCTGGATGATGTTCAGTTCTGTGTTTTCTAAGAGGTGCACCACAAACAAGAGCATGCGGCAACCAAAGGTCTACGGAATATGGACATTTAACGGCAATTAACTAATGAATCAGTAACAGCATAAATAACTTTCTTTTGCTTAAAAACACAACAGTCTAATAAATCATAGGAGCGCGGACAACAACTGCAACCTGAGTGTTTTGAAGCTGTGCAAAAGGTTCCAGGTAGGCAAACAGAGGCACGGAGGTTACAGGAACAAACCTACACCATATGACGTGCCAGAAGCTGAGGGAGGAAGCTAGCCCAGGACTCAATATTCCTAGTCCCTTACCTACTACCAGGTCTTCCCCGTCACCTTCTCAGGCAACATAAAAGTTCCCCAGCATTTCTGCAGCCTCCTCTCAGATAACTACCTGCATTTCCTCAGTTTCAGTTCTACCCAGGGTCAGAGGAGCACACTTCATACCACAGAGAATATCAGCTAAAGTTTAGCTGAAGCAAGAAATTAAATACCAAAATAAACTTTAGGAAAAGCAAAAAGCAAGCAGAACAAAAATGCCTTAAAAGTAGCTTTTCCAACCTCGTCTCCGCAGAGCTGTCTGCTTCCCAAGAGATCCACGCAACCTAAAGCATGCTGACGCTCGGAGAGGCTTCGGCCCTCCCTAACCAGCCAGGGAGCCAGCACAAAGTAATTCTTACACCGTTAATATCATAAAGAAGTTGTAGGCATCTTTTTATAATGACAGAGTATTCTTAATAAAAGCTTCAAGCAGGTTTTATAGCTGCATATTATCCAATGAAACCAGTAATAAACAGCACTGTAGCATTATTTAGTGCAACTCCAATACGCCAAGAGTCACAACCTCGGTTTTATTTATCACGGCGGCTAAAATGTTACTTCTTAGCTTTACAGTAGCAGCCAAGACTGTAGCTGTTTTATCCCAGCACACTGCCATCTGGATACTGATACTTTGTTATGGGATATGAAAGAAGAGCGTAGTTACCTAACGCAGCTTAATTGAAAACAGAAGACATAAATATTACACCAGGCATTATTCTACACAAAATTAAATGTGAAGGGCACGAGAAGTTTCAGAGATGCTAGCAGAGACTATTTCAGAGGTAAATGCTGAATTCCTGATGTGTGACAGAAACACTGAGAAATACTGAAAAAGATACGCTCGTGAAACGAAAGCTGGAAAATGCACCCTTTGGGGAGGGTAGGAGTGCGATCGGTCACAAGTTAGGTAGCATAGTGAGATTTCTGTTATGATCATCTGGATCCAGCTTGAAAGACCTGACTAGTTTTCTTTTCTGAAATTGATTTATATGAAGAAAAGAATTGGCTCTACGTGTATATTCACTTTAACGTGCAGAAAGCAGCCTCAAGAATCATTTGCATCTGCATTATCTATATTAATGAACAGGAACTAGAAACCTCTCCTGTTAATAAAGATCAGAGAGTACTAACTGTTAAAAAGAATTCCTTGGATGCAAGGCCAGAAAAACTACCTGGCACTACATTTCTCATCGGAGAGGTAACGCCGAGCTGCCGCAAATACCAGTCATTAGGACTGCAAATATGCATGCCAGAATGGGTAAGTGTGTAAGTAAACCAGATAAAATACAAACCCTTCTGAACATGCCACTGCTAATAAAAGTCACCCACCTTTAACACCCACGCCGTGGCCAGGTTCTAGCTGCGGTAGCGCCCAGCACATTGCAGCACTGCGGTGGGAAGGGAATTTGCTGCCGCATCGAAAGCTACGGGCACACGGCACAGGGAGCCACGGCCATCCTGCTTGCTGAGGGTCTTCTCTTTTAAAATAAGGAGTCAACTAACAGGAGATGAGGCTTGCTTTAAGTGAAAAAACTTGTTTAGACATGAGAGAGCAGCTCTTCCCCCCACCCCTGTCATATGGAGAATCTATTTTTCTGCATATGTCCTCAGAACTGCAAGCAAAATAAACCCTAAAGACATATTTAACTTAGTCCATATCATGCCCACAAATTCAAGAGAATCGCACCATTTAAGTTAATTATAGGAAACTTTAAGGAAACTAAAATACAGTCTCAGGTTCTCCCATGATACTGTCAAGATCTTTGGAGCTACGTGTTCAATACAGTAACTATGGACTGGATTTAAGGACTGCCAGCTGCACTCATGCATGGTTTTATACCGTATAATAGTTTCCCTGAAAAAGAACTAAGACTGATAATCAGGTCCCCGGCAAAAAGTAATTTTACGAACAAAGGCTGGCTAAGAAAACAACAGGACAGGAGTGCACCTAAGCTACCTAACGCTCAGTCACTAGAGGCAGCAGGGGAGAGTTGCCGGCAGTGCCCACGGAGGTGCCCACCTCCGCCTCAGGCTGCCGAAGCAGAGCACTAACAAGTCGATGCCCGGGCAAAGTACGCGCAGGCAGCAGGAACAACAGGGGAGCTGCAGACATCTCGTGGGGCTCTGCCCTAAGACTCACCCGAGGCTGGCACTTCCACGGCACGTAGTGACCCCGTAACGCCCAACACCTTGTCTTGGGGAAGGCAGTGGCAGCGTGCACCAGCAAACGGCTGCAGGAAAGCGCCCCTGCGTTTTGCTGCCAATGCTTCTGCTGATATTTCGGGTGCACTGCTTTAGTTTTCTCCAGCTAATAACGTATTGATTCAACAGAGAAAAACACAAGCCCCTCACTCTCCTTTGCAGGCTAATTAGATTTACTACTATGGTATCGTAAAGGTGAAGAAAGTATTTTTGTTTTCTTTACAATTTATATATATATATATTTATACGTATTTACTTTGTTCTGCTCTTAGTGCAAGCTGTTAATACTTTAAAATACACTATATAAGACACCTCGTAGCAGCCAATTTCCCCTGCTATCTGTCTTTGTATTTTCTTAATACGAGCAGTCTTTAACAGAGAGTATTTATCTCCTATGGATCTCTTGATAATACACTCCCAAATTGAAATGGGGAAACAAATTATGCAGTGAGTGTCTATGGTCAGGTATTCTGATAAAGAAATACCAAAAAGGTTTTGAGAAAACAGCCTCCTTCTCATCTACCCCTGCAGAAAAGAAAAAAAAAAAAAAAGAGTTGAAGTGATCTCCTAATGCATCTCCCTTCATAATTCATGCCGAAAGATGACATTTTCTCAGGATCTTAATTAAGATAATGATGAACACCTGTGTCGGCATTCTTTGGCAAGACAGCATTATCCATCATAATCTTTTAAGTACACTCGAAAAAAAAAAAAAAGCACCACCAAAACCAACAAAATCATATGACGGAACCAATCTGTTGCCTCTCTTCGCACTAAGTTTTACATCTCAGGCACACACACAGACGATTACATCTTTAAAGACTGCAGCAAAAGCCAGGATCGGTAGATTTTAAAGTTTCAACAGAAAGTAGCTATTAAAGTAATTAGATTAAGTGTATCATAGTCGAGATACCTACGTTTAACTCCATCCAACACAATCCACCTGCAACTGCACCACTCGCAGTCAGACATGACCAATGCTGTACTTTTCAAATATATTATTTGCTGTTATTTTCACAACCACCCCAAACCTTTTTCCCTTCCAAAAGGAAAATACTCACCGGCAATCCCTGTTAGATCTTCATGCACTATTTTATTAAGCTATTTTACCCCGTACCGCAGATGTTTGCGCATCCTAAATGAAATTATGCAAATGAAACCAGTGTGGAAAAATGCCTAAATACACAAGTTCAAATATTGCTACATTTTGGTCACTGCATTTTGTGTGGTCGTCTCAAATCCAAGTTCTACTTATGTCTAAAATTCTGTTCGAGTCTGAGTACTAAAGTGAGCAGAGATCATTTAAAAAAGCTCTGCAGGGCAAGCCCTTTGGATTAAAGGCTAGAAAATAGAGAATTTTAATCGTTTATTTATGCAGCCGAATTTAAACGCACAAGAGTTGATTTAAATAAATTCAGAAGCACGCAGGCAGCACGTAAATCCTATCATAAGAAATCCATCAATAAGAAATTACCGTACGATCCGCGTTTCTTCTATTGCATTAAGAGTTTAGCATCCAGGGAATTGTGATAAAAATATAGGGAGAGCCGAGAAGCGCACCACCGACCTGCAGCCGCCAGCTGGCACAGAGGCACGATCCCCACCTGGAAACGCACCTACCGTCGGTGCCCACGGAAAGCAGCGCGGGTCCTCCAGCCCGTGGCAGGCAGGCAGACGGACAGGCGGACAGGCAGACCTTCGCGGGCAGGGGATGCGCGTTTCGGGGCGAATTTCTGGTTTTTCCGCCATCCCGGGCTGCAGCCAGTCTCCACGCAGATCAGCCCTGCGCGGCCAGCAGTCAGCGTGCTGCTCGCACAGGGCAGGGCGGCTGCGGGGGCTCGCCGCGCGGGGCACAGCCGCGTCCCGGGGGCACAGCCCCAGCCCTCCGGGGGCTCCCCGCGGCGTGCGGGAGCGGGACGGGGCCGCGGGGGCCGGCACAAACCGCCCGGCAGCGGCGCTGGAGGCAGCCCCCGGGACGCCGCGGCCGTGCCCGCGGCCCCGCGCCGCCCCCCGGCCCGGCCCGGCCGGCAGAGGGCGCCCCGCAGCGCCGGGGCAGCCGCGCCCGGAGCCGCTCCCCCGGAGGCCGGGCCGTGAGGCGGCCGCCCCGGGGCGCAGCGCCTCCTGGCAGCGCCGCTTCCGCACTCCGGCCGCTCCCCCGCCCTGCCCTCCCCGCGCCGAGGGACAGCGCGGCCGGCCAATGGGAGGGAAGGACGGCCCGCCGGCCGCGGGAGAGCGGCCAACCCGGCGCCGGGAGGGGCGAGGGCGGGGCCGGCGGCGGCAGGGGCCGATGGGAAATGTAGTTCGGGGCGCGCCCGCCCCGCCCGGGCGCCTCTTGCCCGCCGGGGGTCGCCCCCCGAGCCCCCGCCGCCGGGGGGCCGCCGCCCGCGGCGCGTTTGGGGCTGGTCCCGGGGGCAGCGGGGCCGCTGCCGGGTCCCCCCGGCCACGACGTGTTTCAAACAGCGCCGGTTGCGCCCCCGAGGGGGTTCCGCAGCCCCCCTGCCGCCCCCCGACGGCGCTCCCTGGCTGCACGCCCCCGCGGGTGTGCTGTGTGCCCCCAAAAAGCACCGCCCCCCCCCAAACACACCGCCCGCCGCTCGCTGGAGGGAGGGGCAGGGGGCAGCGAGCAGAGGGGTGGGGATGGGGATGGGGGGGGGAACCGGGCGGCTAATAAATCGTATTAAATCTCTCTATTTTTTATTATTTCATATAGCGACTGGCTTGCGTGCCGGCGCGGCACTCGGCACACGCGGGAAGTTGGAGCCGGGGCCGGAGCGGCTCGGCGGTGCCTGCGGGCCAGGAGCCGGCGCACTTGAGCCTCGGCTCGGCGGGGAGGGCCGGGGGGGGCCGGGGGGAGCGCGGAGCCCCCCCGCGGGCTGGGCCCGGCCGCGGCAGCCCGGCGGGGTCCTGCCAGTCCTGGCGCTGACAACACCCCGCGAAGGAGGAGCCTCGGCGGGCCGCGCTAGAAGGCGTCAGGAGCTGCGATTTCCAACTTAGCATCTTGGCAGGACCCTTCGGAAAGCGAGAGCGAGGAGGAAAAAGGGGGGGAAGGAAGGAAGGAAGAAAAGACCAAAAAAAAACCCACAAAAAGACAAAAAAAAGCCGCCCCCCTCTCGGTGCGAGGGGGAGAGAGAGCGAGGAGGAGAGGGGGAAAACGAGACAGAGGAGGGGGCGGAGGAGGAGGACGCGGTGCCAGGCTGCGGGAGCGGCGCGGAGCAAGGTGCCGCCGCTGCCCGCCGGGCGAGGGCCGAGAGGCGCCCGCGAAGCCCCGGCCGCAGCGGCCCCAGCCCGGCAGCCGCCCCCCGGTGCCCCGGGCTCCCCCCCGGGTATATGTGTGCGCCTGGCCATGTCGTATCCTCAGGGTTACTTGTACCAGCCGTC
The DNA here is from genome assembly GCF_964034855.1 of Anser brachyrhynchus. NCBI lineage: Eukaryota > Metazoa > Chordata > Aves > Anseriformes > Anatidae > Anser > Anser brachyrhynchus. The sequence goes on along the minus strand of NC_137707.1, from coordinate 15,638,040 downwards.
GGCGTCCTTGGCTCTCTACTCCTGCCCGGCGTACAGCACCAGCGTGATCTCCGGCCCCAGGACCGATGAACTCGGCAGATCGTCGTCGGGCTCCGCTTTTTCCCCTTATGCCGGATCTACCGCCTTCACCGCCCCTTCCCCGGGCTACAACTCCCACCTCCAGTACGGCACCGACCCGGCCGCCGCCGCCGCCGCCGCCTTCACCTCCTACGTGGTAAGAGCAGCCCCGGGCCCCCGGCGCCCCCTTTTTTGGTCCCCTTTTAGTTTTTTTCGGAGCCGCCGCGGCCGGGGCGAGACGGGGCTGGGGCGGGCAGCGGCCGGGCGGGGACGGGTTTCATTCCTTTAAACACAAAATATCTATCTATATATTTTTTAAAGAAAGGGTCAGTTTTATTCCGCAACGTTTTTCTTGTTGTGGTTTGAAAGGGAACGAACGCATCAGCGGCCGGCGGTGGGAGAAATGCGGGCGGTAAAGCCAGGCAACTTTCCCCTCGCAGCGCTAATTGGGCTGCTTCGTTACGGCCGGGCTCTAATCCCCGGCCGCCCGGCGGGGCAGGGCAGGGGGCGGCCGGGCTCGGCGCTGCCGGGGGGGCTCCGCGGGACCGGCGCGGGGCAGCCCCAGCCCGAGCCCCGCGGTCCCTCCGAAGCAGCAGGAGCGGGGACTTTCGCTGCGCTTCTCCCCTCTGGTTAGCGTCTAGGCGGAGTTGCACGGAGTTATTTCCCTTTTCCCTTTTTTCTCCTCTTTTTTTTTTTACTTTCTCTCTTTTCTCTGCCTTTCTGCCCTTTTCCCTTTATTTCCCCCCTCTAGCCCCCGGAGGAGCAGCCGCCCTACGCGGCCCGGCACGGCCGCCGGGGCCCGGCAGGTTGCCCACTGCGGTGGCAGCCCGGGGGGACGACGAAGGGAAGGGAAAAGAAGGGAAGGGAAAGAAGAGAAAGGAAGGGAAGGGAAAGAAGGTGGGAAGGAAGGGAAGGGAAAGAAGGAAAGGAAAGGAAGGGAAGGGAAAGAAGGGAAGGGTCCCCTGGCCGTGTTGCCCACCGGCTTTTCGGCGCCCGGCTCGGGGGAGAGGCTCTGCGTTCCCGCAGGCGGCCTCCCGAGGCCGGGGCCTCCCGGGGCCGCCCCCCCCCCCCCCCCGACCCCCGCCGTTCCCCCGGGGGCTGCGGGCGCGCCGGGCCCGGCGCTGGGGGCGAGGCGGGGGCCGCGGGCCGGGCCCGGCGCTGCCCTTGCCGTGTCATTGTCGCCCCGCGGCCGCCTCACGTCGCCTCGCCCCGCCGGGCCGCTGTCCCCTCTCTCCGCAGGGCTCGCCCTACGAGCACCCGCCGGGCATGGCCGGCTCCCTGGGCTACCACCCGTACGCGGCGCCGCTCGGCTCCTACCCCTACGGGGACCCCGCGTACCGCAAGAACGCCACGCGGGACGCCACGGCCACCCTCAAGGCCTGGCTCAACGAGCACCGCAAGAACCCCTACCCCACCAAGGGCGAGAAGATCATGCTGGCCATCATCACCAAGATGACCCTCACCCAGGTCTCCACCTGGTTCGCCAACGCGCGGCGGAGGCTCAAGAAGGAGAACAAGATGACCTGGACCCCGCGGAACCGCAGCGAGGACGAGGAGGAGGAGGAGAACATCGACCTGGAGAAGAACGACGAGGACGAGCCGCACAAGCCCGAGGACGCCCCGAAGGGGGACCCCGGCTCGCCGGACGCAGGTAGGGCAGCGGAGCACTCGGGGCTGCCGGGGGGAGCCGGGGGGCGCCGTGGGCCGGGCTGGGGGGCGCGGGGCGAGCCGCCGAGCAGCCCCCGACCCCCCCTGCCCTGTCCCCCCTATCCCTCCCCTCCAGGAGCGGCGGAGCCCAAGGCAGCGCCGGGCTGCGAGCGCCTGCAGGAGCCCCCCAGCCCCCGGGAGGCCGAGGGCGGCCTGAGCGACTCGGATTGCAAGGAGCCGGCGGAGGAGCGGCTCGACGGGCTGCCGGCCTTGCCCAAGGCGCCCGGCGTTTCCCCGGCGGGGGGGCGCGGCGAGGAGCCCCCTCCGTACCGGCCACCCTCCGCCGCCACCACCGGGCCGCCGCCGCCCGCCGCCGCCGAGCTGCACCCGCTGCTGCCCGCCGCCCCCTCGGTCATCCACTCGCCGCAGCAGGCGGCCCTCGCCAAGCCCAAGCTCTGGTCGCTGGCCGAGATCGCCACCTCGGCGGACAAGGCGAAGGAGGCCGGCGGCGAGGCGGCGCCCCCCGGGCCCCCCGTCCTCGGCGGTGGCGCTGCCGGGGGTCCCCCGCGCCCCTCGCCGCCGCGGCCGCGCTCGCCCGGGGCGCAGTGCCCGTTCCCCAACGGGGCCGTGCTGCCGCGGCCCCTCTACTACACGGCGCCCTTCTACCCCGGCTACACGAACTACGGCTCCTTCGGGGCCCTGCACGGGCACCCCGCCGGCGGGGCCGCCGCGCCCGGCGCCCCCTTCAATGGATTAAACCAGACTGTCCTCAACAGAGCCGAGAGCCTGGCGAAGGAAAGCAAACTGGGCAGGAGCCAGGCCCAGGTAGACCTTTGCAAAGACTCACCTTACGAACTGAAGAAAGGTATGTCCAACATTTAATACCGGCTTCTCCTCCTCACCCCCCCCCCCTCCGCCCCCCGGCCCGGGATTGTGGTTTGGTTCTTCTGTTATTATTATTATTTCATTTTTTTTTTAATTTATTGAAAGAAATGCTAAATTGCTTCGGCAGTTATTTTTCCACTATCAAAAGAAAGGCAAAACAAAGCGAGCAGAAAAAGAGCAGCTCCCCCTCCCCCTGTGCCCCCCCCCCCAGAAGTTTATAGAGTCTATTGGAAAGGGCTGGGGGGAAACCGCCCCGAAATGTCTTAACCAAGCGAAAAGCCAACGAGTGATATGCTCTCTCTCACACACACAAAGAAGAAAAATTTGTATGAAATCTTATTCTGTATATTTAATGTAGCTTTTTTGTATTTAAATTGATAATACAGTATCTTTGAAGTAAATTATGAAATCAAGACACCTGTACAGGCATTAATGTTGTTTTCGTAATATAAATATATACATTTGTGTCTTTTTCCGAATTGTTTCATAGTTTTAAAAAAATATATATACAAGTTTAATTTAATTTTTTTATGCCTATTGTTTTTTTTCTTGGGTGTGAGCTAAACTATAACGCAAAAAAAAAAAAGGACCTAGGTTATACTTCTTAGATACAAAAACCAACAAACCCCAACCTGCAGTCGCCTTTGTAAAGCGCAAATATTTAATTAAAAGAGATTTTTAACAGAAGCAAAACCCCTCTTTTTTTGCCACGGGCGGATACTTGTGGACGCGCCGGGGCCGCTCCGCACCTGCCGCGGGGCCGGGGCCGGGGCCGGGGGGAGCGCCGGGGGAGCCCCGGGGGCCGCGCTCGTCGCACCGGGGCCGGGGCAGCGCCGGTACCGGGGCCCCGGAGCGGGCCAGAGGCGAAGGCACTTGTTCGGAGCGCGGGCCCGGCTTTTAACCTAATTACTCGCAATCAGTGTCGCGTTTTCTGCAAAGCAATCAGCTGGTGAACTTTGCTAATGAGTTCGATTTTCTGCCAGATTTAAGCCCTCGCTGGCGCGGCGGCGGTGCCCGGGGAAGGGGCTGTGTGGGGGGGGAACGGGGGCACAAGGGGTTCTGGGGGGGCCCGGCCCGGCCCGGCTCGGCTCGGGGCTGGCCGCGGGTGCGCAGCCGGCCGCGGGCGCGGTGCTTGCCGGCGCTGGCAGGTAGGTGTCACACTCGGCCCGGCTTTCGCTCCCGCTGCCCACCCGCCGCTGCGGGAGCCCCGCGGGGCCGCCGCGCTGCGCTCCGGGCAGGCTGGGCGGTGGGAATGGGGTGGGGGGCGCCGCCAGGCCCCCGAACCCCCCAAAACGCCCCCAAACCCCCGCCGAGCCTTGCCCCGCCGCTGGAGCCGGAGGCCGGGCAGCTCGCCGAGCGTCCGCCGCTTCCCCAAAGTGCTCCCTGCCCCGGGAGGGACCGGCCCCGGGTTTGTCCCCCCCGTCCCCAAATAAATGGGACTTTGGGGGTGCCGGCTGCAGGCGAGGGCAGCGCCGCTGTGAGTGCGCTGGGAAGAGCGGCGGCGCCGCTGGAGCCAGTGCTCGGGCACCCCTCTCCGTTCACTTTTTTCGTTTTTTTGGTTTTTCGTTTTCTTTTCTTTTTTCTTTTTTTCTTTTTAACAAGCCGGATAATTATTTCGTAATCTTTTCAACATTGTCAGAGCCGTTTATTAACTATAACAGGTTTATTCATGCGTATTTTCATTTTACGGGATTTCAACTCGTAGTTTGTATTTTGTATTTTCAAGATGCGCTCCGTGTTCTCTTGGTTATGCGCTCTTTGTAGCCGATCTCGTTTAAAACCAAAATTGTTTCAACCCAAATGTGTAAAGACTCAAATATTCCTGGGCTAACAGTATGTTATTTTGTCACTTTATAAATTATAAATGATTTTTGAAAACAAACAACCAAGCAAACAAAAAACAACGCTCCAATTCCTCGGTCGTATCTTTTCTTTACAGCCGGGGAAACCTGGGGGAAGGCACGTTTTGGGCGCAGGAGTGAGCTCTGCTGGCCTCACCCGCCTGGCTTCAAACGGGGCGAAGTTTGTGCCGGGAGGGGAAGGGGCAGGGGCAGGGGCAGCGGGGGCCGGGTGCGGAGCGGTCCCGGCAGGGTCCTGAGGAGCCCCGAGCGCCCTTTGCCGCAGGGAGCCCGCGGGGCCCCGGGCAGACAACAGGTCCCGCAGCCAAACGGCTGCGTCCAAATAAAGAGGTTTTAATTATTCATCTAACCAAGGAGAGTTGATTTATTTTTTTTTAAATTGCCGCTCTACCTTTTCCTAGCTGATCTTCCTCTCTCCGAAAAAAAGGCACCTCGCGCAGCAGCTTAGGAGCTCGGCTCGGTCCAGAGCCCTGCTCCTTCTAACCGGGGCTGTTTTCAATAGGTCTATCTGCCATCTCAATGCGCTTTTCGTTTGATGTATAAATTCCTACGGGAATTAACCGTTCCCTTTAGGTTGCAACCCGTCGCCGATTTCAGCCCGTAACTATTGTTACGGCCCCATCGATTTCATCCAACAATTTTGCTCTTCACCCGTTCCCCCCGCCGCGGGAGCTGGACGGCGCGCCCGGCTCCCCCATCCCCGCGATTTCCCCGGGATCTTTTATTTCCTAACGGAGCCCAGAGAGGGGGCAGCGCCCGCCCTTTTCCCCTCTGCTGCGGGAATTTGTTGCTCCAAAAACCAAAAAATTGGAGGGTACCCTTAAAATAAAAATACCGCCTGCCGCCAATTAAAGGTTCCTCGGAGGAGCCGGGGCCGGGCGCGTTTCGGTGCCGCTGCGGAGCGGGCCGGGGGCGGCCGAGGGGGGAGCGAGGCCGGCGGGGGGGGGTGCTGAGGGCCTGCCCCCCCCCCCCGGCTGCAGGTGGTGCAGGTGGGAAGGGTCCGGGCTCCGCATCGCTCCGTGCCCGCCGGAGAGCTTCGCCCCGGCGCGGGTGGCAGCGGTTTGCGGGGCGCCGGTGTCCCCCCCCCCGGAGCAGAAGGGGCAGGGTGGGTGCCGCAGGGATGGGGCTCGGCCCGGCCCCACGCGTGAGGTGCCAGGGACGGGGGTTTCCCGGGAAAGCCCCCCCGCACGGTGTCCCAAAGCCGGGCGCGATGCCCCGGGGGTCCCGTCGCAGCCGGCCGGAGCCGTCCACGGAAAAACGGCCCCGAGCCCCGGGGGAAATAAGGTCGAGCCTGGGGGGGCGGCCGGAGCCCAGCAGGGGTTGGGTGGGGGATTTTGGGGGGCGGCGGGACCCCCCCCCCCCAGCTCTGTCCCCGCTTCTCAACGGCGGAGGCGGAGGGCGGGCGAGGCGGGGAGCCCGGCGCAGCCCGCAGCCCCGTTGCTTCCTCTTTCACGCTTAAAACCCAACCAAATCCTAATTGCGGCCCCCCCGCCCCGGGCCGTGTTTACATCCCCCCCGCTGCTCGCCCCGCCGGCGCTGCTTTGCTGCGGGCCCGCTTTGAAACTGCGGGGTCCCGCACTGCGCCGAGCGTCCGCCGCCGCGTTTACGGGGTTTTTAGGGGGGGTTAAGGTTTTTTTTAGGGGTTTTAAGGGGCTTCTCCCCCCGCGCCCGGTCGGGGGACGTGAGCTGCATCTCCCCTCATCGTGCCTGGAAACGACGCGAAAGCCCCTCCGCCGCCACGCCGGGGGAAAGGACACGGTCAGCAAGTTTAAAGGAGGCGGCAGGAAAAAAAATAATAAAGAAAAAAGAAACGACGGAGTTTGGCAGGAGCGAAAAGTGCAGGAACTGCCCCCCGGCCCCTTCCCCTGCCAGACGCCCGGGGGGGGCAGGACGCAGGGAATGGGAACCCGGCCCGGCCCGGCCCGGCAGCCCCCAGCCCGCTCCCCTCGTCCTGCGACCTGCCCGGCTTATTCTTAGTAAGGACATCTGGGGCTGGCAGCGGAACAAGTGTTACCAAAACCAGAACCGGCTGTTTTTCCAAAGGAGCAATATGGTAATTCCTCATCCCCCCTCCGGTTCCTTTAAAACCTGGCACAAATGCATCAATAGCGCAGAATAAGGAGCCTTTGCAGAGAACAAGTGGCAGTTTTGAATTTACCTTTTGTGCACGCCTCAGATGCAATCTTGAGGCATTTTTTCCCCTCTCTCCCACAGAAAAAGAGCGTTAATCTGCCCTATCTTGGGACCCGAAAGGATTGGAGTGGAGGAGATATTCACTGGAATCACATAGGGGAATAAGGGTCTTGCTTTATTGAATCATCAAATCCCAGGAATGAAGCTCTTAATTAATTATGGGTGCTAAAAATTCAGGCCAGCTGTTTCTTTTTTACTTGCCTCTGACAGAAAGACAAAGTCGACGGCGAGAGCTTCGGAGGCTCGCCGCAAACCAGCGCCCTGCCGCTGCCAGATGGCGCAGTGTGCGCGCCCCGGCCCTGCGCTGCGCTCCGCGCCCGCGCCACGGGCTGCGCGGCCCGGCCCGCCTCGGCCCGGCCCGGCCCGCCTCGGCCCGTCCCGGCCCGGCCCGACTCGGTTTGGCCCGGCTCGGCCCGACGGGGCGGCCGCTGGGGCCGGGAATACGGTGCGAAGCGGGTGCGGGGCCGCATCCTGCCCTGCGCCTCCCGGGCGGCGCGTCTCGGCCCGGCACCTTTTGTTCCCCCCCCCCTTTCTTTTTACCACCCCCCCTATTTTTTTTTTTTTTTGGCTTTCTGTTTGCTTACAGCACACCCCAGCCCCCTCCCGCGCTCCTGCCTGCCGGCTGCAAATGTAAACGGAGCGCCCGTTGAACTGGATCGGGTCCCAAGAGAGACGCAGAGAAACGGCCCCGGGTTTGCCGAGTTGCTTGCAGAGGCAGGGTGCGGAGGGGGAGGTAGCGGAGAGGGGATGAGACCCCCGCGGCTCAGCACCCCGCTCAGCACCCGTGCCCCCCGGGTGGCGCAGCCGGCTACGTGGGACGGAGCAGCCGGTTATTGATACAAACAGAGGGTTTGTTGCTAAAGGCCTTCCAAAACAAATTCTCCGGCTGAATGCCAATGTATGCATGTTGGCTGGTGACAGCTGATTAGTGAAATGATTTACGGCCAAGTGAAAAAAAAAAAAAAAAAGGATACTGTCAAATGCAGCAATTTGAAAAAAAAGAGATAAGACAGTACGGCCTCGAGGCTTCCCGCTGTAACGCCACCCAACAAACCCAAGCCTACGGTACAAATACCTGGAGCAGTCAAGGGCTCAGTGGGTCGCAGAAGTACGGCCCTATTCCGCTCTCCCTGGCCAGCTGCGGCCCCAGAAGGAGCAGCCCCTCGCCGGCTGCCTCCGGCCTCACCTGCGGCAGGGCCTGCTCCTGCCCTGCCGGCCTCTCGGCCTCCCTGCCATCGGAGGCTTAGGCCTCCTTTTTGTTTCAAGACTTTTTCTGCTCATTAATTGATTAAAAAATCCCCCCTTCCCTCACTTCTCTGTAGCTCTTCTTCATAAAGAAAGCTTTTGCTCTGCAATAAAGTAAGAGACTTTGATCCCAGATCATCCTCTTAGGCCTTCCAGCTGAAATCAGCGGAGAAACTATGTGGAGTTATTGTTCGCACTTGCTGCACTTCTGATTCAGAAAGGGCTGATTTATTAGCTTGTCAAGGGAAGCATTGTTCAGGAAGGCAATCAAAAAGCACTTACCTAGCTAAACTAAAATTACTGCCTTTTCAGTGGCTAATTTGTATAACTCCCATGGAGGAACTTGGGAAGTGTTTGATGAGGCATAAAATGATGATTAATGAATTTATTGGCCTGCTGCTCATCAAACAGGAGTAGTATATCTTTCCTCTATTGGGCGTTGGGTCTAATGCTACATGTCTGTGTAAAGCAAGTCCAATATGATCTCCTTTTTAGCCCCCTTTTAACCCCCATGACCTGAAGAATATCTCCGTGTAACAGAGGCAACATCAGGGGACTGCAGAGACAAAGAGCCTGTTTGATACAACGGTAAATGAGAAACGCGAGGAAAGTTGCTGCAGGGACAGATCTGCTCAGTTTTCGGCTTTCAATCACTTTGACTACTGAAGTGGGAAGAATGTAGAAACTAGATAAGGTGTGAGAAGCGAAAAGAAAATGACAAACCAATTTTAACTTTCATAAAGGATCCAGCCAAACAACTTCATTGCTACTCGAGCGAGCGAGCGCGGGAAGCGCTGGGATTCCCGAGGCTCGGGCACACTGCAGCTCTCGCCAGCCAGCCACGTGGGGACCGCGTCGTGTCCCCAGACTGGCCTCATTCAGGGGTGGCCTGCAGCCTAGCCAGAGCTCTGATCGGATTCACAGCAACCGCTTTGAGTCCATAAATTGGACATCCTTTTTCCTCCCCTGAAATAGCTCGTGCCGCTGTCCTCCCAGTAGCAGTCAACCGCTATTTTGGGGCTGGGGGCTCTGAGAGAAAGGACTTCCTTTCGCCCCTTGAAAAGCCCACACTGAATTACTTGTGATTCAGTGCCCACCTGCATGCAGGTGAGTGACAAGATACCTTACGCACTACAGGCTGCTGCTTTGAACAGGTTAAGACCCCCAGAAGATCAGAAACACTGCTGATGTTCTCAAAAACTTGCTGAAATCAGTTTGCCTGAGATTTGGTGTCAGAGCTCTCCCCAGGACCGAACCGTTTCAGCCCTCGGCCTCCACGTACTGCTCCCTGCTCCTGCTGCCCTGAAGCAGGGGGCTGAGCTGGCCAGGGGACCCGCACCTCACACGTCTCCCCGTGAAGGTGCACATGCCTCAGCCGGAGCCTGCTGCCAAAAAGGCAGCTTCTCTCCTCACCTTCTGGGGCTTCGCAGAAGCACCCTCAGGCTTACGTGTCAGCAGCCCACCGTGCTAAAGACGAAGAAGGTGCAACGGGAACGTTTTGCAGAACTACTGACTGATCACCACCTGCTGAAACAATGTGATATTTCAGGCTACAGTAAATCTAAGAGGCACGGGAAATGGTGTGGAGGTGCCTGGCCATCGCTGCAGCCTGTCCTCCCCTGCTGTGCCTTCCCCCCGCGCCTCTGCACAGCCCACCCTGTGCTCCTTGCGAGGGGAGTTGAGAGCTAAAAGCAGGCTCTGGGGGAAGCAGTGGGAAGCTCCTTCCTTCCGCTGCCTCTTCACCTTACAACTCGCCCTCTCATGTACTATTTCCTCCCCATGACCTGGGCTGCACTGGGAGATGCCTGTTGGGGAGACCTCCAGGAGCTGTGGGGAGGCTGGCCAGAACCTGAGGCTGACCCCATCAGAGCTACGGGACGCTTTCTAAAGCCACTGTGCCTATTTTGTGGTCTAGACCTCAGCCCCTGAAGTAGAAAATCTCTCTTCTATTTCAAGAGACTTCAGTGCATATTCTCTGTGGAAAACAAATGTGGCTGTCCCATGCTAGGTAATACTGAATTTTAAAACAGCCCTGCTTGCAAAATGTCAGGTGTCTAACATATCAAGAACGGTTAATTTTCCAGACCTGTTCAGAAATGCTAGAAGAAGGAAATTCCTGGCCGATCTTTCCAGAGCAGAGGCTGTGGGAACAAATTACAACCAAACTTTCCTGAGCCTATTATTGGCCTCCTTAACAAAAGGAACACGGCACCCACCTCACATTCAGAAGATCAGAAAACATGTATTTGAGCACTACCAAACTTGTATTTGTCTGAGACACTTGTAGATGAAATGATCCCCTGTAAAATAATGTTTATAAACAACCTCAAATAAACAGCACTCCCCTGACACCAGCCTCCCATCAGCGCACTGCTCAGCAAGTTTTATCTGCAAGTCCTTGACCTGTGACTGCTTTTACAAAGGCTCTCTGTTCATTAGCAATTTCAGGTCACTTTGAGTACTTGTGTCATGAGCGCATAGCACAGCTGTAAAATACACGTATTAAGTACCAGCTGCATTAATATAGGGACTTATTTTCCTCCACTTGGCTCCCAAAAGCAACATGATCTTACACGCTGATGAAAAAAGACATAGTTATATTTGCATAATTACAGCAATATTGTAGGTCTTTAGTGCAACAGACCTAAGAGGTTGATTTATGATTAAATATGTATGGCTAAAAGTTACCATGCTGGGTAGTGTGCATAGCATTAGACAATGACAGTTTTGGGGCATAATTGCTTTAATGTGGGCAATTAAGACTAAGTGCATGTGATTTTAGTGTCTGCCCTACATTCCTCTGAATGATTACAATGATCAATACACATGATTTGTAAGTCGCTTCCTATTGATCGAATGGTAAAATGTTTGACCTTCCTTTGAGGAAGTAATTTGCTAAATTATGACACCACGTAAAGTCTTTCTTGGTTCAGAGGTGAGGGGTAATGGTGCTCAGAATTAAAAAAAAAAAAAGGGGAAAAAGAAAAGGAAAGAAAAAAGAAACTTTCCTCCTCCTTTTTCTGAAAGTCTGTAACATCCCTGCCAATCTTCTGACTTCACCTGTGGAGGGAGGAGCCTGGCACGTTCATCCTGGAAATTAACAGGGGGCAAAAACTGAGTTGCATGCTCGGTCCATCTCTACAAGAAACCCTCTTGAATGAACTTTATCTATGTACACCTCCGCGCCAGACCATCAGGAAGCTCTTGACCACAACACCCCTGTTGTCTGTGAGCTGCGGGAGAAAACCATGCAGCGGTGAAGTTGGGGAAATGGAGCCCTCTGCGAGAGCTGCGAGCAGCTGGGACACGTGGCAGGGCTTCCCGGGCTGCCTGCCAGGCTTCCTTTTGCTTTGCACACACAGCGCAGAATAGCCCTTGCTATATCACATTAGCAGGTATGAAAAGGAAAACAACAAAGAGTCCACAAAACCATGTTAGCCAGCAAACAGTAACTTAGTTGTGGCTGAGACGCCTCCTCCGTTCTAGGATTGCCACCCCAAGTGTGCAGGGTAGCCAAGGAGATAGGGAGCAGTAGGTGCAAGGCACAAGCCCCTCTGTCCAGGTCCCCCAAGGCACCCTGCCTTGAAAGGCCCCGGCTAAATGCACCAGGAGCTGCTGCTGCTTCCCTGCCTCTTGGAGAGGTGGTGTCCGGGCATCTCGGCTGGTGCTGGGGCTGCAGAAGGCCACAGGCGGTGCCAAAGCTGGGGCAGAGCCCAGCACTCCAGGCACGGTAGCTGGGCATGAGAAGTGGCCAAGGAGACTCCCCCCTGCTCCCGGGGGGCTCTGGCCACCAGCCCCAGGCACTGGCCAGGCCTGGGATGCCAGGAGAACCCACAAAGCAGCTTGCCCCAGCTGTGCGTAGCAGCTAAATCTGTGTATCAATCACAAATGTGTACCAGCCCGCTGCTTCCTGCTGGCACATTGACATGCACAAGAAAGAGGAAGAGGCCGGCCCGTGATGGTTCCCCCGGGCAGACCTTGTTCTCTGCCACTGAAGCCCTGCCGGCGGGGAGCACAGGAAGATGCAGCACAACTGGGGCGATACCGAACAGCGAGGTACGGTAACACAGGTACTGCCCTGCACCGGGACGCAAAAGGAGAAACCCAACTAACTCATCTCACTTTGCCTTTTTGCAGTGTCTCGCCTGCCACAGTAACGTAGTTCTCACCAAATTTCTTTTTTCTTTAGCATACTGTGCAGTGGAAGCCCTGACCTTGAACTGGGGATCAAGCTGCTGGATATTCTTTGCATAAGCTCTCCGGCTGCTGAGATCTGATGTCAAGCTTTTCAAATTTAAAAGATAAGAGCTGTGCCACGGTTTTCTCTGAATCTTTTTCCGGGAGAACCCCTTAGCAGGTTTTGCTCAGCCTAGACGTGCCAGCTATGAATACACCCCATGTTCTCACAGGGCCCCCCCATAGGCTCCACCTCTAGCAGGGATGCAGTCCCCTAAAAAGAGGCCCCAGTGGCACTGAGACCCAAGTTTTTGGGCACCGAGCTGTGACCGTGGCACAGGGGCCTTTGAGAGACCAGCTGGAGGCCACGGAGGTTCCGTAGGGCACCTCAAATAAAAGAAAATACCTGAGAGGCGAGCAAACAAGTAACAGCCCTAAACACTGGTACAGTTGATAGCAAGAAAAGGCACTCTACAACATGACTTATTTCACTCTAAAAGCAATGCTTAAAACAGATCAGAGGACAGACACACTGAAAGGACTGATTTGGCTCTACTGGCTATGAGGAGAGTCCACACGGACTATCTCAGATGCCTGAGTCGTGGATAACTAAAGCTAGGTGAGATTCTTTCACTCAAAGCTACACACAGATGGGCCTCTCCCTGCTGGAATCATAAATAAACTTCAGCGATCCAAATCCAGCAAAAACCAGATCTACCCGCTGTAGTATATATATAGCATCAATTCTTTTAACTGACTCAAGAAATGGTGTTAAGGAGTATTTAGAAATGTCAAAATCTTTGTAATCCAAGATTCTCTACTACCTAAGTTGAAGTGCCATTGCAGTACACAGTAACTCTCGATAGCAGTTGTCGTAATAAATGGACAAGATTTCCAAGCTCTTATTTACATTGAAACTTTACTCATGAATACTTCCCTAGGTTTTCTATTGAAATATTTATAGAATAAGATAAAACTCCACAACCCTTGCTCAGGAATGCCCATAACCATCTACTTAGCTTTAAACATAGAGTCACGGAAGCTGATGAGACTTCAATACACAGCTAAAGCACTGTTGAACCACGACAGGTTCCTCACATGGGACTGTACATAGGAGAATCTACCCCACAAATTTAATGGTTTACTTAAGAAGCAAAATTCCATCAAATATTCAATGAATCAAATGACCGCATTAAAACTAGCATTTGCGTAACTAGGTTGCTAGTTACGATGAGGCCAAAAAAAAGGGAAATATTAGAAGGTGTCGATGTAGGAATGGAAGAAGAGAGACTTTGTATGCAAGACTAGTAGCAGGATTGGTGGGATTTTGCAAGTTCAAAATGTAACTGGCACATTTCTTTGTTGCTGTTAATTTTGTTTTGCCTTCTTATTAACTGCATCACTTTGATGAAGATTTTTAAAAATAAAATAATGGCTATCAATCAGGCTGCTTTGAAGTATTTCTGAGTAGAATGACTGGTAGCATTTATTGATTTCATAGTGTGACAGTAGAAGTTTTGATATGGGATTTTAAAAAATGATATTTGAAGTTAAAAGAAGACATCTTGATTAAAGCCAGAACAAATTGTTTGGCTGAGATTCAAACTCTGGTTCACATGCCTTTCCAAGCTTGTAGATTCACTTGCTTGCTAGGAAAGGCCCATATGCTTTCAATGGATGAGTTAAGAATTCATGCCATGGACGAGCAGAAAACTGCTTCAAAGTTGGGAACCAGCAGAACAGCCAAAACCATAAGGGGAAAATATATTAATAGATGTTACATATAAGAATGAGGTAGAAAGGTCTTGTGTTTAAGGGGTTCAGCTGTGAGCCACAGACAGCGTGACCTTGAATCAAATCCCATAGTCTTCTGTGCATCCGTTGCCCATATGCAAACTACCGATAATACCATTCTCATCGTCTACTTCACAGGAAGCCAGGAAGATGAATTGCAGCTATATGGTGCTGTAAGTCACGAGGCTGGCTGGAGAGATGATCTGTTGGGCTATCAGTTTAAATTTCAGAAACACTGTGGCGAATGCTACTGATCTGATGGGTGCAATTGCTCACTGCCAACAGTCCTCTGGGTAATTCTAGTTCTAAAGGTGCCTCGGAGATCCCACCACCCAGGGAACCGAGTGTCTGTGCTGACAGCTTCTGCTGAAAGGCTTGACAGTAGTACTCATGGCATGTCAAGGTGAAGGGGGAATGTCTAGAAAAGGAGTAGCCCGTATCTGAGGGGTGCTCACTCTTCAGGATCCAGCAAAGCCCTGCAATTCTCTTCTCCTTTTCAGTCCAGTAAGCAAGGACAATGTCCCCTGTGACCTGAAGAAACAGGAGCAGGAGTTCTTCAGAATGAACCAATACTACTAAATCTCTACAGAAATACTCTGCCCCAGCCCCAGCCATACAACTTCAGTCCTTTATGAACAGGCACTCATGCTTTAAATAACTGACCTAAAGCACCTGCTCGCTGGGCAGTTCAGGAGAAGACCATCACCCCTCTTCTCATCCTTCTTCCATCGCTGGTGTCCCTGGGGATGAGACTGACTTTTAAAGGAAACACTCGCTAGTGCCACTTGAGAGGGTCGTGAAGAAGAAATACCTTGTCAGTTTTGCAATGGAAAATGTAATAACTCACCAGCAGGCTATTGACTGAGTTGTTAAACTCTAGGGGGAAAAAAAACTGTTAGGTGAGCTGGTTAATATCAAGGCTCACCACTCACTTCTGCATACTACAGACCATGTCAAAAGCTTTCCAGTAATCAGTAGAGCTTAAGAAAAGTCTCTGATTAACTTTTCTTTCATCTTTCTCTTTTCCATCTGGTGTTAAAGATCAAACCTTCAGTTCCTCTACTCTTTTAAGCCTTGCCTGTTTGACAGCAAACTTCTCATCCATCTTAAATCTAGTGTGGGCTAGAATGTCTTTCAGCAGTGGCTAGAGGGTAGATATATTATCAGATACTAACCATATTGCTCCTTCTCTTTTTACTTTAGCTCTGTATTTGCTATTATAGGATATAGCTGGGTTTTCTGAGTGTTCAGCTTCTATCTCTCCACTGCAGGATAATGCTGGGCAAATGCTTTGCAAATCACTGCAGCATCCCTTTCCAGCTTTGGAATGTACCCTCTGTGCTTCACGTAGCTTCTTCCAACTTCATCAGCTGCCCAGGACACCTGTCTCCTGGGACTTCCAGCATCTGTGCTCTTCAAGGTACTTGACGCAGGGCTGACAGTGGTTTTGACAGTGCTGAGGCTGTAAGGCTTTAAATTGCACTGCTATGGCTTGCCTTCTTGGTAAAGGCAGCACTCTTCCCTTCGACAGAGGCTGCAGTAGGGCAGGGAGGCTCAGCTACCCGTTAGGAATCCTTGTCTTCTTGGTTGGATATGGGTGAGGACAGCTGGAACCAGTGGGATCAGCTTAGACCTGGCTCTGATCCTCCTCCCATGGCACTCTTACAGCTAGTTCTTCGCAGCAGAACAGGAAAAGCAGCTGTAATTATTTGCTACATGGCTTACACGAACCAGAAAAAGGAGGTAACACCTCCCCAGCACACTGTGGGCCACTGAGGGCCACCAGTTAATATTGCAGAGCATTTGAATAATGGTAAATGGAAGACCATCAAGATAATTACATTTCTATTTTTTTGGTAGAGAAAATCAAGCTATGACTTCCTAGCCTGTGTCAGTTATCAAACCTATTCCAAGCATGTTTATCATGATGCCACTTACAGTACTGAAAACTCAGAAAAAGTCCTTGTGGATTTGCAGAGGGAAGCCAAACGTATGGAAAAGAAAGGTGCCAAAAGCCGTGGCAGGAAGAGGAAAGCTGCCTTCGACAACTTAGGCTGGCATGGCAATGACCATCGTGTGCAATGGCAAGTCTGAGAAGGCCGGATCTTCATTAGCAAGCAGTGCAGCCCAGCAGTAGCAGATCCACAGAAATGACGTGCATGCTGTGCTTATCTCACGGGCTTTACTTCAGATTAGCTCTAGTCTGGTCATGTGAGCTGAACGAGAACGTTTTCTCAAGTGTTTTATACAAAAGGAGTGACTGCAGTCTGTGTGTCCTCAGACCATGCCATGATGTGAGCAACAAGCAGCAACCAGAAATAATCATCAACTTGCTTCCAAGGCACACTCCTGACCCAAAGTTAGGTGCTAGTTACACTCTCTTTCTGTAAAACCTATCGTAAGCTACATATATATATATTAAATGTCTGTACTCAGTTGCCTTGGTGCTGTATAGGACAAAAGTTTAACCACATAACCTACCAGTTCCCTGAAAAACACTGGCCTATAATGCCATGCGTGCATAAAAGGGGGATGCAAACATGCTTTGCAAACCAGTTTCAAATTTTAAAGTTAAGAAAGAAGTAATCAGACTGAATTTTAAAACAGCCTGTCAGCCAGGAAGGTTAGATGGGGTTGTTGGGGGAAGAATTGTGTGCTGCTGTATGCTGGCAGACCTTCCTGCTTGCTGTTCTAAGCCTGGACCAAAGAAATGGGTGCTATCACATGTGAGCAACACAAGAAAGCACCTTTGGAAGTGATCAGGGGTGTGTCAGAACCAAAGTCCCATTAGACAGCCGTTGTCTGATGCCGATCAGTACCTACAATGTCAGGAGAAACGCAAAAGCACATTACTGGGCAGATGTAAACCGCCTGCCTTCATACCCTGCTCTTTATTTGTTAGAGGCTGATTTACGTCCTAGAACGTGAGGTTCAAAATCCTTTTCACTAGTTGTTGTATTAATTATAACATTAGGTGTTTCTGATTTCCACAGAAGCATCTAAAGCTGAATCCTTCTACGTCGCGGTCAGACCAATTTGCTGTGGCAGACAGGCCCACAGTTAAATGATGTGTTGTGTAAAAAAGCTTTTCCATTTATCAATGCTGAATTTCATACCTTTAACTATCAATTTAGCTGACACTGGAATTCACTTAAAACATTACTTCACAAGGTAATAGATTCTCTATGTGTAAGCTCATGCTCATATGGAGAAATGGCACTCAATTGTATTTACATTTACAAACACAATTACTGCGGCATGGCTGCTGCAGCTCCTGCAGCTTGTGTTAGTGCTGAGACAAGGATTAATATTCATGAGGACTGAAAAGGGGGTGAAAATAATAATAAATGCAAACATCCTGATTAAACAAGAGGAGGTTGTGAAACACTGAACCAACTTTGGAAAGGACCACCTCCTCACGGCTCTGTTCAGCTCGTATCACTACACTATGGGCCCGACTCAACCATCACTACATTATTTCAGTTTTAATTTGATTAAAATCAAACACCTTTGATTGTGGGACATCCTGCTGATGGGAAAGCCTGAGGGACGAAACTGGGGCCACGCTTCCCATTTTTAAAATTTGTTGGTTACATATGTTACATACAGCTTACAGACATGTTTTATGTTATACTGTTTGCCAAACTGCATTTTATGTGCTAAAGAGAGGCGAACTATGAAAATAAATGATTGATTTTTTAAGCTAACGATGTGCGCGGGTTCCCCTTGAAATAATTGGAGAATACACTACCTTTCTATACCACATTTAATTCCGCTGAAAATACTTCTTTAGCAAATCATGTCTTTTAAAGCTCTATTTATCATCTCAGGAAGTTTAGATGATGGTATGTCTCCTTTTTCGGCTGTGGGATAAGTACTCATTGTGATAAATCTACATTTCCTGTAACTTGGTTAGCTTAGTAGCTAACTTATCTGCCATACAGAAGTGTTTTCAAAATTACTTGCTTAATAGTTTGCACTGCTTTGATGTGTACAGTCCACATATTTATTATGATTTATTTCACATTTGGTAAAAGTTTAAAATATTCTTTTTCCCCAGTAAGACAAACTTTTTTTTTTTAAAGCATGTCTAAACTACAGCTTTAGTTTAGGGAGAAGCCACTTCCTTCCAGGTCCTCTAAAAGCATGGAAGGATGTCAAGTTTTTCTGAGCTGATGTTGTGAGCCAGAAAACCAACAAATCCTGGGCAGAATCAGCATCATCATAAATAAAATAGTAATGTTTTGATTTTGAGCTATAAATAATGAAACAAACACCTGATTTTTATCCAAAAAAAATTAAGGGGCATAATTAATTCAGACATGCTCCAGGGTAGTTCTAACATGCACCCTTTGTTCTCATGTTTTCTCTTCTATTTGACGTGGCTGGTAGGATGCTACTGCAAACTAACACCTATCAGAACCATTACTGCTGGGTTATGTGGCTATGATGCAGTATCACAGATGAACTTTTCTCCTTCAGAACCTGACAATTGCCAAGCTGGATGTGATCCCAGCCTCGCACACCAACATATGTTTATTACGTGGAATGAGTGAATGGGAGGCTCCGTGTGCCCGGCTGGAGATCGGAGGCTCCAGAGTCCCCGTATCCCCAGTGCAGCCCTAGCTAGGAACAGTGAGGGCTGTCCCTAGCTCAGAACAGAGATATCTCTCAGGGGGGCACCAGCAGGAAGCCTGTGACATCTGCACCTCTTGGTGCATGCATAGGGAAAAGCAGGTAGTGCTGCAACTGCAGGACCAGAGGCTTTTCTCTGACACCCCTAAGCTTCTGCCCAAAGGTCTCCCCTTTGGAGATGACACTAGAGCACAGCCAAGAACAGACCGTGTGGCCTGGATCGGTAATGATGCTACAACCATTTCAGTTCTTTCTGAAATTATAAATTTCAATGCTTCACTGTTCTCCTAGAGTACAAGTACTCTCCATTTCCCCAAAGCCTCACATTCCTGTCATCTAACAGATGCCGTCTTTAGGTCAATAAAAGTAGGTGAAACTTCAATACCCACCAATTAATTTTGTTAGCCTTTTCCTTTGCTGCTTGCCAAGTGAGGATTTATTTATCAGCTTTTACTTGCTAGTATTTATGAAGCTGATGAATTGGTTGCAATCCACTTAGACTCCTGCTTACAGGCGGCGCAGACCAGGTCTTGAGGAGCAGGAGGCACATGAGGCCTCCGACAGTCTCCACTCTTAAGGATCCCGTAACTGATGAGTTAGGGGGAAAAATCTGTCACTTCTAGCAGCTATTTTGTGGCTCTTGCAACTTTACAACTAACTGTGCCAAGTCAGATTCACGCCGATGAAGACAGATATAAAAGTGGTTGATTTTAACTGTGCATTAAGGAAATTACCCTTAATGTCATATTCTAACTTCCAAAGCCCACATGTAGCAAACTAAGTGCAGGATTTCAGAAAATCTGCATAACTGATTACATTAGCTGGTTTATCCTAGTCTCAAACTGCATCAGGTAGGAGACAGACACAATTTGTGTGATACAATTAACAGTACAATTTAATTACAGATGCTCATGCACATATGCATGCTAGACGGTAGGTCTGCACGAGTGCAAACAAACCCAGAGGTTACGTGGTGAGGGTTTCACCAGCAACCTTAGCAGCATCCTGTTAGGTTCGTAAGAGAAAGCCTGAGCTCTCAGAGGGCACCCTCACGTGTGGCTCCATTGTTTTCAGCCAAATACTGCAGGCTAGGGCACCGCAGTGCCCACAGTCACTGCACATACGGACACGGGACACTGGCACAACAGGCACCGGGTCTGCTCGCTTCCAAATGATCACCTCGTTTCTGCCACAGCATTTCCACAAGTCAGGTCACAGGCAAAGAAATGCTCACACGTCATCCCGCCATTCTGGGCTAGTCTCTTTACCTTAGCTTTACTGTATCATCTTTACCTTTAGAGTAACCAGAGTGACTTTCAGAGCCAGAGGCAGGTGAAGGTAGTGCCTTGCCACCTGCACTTTCCTCTCATAGCTTTGCCCCTGCAGAGTAACTGAACTGCTCAAGCAGCTCCACCACACACTGGGGCAGGGGTCACCTCTGTGAGGTGGGAATTAAATAGCACATAGGCCTTGATATATCTCTTCTAGGCCTCCAGTGGCTCTCTTCTTCTTTACCTTACTAAATCTATTTTCCTTATCGAGCTCAAGCCAATTGCAAAGAGTCTGATCTTCAAGTTGAACCATTCACTCCCATGTCTGAAATAGAGGCTCTTTCCTCTGACGGCTCCACTTCAGTCTCACCTCTCATTTACTCCAGCTGGTTCCCCTCTGACCCATGTTTTGTCCATCACTCCAGTTTCTCTGCGTACAGAAAACACCCTGTTGCAGAGGCTGTGCTTCTCAGGCCCATCAGCCTGCAGAGCAGGGCTGCCCTGGGCAGGGTACGCTGTCCTCACTGAGCGTCCCTTGGTAGCTACGGCCAAGTGGATACAGCGAGCGCAACCTTTGCAGACCTGCTGGGAGTCAAACCTCACATGTGTGCTAGTATCTCCCTTCCAGCCCTGCTCTGAACTCAGTCTCCCCGCCTCAGGACAGAACTTCTAACTCAAGGCAAAGGCATCTTTACTATTTAACCTACCTTTTCCTTAACTGGGTTGAAAGGTTAAATGGAAAGGGAGCAGGAATTTAATCTGAGAGACTTATTGCGTACCGAAAGTTACATATTATATTTCTTTTGAAATACCATGTCAGACAGACTTTGCATTTGCTGAAGGCACCTCCCTCATTCCCTCTGCCAGCCAATACTTTGAGCAGTCCAGCAACAGGAGGTTTTTAACCAATACACAGCCTCTAACATGCTCATTAAATGGCAAGTTATATTTTTATGCACACTCTACTTTCTATTCTGACATGACAATATAAACCTCTTTCATGTAGTTGAAACAGGCCCTCTCATCTCTGTACTCAACTCAGCCAAATTATACCTGAATGCTTGCAAAGAAGTTTAGGGAAGATATTGGTCTATTCTAAGACCTGCAGGAAATAAATATTAAGAAATGTGCTTTTCATTCCCTTTGTTCTGAAGTTTTATGCCTTAGTGCTGTGCTGGTAACACAGGTTTATCAGGAATGCCTGGCTTGTCCAAGATACTGAGCTCAAATCAAGTCACTCAACAGAGAGAAAAGAAAAGAAGAGGGGAGAGAGAGAAGAGAAAGAGCAAAAGAAAAGGGCAGAAAGAGTAAATCGACAACAATATGCACAGTCTGATTGTTACTCATTAACATAAGGTTGGTGTTTTTTCATAGCTGTAATACAAAAAAGCTGATGTTGAGCTGGTAACATCTGCTACGTATCCCTCTATTTTGATACTCCTGTTCACACTAGCTAAGGCTCTGGCCTTGATTATTTAGGCTTAGATCCTACTGTAGCTACTTCTCTGCTCTGAAGACAGATCCTCTGTTTCAAAAATGCATTCTACCAAGTGGATTGAGACGGACAAATAAGGTCCCTAAGACTGCTGCTATAGAGCTTGTCCCTTGTGTCTTTACAAGGTACATAGGAAGCGATGATTTGCAACTGATAATCACTAGGTAAAATACATTTTTGATAACATGATAGCGATTTATTAATTAGAACAATGCAACAAAATCCGGGATGATGGAAGCCTAATGCAACCTGAACCTTTATTTGAAGAAAAGCATGTTGGTGGCCAAGCACATCAAAGTGCTCCCTTTATGTTGCACTAGCAGGAACATTCCCAAAGGACATTGGTTTTCATTTCCAAATATTGTGTGCGGAAGACAAACATGCTACAAACACCTAATTCACTCCCTTCTTTCCTTGGTTGATACGAAGTAGGTAACAGTTAAGACTATGATTATGAATCCCTTCTGGTTAGAGCTACCACAGCTGCAGAGGTGCCCCTTGCCATCCTCAGTCTGCTCACCGCTTCCCTCTGCTGCAAGTTATCTCCTCTCGTCTGCTTGCTCGACTGCTCCTATAATCGCTCCTTAATTCATTTCAGCCACAATGAACCATTAATTGATAAGGAATTAATAAGGACCTAGCATTGGCACAGCTAAAGTAACTTGCCTTGTTCAAACTGAAAGCGGTTGGGGTGGGGACAGAAAGTTACCGGGGACAAGAACTTCAGGGAGGGAGCCAGGGAGCAAGCAGGGCAGCGGCTGAAGGCAATGTGTGCACACGTTCTGGTCAGAAGCAGAAAGATATATGGCTTTGTGGATTGAAACAGTTCTCTCCCATTGGCCTTAGTCTGCCGGAAATAATGAAGAGTAGCTCCCAAATGCTACATAAGACTGTTTATATAGGGTAATTTGGAAAATGGATCAACCTTGTGTATGTACCTTAGGATGAAACAAACACTATATTCACCATTTGTAACTGACCTGTTTTGGTCATAGCCTGTTAGTAGAACAAGGTCTTTTGAGACATCCATTCTGCGAGTAAGCCTGCATCCTCCTCCGAATATCTGAAGTGGTGGAATTGATTGCCAGAGGAATACGAGCCAGAAGCGATGCACGTCACAAGCTCAATGTCATGAAAATGGCATTCAGTGGGGGTAGATTGTGAAACCTAAATTAACAGCTGAGGCATATTTCAGTTAATCTACCACTCCAAAACCTGCAAAACTTCCAAAACATAAACAATGCAGATTTTTTTAATTCCAAGTGAAGAGTTCAGTTGGCGAGGAAGCCAACCCGAACAGCTCCAAGTAATAAGAACATCTTCTGCCGAGTTGCTACTGATGTAGCACAGATTGGTTCAGAACCCTGCTACCTCGTTCATTGTACAAGACATCCAGAGCGTTTTATGAACACACCTCAGAGAAACTTGGCAGAGGCTTTGAGAAGCAAACAGAACGTTACTCGGAAACCATTAATGACCTTTACACCACCTGGTGTTTGATCCCAAGACAAACTTTGGGCAGCATCCACCCCTGAAGTCCCCGAGAGCTGCCAGCAGAAGGCAAGTGGCGATGGGAGGGGTTTCCCAGGTGGGGCTGTCAGACAGTCACAGTGTGCACAGAGTGGAGGAGAGCCGGCCTGTGCCCACGGTGATCCTGGTGCTGACCCTCCTCTGGTTAAGCAAGCTGGGGCTGGGTTGTGCCGGCCGGGGCTGGTGGGACTGCGCCATCATGGCTGCTGCCACTCAGGGCCTCTGCAGCATGGTGTTGGTTCAGTGGTGTGCGAGTCCAAGCACCAGGAAGGAAATGACGGGGTTTTGTTCTTGCCTGAAGCCGTCATATTTCACGGGACTCCATTTGAAAGACCTCATTTTACATGGTCCACCAGGTGCAGGCGTGGAAACAAGAACTTCAGGTACACAGAAAGGCCAGTGAGCCTCTGAGAGGACCCAAAACTTGGGGGGCACCCTGTGCCTGCCCTGGGGTACTGGAGCTGGGCTGGTATTTGTGTAGCTGCTGTACAGCTGCCCTTCCAGCCTGATGCTCCTCAGCTTGGGAGCCGTGCTGTCTCCCATAGCTTTACGCAAGACTTAGCGCAGGAAAATCTGCTCTAAGCAACATGGTAGGAGCCACCCCGGAAACATGTACACATTCAACTTCCAACATGATCTTGCTGACGTATGGAGCCGGTCTAAAACAAGCATGCTTTGTCTCTGCCAAGCTCATCAATGAATAATAAGTCAATACATTTCCATTGCCACTTGGTGTCCCCAAACCTATTAGCAGTGAGTGCCGCTCCCACAGGCTTGGCAGGACAGGTACAGCTGGAAGCATAAATGCGGTCTGACACTTCACTTTTGCCAGAGGCCTGTGCTGACACCAGCTAATCTCGCCATGTGTGCCAGGGTGCTGAGCGCCATCCTGCTCAGCCCAGGTAGGTAGCTGCAAGGGGAGCACCCACGTTACGCCATGCTGCTGCACCGTGCAGCCTGTTCCCGGGTCCAGCGCACCTCCAGAGGAGAGGAAATCCCTAAATGCCAGGAATGCCTGGGCTCTCACGCTACGGGCTCAAAATGAAAGCTAAGCTTTTGAGCACTCCTTTCTCCGTTTGTCTATCTATGCTGTGGACCTAGCTAGAGCAGCTTTATCATCTCTGGGAGCAGTCCTTAGGGGATTGATGCATTTTAAAACAGGGATGACTGCTACTCAAAACTTCTCCTATTCTAACATTCCACAGGATCTGCGCTTTCTCCCAGCACAGCTTCAAAACATGATGTCAGATCCTTGCTGCCCTGAACACCACGTGGGCGTGCAGGGGGACCAGCGCTGCGATACTTAACAAGCGTTTGGGCTCCAAATTCCACCAGGAGTTTCACGTATCTCACTTCCCTCAAGAATGTGAGCAGGCAAGTTGGCCAGACAGCTCTGGCATTTGGACATGGGTATGGCCTGATCGACAGCTGAATGGAGTCAGAGAGACTGCCTTGATTACAACGAGTTGTAGAGTCAGAGCCTGCGCCGCACAAAAGGACTTCATGTCGTCTTTATGACAGCCACCCCTGCTGGAATTAGTATTCAGCTCCACATCCCCTCAGTGACTAATTATCAATTCTGAAAAATGCCATTAAGAATGTATCTCATGCTGGTGAACTACTGCAGCCACCCCCCTCTACCCTTCCCACCCCCCAAAACCAGAGCTACCTGGAGATAGGGAGGCGTCAGGCAGCCCCTCGGGCTGTCCCTCCTCTTCTACCAGACCACGCTGCCTCGCATTTTTTTCACGAGACATGCACCTCGAGGTGTAAGCAGAAACACTACGTAGCACCCATTAGGAAAAGAGAGTTGGGAGGGAGGATTTCCTTTTATTTTCTCCCGTTGGTTTACTTTGTGTAGTTGGTAGCTTCCCTCCATTCCCTGCCTGTATTTGCTTTGGTTCTAGCACCTCTCTCTCCCATTTCCCTCCTATACACAGTGACAGAAAAGACAGAAACGGCTTAAAGAAACAATAATTTGTGGCCGTAAATTATCAGGAAGTCTACAGGTAGCACTCTTTTGAAATCGGCTAGATTGCAAGTTGAACGTGTCTTTTTAATACAGAAAACTACAAAACAAAATCACAGCTGCCATAAGAGCCTATAGATCATTTTGTATAAGGACGTATTAATATTTTATATCACTGTCATCTCTGAGCCTTCTTAGCTGACTTGTTATCGTGCACAATCTGGAAGGAGGCGTTTGGCAATAAGAAATATCAGTGGGGGAAATGGGGAATAATACTTCAGCAAGAGGTGTTGCATGTGATGCAAATGAGTCTCTTGACCTTGAGCTTCCCCAAGTGCGGTGTCACCGAGTGGATTCATTACAGCACAACGCTACGCAGACAGGAGGGCAGGGAGGTGGTTGAACAGAAATAACCCAGTCCGTATATTCTTGATGTGGGGAAGCCTATCTTGTAATTACTAAGTATATGGCATTTTTAAGGCAGCCTTGGCTCCAAAATATGTTATTCTGAGATAACACAATATGACTCAACACAGCAGCATGAGACAGAGGTGACATGAGCAGGTAAGTTGTCAAAATAGGTGACAGATGGAGCTGTGCTAAAAACATTCAAGGTATTTGCTTCTTAGTTTTCCTCCAACATGCATCTCCCACACAGTTTAAAAAATTTACCTTGAAGTGCCTCCACATAATCTAATGTGATGAAAGAGAGAGAACAAGAGTGAAAGAACGAATTGCAGAGTTGTTACAGATAATATGCGACATACAGCAGATACCAGCACACAGCAAATAGCCCTGTTTGCTGACAACCTATATTGCTTTTGAATAGTTTGGCACAAATTGCCCATACATGCGAGATGTGTATTTTCTCCTTTTTCTTACAGCTCTAGTGATTTGAAAAGTAAACTCCACAGTGATCAAGCTAAATGAAATAAATCAGTCTATTACAACAGTATGAGATTTGGCACAAATCAGCACTGCCTGTTTTCTTGTAGGACACACTGTCCTTCCACCCTATAAAAGCAAGTGACATTACCTCCTGTCCATCTGATTTTGAGATATATATTATATGGACTCATTGTACTATGCTATTCCCCTTCTAACACAACATCAAAGTTATACTGATGCTTTTCTGCATTTACTCACATCTGGAAATAAAAACTGGAAATAAAAAAGCGGATGTAACATCACCCAGTAATGTTTGTCTCTGGGATAGACCAGTATTTGTGCTGTACAATCACCTGATACTATAATGAACTCTGCCCAGACAGAATTTCACCTGGCGTCATGGAAGCTGTTCTCTTGGACCACCCAACAGGATCAAGGCCCAAAATGTTCCAAAATACTCAACTTTGAGAACTTTAAAGGGTTTATCGAAAGCACTGGGTAACTGTTCTGACTTATTTTTTAACCATCAAAAAAAGATGCCCAGCCCAGGATCTATAATATTTAGGTGTTTTAGTACAGATTTGCATTTACTAATGACCTGTCTATTTACAAAATTGAAAGCAGTGATTAGAGAAACTGATGCTTTCCTTTAAATAATCTGCCAGCTCTTTGCTGGTTCTCACAATGTGCTGTATTTTGGGAACCTCAGCTACAGACCAGATCATTAGTGTGCACTTAGAAGCAGCCTTGCTTAGTATTCACATTTACAAAAAATATTTAGTTATTTGGAACCTTTTGCACAGAAACAAACAAACAAAAAAAAACACAAAAAAACAACCATGATGAGATCCTAATTTAGAGACACTGCAAAATGGAAAGTCTATTTCCGTTTAGAAACAGAAAAGTAAGCCTGTGACTTAGTGTGTAAACATTCACTTAGGAAGGAGCTGTTGCACCTCTAGAAAACAGCGCACCCTGGGCAACAATAGAAACAAGGAGAAAAGACAGGGATTTTAGTAAAGGCTGTGTGCTCCTCCCAAGGTGGATGTGGATCTGCTCTGCTCTTCCTCATACTACCACGTCTAATACAAAAGCTGCACAGTCACGTTAATGCCAAATAATCTACAGAGAGGTTATCATCTCAGGCTCAGCTTTATGCTGACCGTGGGCTTCAGCACAGCGCTGGGTGCATCTGGCCGGCATGGAGCGTGGGCAGCGCACCAGTGCTGTCCTGCAAGCTCCAACACGACGCTCCCCAGTCAGTGGGCAGCCAGAACATGCAAATGCTGTATGGATTAATGGGTCCTGTTGTAACCACCCCCAGAGGAAACAGAAGCATTAGCTGGGATTTTGTAGTCTGGAAAATTACCTATCCCCAAAGCCACTGGCAATAGCTGTTACCAGTGAACTTTTCTTGTTACAAAGGGAACTGCAATATAATTTCTGATATGTGTCTGGATTATAGAAAATAACAACGCACTGCAGAGATCCCTGAGCACGCAATAGGCAAAATGAAGCAATGTGAGAGCAGTTAGTGGCTGAGGGTTGATATGATTCCATTCCTACCCCCTCCTGTAAAAGAGCACATGGCTGACGAAAGCCCAGGAAGCAGGAAGGAAAAGGCAGTTTGTGCAACATCTGCCAGGCTCCCATATGGCATGTTCCAAACTCACTATTGCCTGATGACAGCACACAGATTAGGGCATCAGTGTGGGTTGAACTGGAACTGATCTTTCACTGACTTTTGAATAACTTCATGGCATGGATTAAGAGGGGCGTGAAATTCATCTTCACATCACCGTTGATCCCTTGCTCATAAAAGTTATTCCAAACTCAAGAGCATTAACAAGAGGGTATTTTGAAAACATACCTAAAGAACTGAAACTATTTAGAGCTTTTATTTAGGCAATCCACACTCAACATAGTGCTAGAAGCATAATTTAGCTCTTTTGTAACTCTGGGTCCTTGTAGTACGTTGTATAAACACACATTTCAAGCCTTGGATAAGACTCCCAGTAAGATTTTTAACCCTTGTAGCACGAGTAAATCTGTAGCTCTCCAAAGGTTGTTCCCATCTATTCGACACAGCGTGCTCACAAGGGCGAGGGAGCGTTCATCGCCCCACTGGCAGGTAGGGAAACCAGAGAGCAGAAAGGCCATTAGGAAACCAAGTCTCCCGGCTTGCACACCGTGCCTTGCAGACAGTCCGAGGTAGTGACCCCAAACCCCGATAATGTAAAAGCTATTTATGGCTCATGTTACAGCTACACCTTTAGCACAACTGAGCAACCTGCGCCATCAAAGCTACTCTGTCATCATGCACATTTCCCTCCTTCTTTCATTTAACTTTCTCTTGCCTGCGAGATTGATAACTGGTATTTGTGCGGGTCCCAGAGATGGGAATCATGCAATGTTATGGCAGCCAGGGACAGGCGAGCTTGCCTGGCATCATTTGGTACTCAATGAAACTTCGTAAGTTGGAAAGTTTCATTTGAACTCAAGCATAACTGAGTTTGTCTTCCCTTAAATACAGAAGTGGCTGATAGAGAGAGTAAATGGAGGGAGAAAGGGAAAAAAAAAGAACAATAATAAAAAAAAAACCTAGTCTGCAGACCTGTTAGTCTTGTTTTTTTTGTTGTTGTTGTTTTTTTTTTTAGGACTCTCCTGTCAAGACTTGCTGACAGATGAGCTCTGTTGAATCTTACAGTGGTGATTTAAGATGTTACTGCAACCCTCTCCCTCCCACCCCCCTGCTGCTAGAGGTTACAGCCCACATAATAGAATTGGCAGAAAAGAATATTTTCCTGCATCTCGGCCATTCCCGTTTAAATTCTGGCATATTAGCTTCAATATTTTGATGCGAGGCACAGGACGAGGGGACTGGAAGGAGCGCGGAGGTCACTCAGTTCACGCTCCTGCCTGAAGGCTGGCTCAGCTGTGCTGTGTCACACCTGACAGATACTTGTCTGACATCCTCTTAAACACCCCCAGTGCTGGAGACACTACAGCCTACAAGATCCAAGTGGCTAATGAAAATGCTGCAAAGTACGGGGCCTGCAGCAGACTCCCATGAAATCCTACTATAGTTTTAGTCCACCTTCCTTGTGCTAGCAACTACCTATGGCTTTTCAATCAACTTCCCAAATTTCGTAGGCAAAGGGTATGTGGGATGATATCAAAAGCCTTGCTAAAATAAAATGCTCCGTTGTTTGGTTTTTCTCCTCTCTCCACACATGTGCCACGGATGGCCACCAGACTGCATTGGCACAAGCTGTTCTTGCCAGATTTCCTCTAATCCATTTTTGAAGTTTGATTTGGTAACTACAGTTATTAGTATGAGAAATAAAATTGAACCAACTTTAGCATAACTTCAGGTTGCTATTCCCTCACCTCCTCTTTTCTTAAAGACCGACGCTGCATTTGCCACGCTGGAGCCCCATAACACCACCTTCATGTCCAGAAGCCCTGTGACTACTGCAGTTTCTCTGAGGAACTGCAAGGAAATTCAGCAGGACCCCAATGTCCCACTTGCATCCCATTTTGTGCACTGGTCTTTCTAACTCTATCCCACTACAGTTCTGGTTCTTGATCCCACAGCTACCCTCCCCTCCTGGCACACTCCTCCCAGAATTTCAAGTGAAGAGTTTGTGATTTAGCTAACCTGGTTTCTTACTATCCCCCCTCTCTTTTCTTTGTACACAAACACTTTGCACTTATGCTCTTAAGACTGTTTCTTGAAGGACCTGCTAGATCTGTTTAACACCACTTTTCCTTGGAGAAGATTTGGTGAACATGCTGACATTTACATTCCTAAAACCCTTCCTAAAACTTTGAGGTTAGTAGGAGGGAAAGTCAGTTCCTGCCTAGTGGGCACAGCCCATTTAGTTGTTCTTTTCCAACTCCCATACAAAAAAAAGTTTCGATGTCTTTCAGTAACTGCCTAGACCATCGGTGTTCTTTATTTTGCAATGAAAACCTAAGTATCTTACCTCTCTGTTAACGCCAGACGCCATGCTCTAGAGGAATCAGCTGATTGCTCATAAACATTGTACACTGGACCTTCCTCGTCGCCATTACACCCTCACAGGGTGACAGCAACCATATTCTTTCCCCCCCCTAGTTGCACCCCTTGAAACTTTAACAGCAGGTCTGTCTGTCTCTCCAGCCTGGCCCTGGGAGCAGCTTTGTGCACCCTTGGGGCCAAGGACAACTCCTGCACGGCATGAGCTGCAGTGCCACCACGTGCTCAGCCTCGCCAGCTCTGATGGGTGACCTGGAGCAGCAGAGCAGCCATGAGCTGCTGTGCCTACAAGAGATGTGCACGATCCCATACCCAGCTCCTTTCCTGCTAGGGGCCCCTGCTCAGAGTCACAGAGCACTGCCACCGTACGCAGACCTTTAACATCATTACAGAAACGTGCCCTCCCTGGGGTGGCTTTTCCATCTGACATTTGGATGTGGCAGTCCTTGGTTGTTTCCCAGGCTCCGGGAGGTGCTGAGGTGATTCCCGGGTATGTTGTGCTGCCTCTCCCTGGGTTTTTATTAAATGCCAAGAAGAACTCCTCTTCCCTTGGAGACGAGCAAAACCGATCCCTGGAAGTATTGGTATGCAAAACAAAACTTCTATATCACCACTAGCAAAGCAGAATATTTCTGTTCCCATTATTTCAAGTTGAATAATTTAATGTTCACCCTTTTTAAATTTACCACTTTTAAATTAAAAACTCATTAAAATGTTTCAATAACAGTTAATATTAGCATAGCAATAAGACATACCAAGTGGGCATTACCAGGAGATAATTGACCTGATCTGTAAATTGGTGCCCTTGGCTTTACCTCTGGATGTCAATCAATTAAAGCAGTCAATCATCCCCGCGTAGTGCCTGCCTCAGCAGGTCTTATTGCTTAATCATATAACTGTTGAGCTAATACCATTCATATTTCTGGACAAAAAATTCCACTAGGAATTCCCATTCATTATCACATCAAAATTAACAAGATCTTGAAATGCATATTATATTATTCATAACACAATACTCTGCCAAATGGAAAACATCAAAATATATCTCTTCTTTCAATTTTTTTTTTAAGCATGCAGTTAATTAGCAATTCTTTAGGATGATCAAGTAATTGAGATACAGGTTTTAGATCAGGTTCACAGAGAGTATGTGGTCAAGTTAATGAGTCATGAAGAGACTAAAATGTCACTGTATAGAAAACTGACTTCTGCTCAGCTGATATTAATTGCTATGGCACCAGCGAAGTCAACAGCTCTATGCCAATTTACTTCAGATGAGGATCAGGCCTTATGTTTTACACGAGTGTGGAGTTTACTGAATGACTTCTAAACTTCTATATAAGGAAATTCAGTACATGCCATTTTTATTTTTATTTTTAACTCTTTGGATTCTGCCTAAAATCCTTTACTTGTATGAATCACTCCCCTAAAGCTAATGGCTTGGCAAAATATCTCATGAATAGAGCTTTCAAATTAAATGGATCTGCCTGTGCCAGTTAAACTCAGACCCTTTGTGAGCTGAAAGCTGACTATACTTACTAGAAAAATTGTTGCCTTCAGGACAGCAGTGCAAGCAAATGGAGCACGAGGCCTCAGTCCCACACGTTTATTATATTATATAACACTATACTATATATTGTGTATATTACTTGTTGGAAGAGGCTTGAGAGTGTCAAGGTAAGCACATGCATATATGTTATCAGGATCTGTGCCTTAGCTTGGTTTCTAGATTCAAGGAAGGAAATGTGTCATTTTAAACATTAAAAAGACTGTAAATCAAATAGGTTTCATCATCACTAAAGTGCAGAAAAGCTATAGTTTTGAAAGGAAGCATCTTGCTGTTTGCTCCATAATGAAGCAGCAGACACAACATTATTAATGATAACAGTGTCTGGATTGTGCATTCAACTAAGATAAGAGTCAACATGTTTGGTAACATCAAAGAAAACCTGATACCTTAAGTATAAGAAGATTAGTATTTACAGTGATCTGTAGGGTTGGCGGTTCCAAGAGTCTAACAGACACAGCCAGGAGGGACAATTAGTAATGAACTGGCACCACAATTCTCTCCTGCACTTGAAATTTAGCTCGGTGCATAAACATGCATCTTTTTAAGATTTTGTTTAAAACTTTCTACTGCAGCTAGCAAGGCAACATGGTCTAAATGTGACTAGACAGAAGTGAAAGTTGTTACAACACGTTGGGAAAACAGAGGCAGGTACTACCAGCGGCACAGAAAAGTGTCAGGTACTTTGCATGGAGGCTACAAGGACAACATCTCCAGCAGGTTCTGATGTTTTCACATCCTGGTTGACACACTGCTACAGAGCTGTTGTGTGAAACTTCAGGGATCTGCAGAAGACTACCTATAACATGCTCAAGTCGTGAACCATCTTACATGCACAAGACACATCCCCTCAGAATAAAGGGCAATGTTAACCCACCTTCTCTTTTTCAGAGACACTGTAGAACAGAAGTATCCATTTTATTGCATTCACATTTATGCTTCTAATGCTTTTGCACTGACCTCAGCACCAAAAATACAGACCCAAATTACCTTTATGTGCCGTTGTTGGAATTTACAGCACTGCTCGGAGACTGGCGGTTAGCTAAACACCACACATTTTCTCCTCCTTTTGATATTAAGTGGCAATAGCCATGCTGAACACACAAAGATAATTTAAAAACTATCCAGGAAAACAGGAAAGAGTGGAAGCTTTCTTCTCTTGACTCGTCTCAAGTGTGCTCGGCACAGCTCATTGTTAGTAAAGTCAAGCAGGTAATCTTTACAGGTTGATAAATGAGAAACTAACCCACTGGAGACAGAAAAAAACCAGCATATTTCATCTAAACGTGACATTTGCTCCTCACATTATTATTGGTTGCAGTGTTACTTTCACTGCAAAGCCCACTGAAATCAATAGGAGGTATTGATGCATTGAGCCCTGGAAATTATCTTTCAATGGAGCATCTTTACAACAAGAAATGCATCTTCGTGGCATCTCTCTGCAGTAGATAGGTGTCACTAGATCAAGTTAGAGATGAGAAAAAGTTTGAGTGACATGGACAAGGTACACACTACAGGCAACCCAACGCACACACTAGAAGCAATTCCCTTTTATTGTAAGGCTACGAAGACTACTGGTAAATACTTAGGCATAAACTCTTTTTCTGCTGGTTGTGTCCCCTCCAACAAAAAAAGTTGAACTATGACCACCACGTGTGTCACTGTGAAAGCTGGAAGCCTCTAAAAATATTGGCTGCATCATCAGAAATCCGCATTTATTTATCAAAAAATCCTTGTACTTTATGATAGCGTTGCCAAAGTTTTTCGGTATGAAATTCTTCATAATAAGGAGCAATTACAAAGAGGAGGTGATGTCTTCATGAGGTTTCCATAATCTGGGCCCATACAAGATCGTAAGACCCTATAGCAATTCTGTACTAGGGAAGGAATGACGTGTACAGTTCTTTTTAAAGTAATTTGAAGATGGAAAAAGGGAGGTGACTAGCTTGCAACAAGATTATAATTCAAAAATCTTCATATTAGACACATATTTAAAAAATACTTCATGAAGAGCCTTCTGAGGCTTCCTTTTTTCACTGTCAATTGAGCTCAGTGAACAGGAACAGAGAGTTCGTTTAAGCTCTGGCATGACACAGACTTCACAGTTTCAAAAGTTTATATCAGTCTTCCTAGATTATATAAGCTACCAAGCCACAATTACACAACTCACGGCTCTTTCCAGAATGATCCTAGTTACACAGTTATTACATCTGTGTTTCTTTTTGGCTGAAACTTATTAAATATTTGTCAGTGCAAAAGTGTGCTTACACAGAAAAACAGTCATTCCTGTTATTAAAAAGAAAAACAAATAAACTAATGACTCATAATTGTACAATTCCTCACCTGTGACTAAAATATAAGGTGCAATATACTAAATTTCATTCTGAGGAGTTTCTTTTGAAATACTGCGATAGAGATGATATATATTAGGTTTTGGATTTGAAACTCATGCATCAAGATGTGTCTTCATCTCACTGTAGAGTTAAAAGCTTCTGGGAAATGCAATATGATCTGCATCACTGCACACCATAATGTCTTGGTCTAGGTGTCGGTGGGGTGACGGGTCAAACCTTTACCACGGTTCAGATGTCTGGGTGTACACCCCACAAAATTAAAATGAACAGTTGGGCCATATCTGAACAAATCAGCATTACTTCATTTGCAAAACTCAACTGGAAATCTTAAGAACAGCATTTCTCACATGAGGTTTCAGTCATTCTGCCTTTGTTATGGATACAGCTATAACAGCCCTTTGGTATTTGAGTGGAAATCTGAGTAGAGTGTTCAGAAATGTGTAGCATTTAATATGAATCAAAGTGCTCTGATAAAAAATTTGACCCTTTGCTACTTCTTAGGTTTCCATCTATTAACTGACCAGGTTTCTCCAGCTGCCAGCACTAGTTACGTTCTTTAAATACAAAAGAGCATTTCTGGGGAAATCTTGTGCCACATCTCAACAGGTGTTAACCCTCTTTGTTGGGCAGTTTAGGAGCTCATCATGTTTGGCCATTAGTTATCAAAGATGGACCCAACATCAAAACCCTGGATTAAAACTGCTTCAATAATGAGAATATGAATCCAGCTCTGAACTTCACTGCTTGAACCTTTCCCCATGGCAGAGTCAAACCAGAACTCCATTCAAGCATCCTCGGATTTCAGGAGAGCTTGGATTCAGCTCTGATTTTGGATCTAAACTTCATGGCTTTGATCCACTTGTTATGAAGTCTGATCTCATCCTGGATAAGAAGCAGCATTACTCAATAAAGAGAGTTAATACTAGAACTGTGACATTGGGAAAACCTGCTTGACAAGCAAGCTTGTTTAAACAACAGAAATAGGTTGCCAAGATCATGAGCCAGGAAACAGTTTAACAAAAATCAATGAAGAAATTACAAGTGACTAATAAATTCACACAGTGAGCATAAGCAGCTGAAACTAGAGACAAACCAGAGATAACGACTGTAAACACTCTGCACGGAGGGCCACATCTTGCAGTTGCTGCACTGATAAAACCGCAGCCTCATCGACTCCATTGAAGTGATTGGGTTTAACCTGGGTAAAAACCATGGGATTTGGCCTTTAACAAAATCTGCTGTAGGCTCCCTTTGATGGCTTAATTGCTAGTCTACTTTGCCCCACAGTTTCGACTTTAATCTGTTTATCAGTTGCTCACCTAAATGGCAGTATCTGACAGAAGATCCCTCTTTTTAATGCCATAATTGCACCACGTGAAGTCAGAGCTTGAACACGGTAAGTCACAGAGAAACTTTCCTGGAGGAACAGAGATATTCTGATCCTGAGATCAGAAAAGGAAAGGTTATGAAGTTAGCTTTCCTTTTGGGGAGTTTGAGGCTTTCACCTTTCCCCAGAGCCCACAGAGCTCACAGAGCTCATGGAACTGGGAAGCGAGAAGCAGCTGTGGCATGAGGTGATCTTGTTTTTTTTTGTCCTGCAGGCAGGACAATGTGTGAGAGTAGTGGTTAAGCATCCCCCTGTCCTCGAGCTGTTATGACACAGCAAGCCTGATTTAAGTCGGCGTTCCTGACCCTTATTCCTCCAGGCCTTAACAGATGATACACAACATTTGCCTTGACTGGACGGACAGATAAGATGACCACAATGGACACAGCTTCAGTCAGTAACAACACGGCATGCCGTAGCACGCCACCCAGAGCCCCGTTAAACACCAGGTTTCTTTCAACACTGCTTGTGCCTCCTCTGCGTTAGCATGTCCCCTTCAAGGCTGGCAGAGGCTGCACCTGCTGCAGTCCCCCTCCTGCCCCGTTCCCTCCTCTGCCTCCGTCCTCTCTGAAAGCGATTGCGCTGCAATCTGGCTCTACTGCCGTCCGCTGTGGCCAGCTCCCCTGAAAAAGCAAACTTTTCCACAAATATGCGAGCAAAGCATTGGCAGCATGCATGAGCCTGCGTTGCGGAACCGCTGCTGTCTCACGCGGTAAGGATGAAGCGATCCTTGGGCTAACCTACCGGGTCAGCGTCATCCCTGGAGCGACGAGAGTACTGCAATGGTCAGGGGCCGGTTACTCAGCAAGCTGCGTACAATTAACACAGGGCAATCAGTGAATGAAACGACTGAGTGCACTTCAAGGCAGAGCAAGCTAAAGAAAATGGCAATCTGATTGCAACATGCTGGAGCCAAAGAAAAATGTTAGTTACATTTAAATATGTTAGGGGTAAATTTCCCAGGCTCTGGAAGTTCAGACAAGCCCCGTGTCAGCTGTTTCCTGGAAACTCCTGATCGTTCTGGATATACCCACTGCATGCTCTTTTTATCTGGGTGCTTCCATCTCACATACCCAACACCATCCCAGGAAGCTTTCCCCAGTTGATTTAGTAACAGTTGAAACTTGCTACCAGCCACCAGACGGGTTAGTTGGGATCACACAGCACAGCAAAGCGCAGCATGGAGCCGCCTGCAGCCTCCTGGCCTCGTCCCGGGCCCCTCGGAGGGGCTGAGCAGCGCCGCTCGCTCCCCACATGCTGCACCGCTTCTGGTTCACAGCCACCACCAGTCACTGTCACTGGCTGGCTCCTCCCTACCTCTTCTGAAAAAACGTGTTTCCCAGCACTCCCACGTCTCACCATTGCGTCAGGTCTAACAAAAATACAATTTCCTTGGTGCTTTTTTTTCAGCAAAGGTTCGTTTTCCAACAGGAGGGAAAGAGAATCTCGACTGGGGACGTTAGAGTGAATCAACAGCAAGCATATATCCAGCTATAAATTTGACTCTGACATGTGTTGAAAGGTTAGATTTGTAAAAATGTAAGCAATTTGACACCTCTAGATCACAGCAAACACGAGGCCACAAAATCGAGCCTCCAGAACGTCGGTTAATTCCAGGCTCCCCAAAGTGTCTCTTGGAAACTGTTTCCACAGGGAGCAAAATAACTGCTGTAATTGGAAACACTGGAGAAGCAATGGGGAACAAGAGAGGATAAAGAGAGGCGCAAAACACACACCAACACGCATACATACACATACAGGATAATTAGCTGCAGTCTATTGTATAACAGAGTCAACAAATGAGTCAGCTCCTTAGGTGGTGTAATTAGACTCCAGTGGACCAACACCAATTTACAGCATCTGATAATTGTGATATATAATTATATGGACTGATTCTGACCTGTGTAAGTTGTTAGTAAATTGCAATGAGGGCAATAAGGCCAAGCCAGTGAAAAAATTGTGCAAGTGAGATACGAATCAGATGCCCAATAAAATAATAAAATATCTTGTGTTCAGCCAGCTCTTCTTATCCCAGGCAATTTTTTTTAATGAACTTTACATAGACAGGAATTGCTTGGGGCTCCACTAACCTGTGGTCATTTCCAGGATGCTACTCAGCAGCTCCTTAATGGTTGCAGAAACTGTTTGCACTAGCTGGGAATGTCAGGGAAGGAAAATGCTGTACCCATTTGCAAATGCAGGAGAAATACTAGCTGGGAGGAAGCAACTGTCCACATCTGAACTAGGATGGGGTCCTGGATCTGATAGCTACATTCTTCTAAAATGCATCACCTAACAACGCTGGAGCTCAGGGCCTTTTGCCAACTGGAAGCAGCACCCCTTAAAAAATCCGAGGTGCACGTAGAGCTGCCTGCCCTTCACATGAGATCTCCAGCATGAAATGAGTGCAGAGGCATATCTTAGACTCTGTCTCCAACAATTGTCTTTTAGTCTAGTCTGTGAACCTCGTCTATTAGTTAAAAACAACAACAACAAACCAAACAAAACCAAGAGATAAAGACATTTCTCCTTCTGCCACCATCAAGGTGCTAGGCCATTGCCTATGTTCTCCGTGCTTTCAAAACAAACTCTCAGCATCCTTAAATTTCGTTACCCACTGTCTGACACCAACGCTAACCCTCATCTAAGGGTTCAAAAGCCCCTAAACCACACCTCACCGAGGACTGGCCCAGCACTTGGCACACGATAACTTGGAGTGTTGTAACATCACTGCCCGCTTCAAGGGCTTCTGCATTTCGAGTTGCAGCCCGCACTCTGTGCCACACTCTCTCCCCACCACAAAAGGTGAGAAGAAGCAGCGGAGAAAAGTTTCTAAGGCTCTACAAGAAAGAGAGAGTTAGAAAAGGCACCTGAAAAGAAGAAAAGAGCAGCAAAGTAAAGCCGCTGCTTCTCCCCTTGGCCCTCCTGTCCCCACCCCAGCACAAGGAAGCCCCGCGCCGGGAAGGAACCGCAGCGCGATCCTCCTGACAGATCAGAGTTTCTCTGGAGGCAGCAGAAGCAACTCAAAAGGAATGTAAATGATCTTTGACCAACGACTTTTGTCTAGTTGTGGTTTCTGGTACAGTATATGTGGTTTCTTGTTCGGTACGGTAATGAGCGTGTGTACAGCAAAGTGTTCAATGTGCACAGTGCTGAGAGATTAGAGAGTGAAGGATAGCATGGGACATGTCAATATGGATCTGCAATGATCAAAGGAGGCTGTCTCTTCTGGGCACAAGCCTGGGTTGGGTTACAGCAAAGGAAAAATGTGAAGTGCTTCTTAATGCGTCTTCTCTCTATTCTCTGCTCCAGGATCACCGTAAATGGAAGAACATCTTCTCCCCTAATAATCTATTTCCTGCATGCGGCTCCCCCAATAAATATATTAAAGTTTTGTTTGAAGTACACAGTTTGTTAGGAAAACAGACTTGCCATTGTTTAAAACAATAATAACCATGAGTGCTGTTTAAAAGCTGAAGTAAGGTTATGCGCATATCTTTGCTCTGACTAGTTATCAGCCATGGATCTTGTACTTAGGTAATTATTAGAGGTTTCTTTTTTAAAGGGATGATTTACTTACCCTATATCCTTGCCAGACTTTCTTTTTTTTTTTTTTAAATATTTGAATTTTACACATTAAGTAGGGCATGCTCATTTCTCTTCTGCCTCTGCCCTCTTTTGAGTTACGAATCCCTTCAGTGAGTAATGAGCAGTTGGCAACTTTTATGCATAAGAAAGAAGATACAATGAATTCCAAATACACTACATGGATGCTCCTTTTCCTACATAAAAAGTATAATATTTTTATGAATTGGGCCCACAATGATCTGGCATTAAATCACTGCCTCCTTCCTTCTCTGTGCTCTGACTATTTATGCTCAGGGGACATGCAGTCGCAATGTGTTATAAATTCAACAGAATTACTAATTAAAAAACCTACTGTACAAAAATAGAACAAAGGGTGGAATTAGAGCCAACAGGAGCCGAGCCAGTGTAGTGGTCCCGAGGAAACGGTCTGGACTGGAAGGCAGGTGATCTGATCCTCATCTGGGATTAACTAACATAGCTCTCCTGCTCCAGATGATTTACTGCGCCGTGAACGCAGCCCCTCCGCAGACTTTGGGCGGTGGGCGCCAGCAGGGCTCCTCGCCTCCTGCTTCCCCTTCTCTCCCCAGGGGGGACGAGCAGCTCCCATTGGCGCCGCAAGAACGAGAGCCCGTAGGAAATGAGCAGCACTTCTGGCCTTGCTCAGCGGCTCGGCAGGGCTTGGAAGGGCCGCAGAGGATTTTCACTGATGGGAAGGTTTTGCACCACTCAAGAGCCAGCAGTCATGCTGGGAATCGCGCTGCTGGGCACTGAGCTGAGTCTCTGCAGCACTGCAGGAGGGAGGCCCAGCTAACACAGGCTTCAGGGAAAGGAGCCTTCAAACAAGCAGTTTTTTTGGGTCTCAGCAAGAAAAGGATTTGATAGGGGTGCTCTTTCCCTGCTAGCTTTCCTAATCATCTACTCTGACTGGAGGTGTTCAGTATTAGGGTAAAACACCAACTCTAGAAAAGTAAAATACACAAAGATACACTCAGCGGTACACTTTGTAGGAGATAAGCTCATGCTTCTTCCCCACTTCTAAGCGTTACAAGGTGTCCTGTGAACAGAAACAATAAAGGCTGAAAGACGCCTGCAAGTTGGCTGCTATGTCCCTCGAAACAGCACACCCTGCATACTGCCCATGGACAGGTGCTGAGCTGGACAGTGGGTTGGAGAAAAGTAACTTATGCCTTTCTTCTGCCAAGTGTCTTTAAAAATAATTACATGGCAGCGATATTTACTCAGAAGTGTTGCTGGGATGCTCTGAGCTTCAATGGAACCAGGAAAAATACCTTATTAGAAACTGAGAAAGGAAAACAATTCTCATTCATCTTGCAACTCTCTCTGCATGGCCAAACCTCTCGCCCTTGTTTCTCGGCTGGCTTCAGCGGGTCTTCTGCAGGCGGAACCCCCTCTCTGCACTGGGGAGAGGGGTGAATGAAATGACTACAGCAGCTCTCAGGAGAGGGAGAGAGCGTGGGTTGCGTAGGGACAAATATAATTGTCACAAGCTATAAGAACTAACAACTGTTGCCTCACTGCAAAAATAAGACAGCTAGCATCAGCTCTGGCTGACAGAAAAGGATAGAGGAGTTATTGTCCCATGCTGTCTGTCCCACCCTTCCTACAGCAGCAGCCAAAGCACTTCTGCATCATGGCTTAGCCTCTGAACTACCGTGCAGGTTAACCATAAACAATTTCAGCCCACTTTAAACCCCTGTGCAGTAGGAATCAGTGGCTTAGCAGCTAATTCACAAATGGCTGAGTTGACCATGCAGTGGGGACACAGCAGATAGCTGAGGGCAGTGACCCCATCACTCAACTTCGGTTAATCTGTCCCCATTTGCCAGAGCCAGGAAAGAAGACAAAAAAGAAAGGGCTACTGTCTGGTGTCCCTTGCGATTCAGCATCACGCATTCAAAAATAACAAGTCCCCCAGAATCAGAAGATGAGTTCAAAGTTGCAAAATCAAAAAGCATTTCTGGATCTCAGCTAAGTGCTGTAACCCCACAGGGTTTCTGTACTGAGGGGTTTTGCTATGACTCTGAACCAAAAGCCCACACTCTGCCAGAACTGCCTGCCTTGCCATGTAGCTTAGCTTTCAGCAGAGGAGATGCCACTGAAGCAAAGCAGCACAGATCATACCCGAGTGATTGTTATGTGGTACATACACCACCCATCTCTCTCACTGCAAAAAAGTTTCACTTACAGTTTGAATTCATCTTTTTCCCTTTTTTTTTTCCCCCCTGCAAGTTCAGTCCAGAAATCTAATATACTGTGACAGCAGTGACTGGATAAAACCACGTCAGATGTACAACAAGAAGCATACAGGCACAGATCTTCGGTACACAGAAATGTGCAGCTCATCTGGAAGTGACTCTGGTACCCTGCAAATGGAGCTGTGAGCCCTTCCCAAACGGACAATAAAACAAGTAACGGTGCACTACAAGGGGGCAGAAGGAAGGCAGCTTGACTGCCCTTCCCTGCTTGACCACCCCAAAATTTCAAACTGTCTCAGAGGAAGAGGTTTAAACCATATTAGGGAGTCACTTTCTAGGAAATTACTGCCCATGATTCCATTAACAATACTATAGCTTTACCATTTAAATTGCTAACCTGTCATCAACTTCTATACTCTGTTATCACACACAAGTCAGTTGCTGTAGCACAGATGAGCTTCACAAGCTTTTATTGTTTCACAGGCTCTCCTTGCACCTCCCCAGCCTGTGGACAAAAGCCTGGCCACCAAGAAGCTGCTCAAAGTCCCTGTGCACTCCGCAGTTAGGAGAATTATGCCCCTAAAAACCCATCAGCAGAGCTTGGGAAAGCCAGACAGCAGGACTCAGGTCGGTGTTGTTGGCTGAGATGTCAGCCCTGTTAAGGAGGAAAATAACACTCAGTGTGAGTAAAAGTGGCACCGTCTGGTCCAAAGCGAAGAGACCTTTGCAGCATGCCCTGAAGGTCAAACCCTGTTGGACTCCGAATCAGAAAATGCTGTAGCACACGGAGCTGTAACTGGAGAGCACTCTGGTGAATCCCTCCATCGGGTGCAGCTCCAAGATCTGCAGCCAACAGCCCTAATTGAGGATTTATTTAGGCAGCCACTGGTCTTCTGCAGTGACGAGAGGTGTCAGGTTTTTGAAGGAATAAGCTCTCTCTTCTCCCCATTGTGACCAGCAGCTACTCAAATCTCCAGCATTTATTCAAGCGACCAGCCTTCAGTAGCAAATGGCTTGAGTTTTGATGTTTAATGTTGCAGGGATAACAGTAGGCAGCTTTTCTTGTTTTCAGCTCTTTTAGCACACTGTTTTGCCTAAAGCAAAATATGGTTTCAAGCAGCCTCACTCCGCCGGTACTTTCTCCTTGCCTCAGCTAACAGCACTTGTGTATGTATTAAAGATGCTGCAGCAGAAGTTGATGCTACAGGGCTTGATCACTTATTTCAGATAGTCAGCAATCCAACTTTTTTAAAGCACGGTCCTTATATAAAAGAATCATTTGTTCCCTTTTTTTTTTTTTTTTTTTGGTTTTACTACTCAATTTCAAAGCTTGCAAAAACCTGGGGGAGGGGAGAGCCAAGCACTTAATTGAGACATCACCATAAGGTGACATTTTACCAAGTCTGTCAATATGCCTCCTTAAAGAGACACCGCCATATTACTTTAAGTGACTGGGTTTGCCGAGATTTCTTTAAGGTTGACTTAAATGTCAGATGCCATTAGCTCTGGAAGTTCAAACGGTCTACCACTGCGAGCATCTTGTGCAGTGAAGGTTGAAAGGGTCGCAGGTAAGCAAAGCCATGCTGAAACACTGCTTACAATGCACATGTAGGAAGTAGCTCCACAGTGAAAAGCAGAAGCCAAAGCATTACAATGTGGAATTTACAGTAATGTCTTCCCAAATACTACACTGGGTTAAATTAGTACCTCTGCAGCATCTAGCTTCCTAGCTGAAGTCTTGCTGCTCTCCTCATCTACATGTAAGGGGCAAATATGTTTGCATGAAAACTTCAGCACATTTGTGTGTCTTTGAGGACAAGAAAAGTGAGCTATTGATTACCAATTGACAAATGCAATAGAAATGTTATATGGGCCAAGAAAGACCCATACATAATTTATAGCTGTGCCAAATATGAGTGACAGCAAACAGCAGGAGGCTTGAGCAAAGTATTGATTACTTTAAAAAAC
Source organism: Anser brachyrhynchus (assembly GCF_964034855.1). Taxonomy (NCBI): domain Eukaryota; kingdom Metazoa; phylum Chordata; class Aves; order Anseriformes; family Anatidae; genus Anser; species Anser brachyrhynchus. The sequence continues at coordinate 15,595,298 of NC_137707.1, read as the reverse complement.
TGAGAAAGGCGCCGTGCTGAGGACTGGGAGGATAAAGAGGAGAGGCAACAAGCAGAGAAAACAGGAGCAAAGCCATTAAGGACGTTGTGCTACCAGACACTGCCAGACTAGGAAACTGAGGAGACAGTCAGGTGGAGAGCGCTGCTCCCTCCTTTCCAATCAATAATACCATGTCAAAACATAAAATGCATGCTTTTGCTCTTAAGTAAAATGTGTCTAAGATTTTTAAAAGCATTGATTCAAGATGGATCAATGAAAATCTAGGCGTATTTTCCTGTGCAAAAAGGGGGTAATAACACTTTGCAGATAATCACACAACAGAAGAGATTTCCAATGCTGGTTATAAATGTCCTATTTATATTACAATCTTTTTGTCAGTAAAGGTTAAGAGTAGTAGGTCAAGGAGTCTCGCATTGTTTCAGAAGGGAACACAGAAATGTAAATGCAGGAGCGTGGGATTCTTTACGAGATGAGTATAAGGACTAGACTGATCTTGAGCAGGAGAGGCTACGGAACGCAGAGCATCTCAAAATACCTTCACAGCTTCACTTCTGAGAGCTTCCAGGTGCTTTTTCTCTAGCAGGTTCAAAACCCAGACTCAAGAGCAATGCTCACCTGAGCAGCAATGAATGAATGAGCGCTTCAGGGCCTCTTCCTATGGGTACTGGATTTCTTCTGCAGCTGCTCTGCTGCGAAGTCCTGGCAAGGCTGGGGCTGGTGTTGAAAAGATTCCACCCTTGCAAGCACTCCAGCAAAATTTGTACTAGCAGTTCTCACATCCCAGAAGTAGTTTTGGTGGTAGAGTATACAATGGTCCTCTAATTAAGCAAGCTATGTGAGGATAATTACAGCTACAATTAGACTTTTGCCTAACAAGGTTTTGGCCAGCATAGAAACAGCATTAAAGACGAAACAAAAAACACATTTATAATTGGCATCATCTTACCAGTATGGAGAAAGAGGGCTATAAGAGAAAGTAAAAAGTGGATCTAGACTCCTAACTGCCCACCTCTCCCTCCGAGAGAACCCAGATCTCCTTTCTGAGGATGAGGGCAAAGCTAAGTGAACGAGACATGCACTGTCTCTTTGTGGGATTGTGGGATCACCACATGGCTGACACAAGCAAGTCCAGGAGGTTCATAAAGCACCTAGATGATAACTTCTTGGTGCAGGTGCTAAGAGAGCCAACTAGGAAAGGCGCCCTCCTAGATCTGTTGCTGGAGAACAGAGAGGGTCTTGTGGGAGACGTGGCAATTGGCGGCCGTCTCGGTCATAGTGACCATGAAGTGGTTGAGTTTAGAATTTATGGTGACAGAAGGAAAACTGTCACCAAAACTTCAGCCCTGGATATGGGGAAAGCAGACTTCAGGCTGCTCAGGGAACTAGTCAGCAAGGTCCCCTGGGAAACTGCTTTTGAAGGCATTGGTGTCCATCAGTGCTGGTCCATCTTTAAGCACTGCCTACTAAAAGCACAAGATCAGGCGATTCCAAAATATTGGAAGTCAGGCAGGTGGGGCAGAAGGCCTGCCTGGCTGACCAGGGATCTTCTACTGGAGCTTAAGCAAAAAAAGAAAGTGTACGGCTGCTGGAAGGAGGGTCAGGCGACGAGGAAGGAATACAGGGATGCTGTTTGTGTTTGTAGGGAGAAAATTCGTGTGGCCAAAGCCCAACTAGAGTTGAAGCTGGCCATGTCTGTGGGAGACAATAAAAAAGTTTTTTTTAGATATGTGAACAGAAAAAGGAGAACCGAAGGAAACATAGGTCCGCTACTAGATGGGGAGGGTCTCCTCACAGGCAATGACATAGGCAAAGCAGAGACGTTTAATGCCTTCTTTGCCTCTGTCTTCAACGCTGATGATGGGCTTCGGGACCCAGGGTACCCTGAGCTGGAGGACCATGACGGTGGGAATGACAAACTCCCAACCGACCCTGAACGTGTGCGGGAATTGCTGCTCCACCTGGATCCATACAAGTCCATGGGTCTGGATGGGATTCATCCCAGGGTGCTTAAAGAGCTGGTTGACGTCATCGCGGGACCTCTCTCAATTATTTTTCAACAATCTTGGGAATCTGGAGAGGTCCCATTGGACTGGAAGCTGGCAGATGTTGTGCTAATTTTCAAGAAGGGTAAGAAAGAAGACCCTAGCAATTACAGGCCTGTCAGTCTCACGTCAGTGCCTGGTAAAATTATGGAGAAGATGGTTCTCGAACTTATTGAGGTGCACCTGGGGGACAATGCAGTCATTGGTCCCAGCCAACATGGGTTCATGAGGGGTAGGTCCTGCCTAACAAATTTGATTTCTTTTTATGATAAGATCACCCATCTAGTCGATCAAGGGAAACCAGCTGATGTGATCTTTACAGACTTCAGCAAAGCTTTTGACACGGTTTCCCATAGGATCCTACTGGACAAAATGTCTAGCATACAGCTAAACAAAAACATCATACAATGGGTGAGCAATTGGCTGACAGGCAGGGCTCAAAGGGTTGTGGTAAATGGGGCCACATCTGGCTGGCGGATGGTCACTAGTGGGGTCCCTCAAGGCTCCATTTTAGGGCAAGTCCTCTTCAATGTTTTTATAAATGATTTGGATGTAGGACTAGAAGGTGTTCTGAGCAAATTTGCCAACGACACTAAACTTGGAGGAGCTGTGGACTCGGATGACGGTGGAAAGGCCTTGCAGAGAGATCTGGACAGATTGGAGAGCTGGGCAATCACCAGCCACATGAAGTTTAACAAGTGCAAGTGCCGGGTCCTGCACCTGGGATGGGGCAACCCTGGCTATACGTACAGACTGGGCGACGAGACGCTGGAGAGCAGCCCCGCAGAGAGGGATCTGGGGGTTGTGGTTGACAGCAAGTTGAATATGAGCCAGCAGTGTGCCCTGGCAGCCAGGAGGGCCAGTCGTATCCTGGGGTGCAGCAAGCACGGCATTGCTAGTCGGTCGAGGGAAGTGATTGTCCTGCTCTACTCTGCGCTGGTGCGGCCTCACCTCGAGTGCTGTGTGCAGTTCTGGGCACCACAGTACAAAAAGGACATTAAACTGTTGGAGAGTGTCCAGAGGAGGGCGACGAAGATGGTGAAGGGCCTAGAGGGTAAGACATATGAGGAGCAGCTGAGGTCACTGGGCCTGTTCAGCCTGGAGAAGAGGAGGCTGAGGGGGGACCTCATCGCAGTCTACACTTCCTCGCGAGGGGGAGTGGAGGGGCAGATGACCTATTCTCTGTTATCACCAGTGACAGGACCCGTGGGAACGGTGTGAAGCTGAGGCAGGGGAAATTTAGGCTAGACATCAGGAAGAGGTTCTTCACCGAGAGGGTGGTCGCACACTGGAACAGGCTCCCCAGTGAAGTAGTCACTGCACCGAGCCTGTCTGAATTTAAGAAGCGGTTGGACTGTGCACTTAGTCACATGGTCTAAACATTTGGGCAGACCTGTGCGGTGCCAGGAGTTGGACTTGGTGATCCTTATGGGTCCCTTCCAACTCGGGATATTCTATGATTCTATGATTTCAAATGCCCAAAGGGCAAGAGAAAAAGGAGAACGAGACCTGCAGCTGGCGATGTGAAGGACCCCTTGGTGATGGATCTCCCTACCCTTGGGAAGCAGCCCCGGTACCTGCATGGCACACTGCAGTGCTAGGCGAGTGTACCAGAGCTGGGTATTTTTGGTTACTGCAAAGACAGTGATGCTGCTCCTGGGTCCTGGGCTGGCCCAGGATTCCCTGTGCTGACCTGCACTGTGTTAAATGCTCAAAAGAAATAGTTGTGCTGCTGGTTGCAAAGCAGGGCACTGGGACTATAAGAATCACACAGCTTGCACTGGGGGTTCTTCCTTTGAACTATCAGGAAACCAATTTTGGCCTTTGCATGTTAGACTGGAACACTGAGATGGGACACCATGGCAAAGGAAAACTAAACATCCTTCTTACTTCACCAAAACAAAAAACCTTGAGATATTTCAGAAGAACACAAATTCCAGTGACATTACAGCAAATCTCATCCTTAATTACAGATTCTTCAGCAAGCACAGCCATATTTTTTTTTTTAAGTAGGTGATTTTTTAAGAGGTATCCCACTGATATAGGTGAATGGCATAAGAGGAAGGAGAAGAACTGTCCACGACCCACTTGAGCAGCAGTATGTACCCAAGTTACCCAAACAGATGTAGAAATAACTTTCTTACAGCACCTAAGCGTATTTTCTCTCTCATTCAAAGGCACAATATTTCCCTAACGATGCAATGTTTCACTGTCCCGAGCATTTACATGCCCCTGAAGTTCTAGCACCGATGCAATAATTCCTTGGCATCAATAAAATATATTCCCTTTGCGAACTCCTGCTGTTCCCCTCGTCATCGGTAAAAACTGAAAAGCCTTACAAAAATAATTATTTTGCTGCACACTGTTTTTCATTTTTGATAGAATCTTAACCGCAGACTTCTCTGAATGCACATCTAAGAAAAACCTTGTCATTATTTTCACTGACCTGAGTAATTAGGTACGAGTCAGAGCCCCCTGCTTCCCAACTGGCAAGAAGTACTGCACCAAGCACGCTCAGCCAGTCTTCCCTCAAGCGGCCGAGCAGCACAGGCTACAGACAGGAGAAAAAGAGAGAAGCACTGCAGAAAGCGAGTGCCATCAGCTAACGGGCTGCAGCTGGAGCACCAGTATGGGGACAAACAGCGTACGATGGCCCAAGAGGTGGCCCCTCTGGAGAAGACCAAGTCCAGAGGGTTTGAAGTGTGCCACGTATGCCAGCTCTCCTCCTGTGCTCACCGTGATCACCCAGGGCTCATGCTCCCTTGGGATTTCCTCTGAAAGAAATCTGGCCTCCTCTCCTCAATTCTTATGCTGGTGTTATGAAAACGCCATTTACCTCTTCCCTTTGCGGGTCTGTGGAGGCGATCAATCAGGCAGTTTATATACCCTGCTGTCTGTAATCTCCCCAGCTAATTAGCTCCCAAACAGGCATTGCGCAGGCAGAGCAGATCCCCCAGCCTCACTGGTGAGAACAGCAGGCGGGAGAACAGCTCCGCACACTGCCGTTCCCCGCGCGGCCCTTCGCTAAAACTGCTTGTGACACTAATTGATCGGTGCCAGTTGCGTGCGGTGGTGGCTGGGATGCACACAACCCACAGGGAAGCTGTTCAAAGCCGCGGTAATGAGTAACCTATTGCTGCCTGAAAGCACAACGATGGGCTTTGAATTCTGCTGGTACCTGGGATAGCCAGACCTCTGTCCCCTCCCAGTGTTGGAGAGATGAATCCCATTTAACCTATTGGAATTTGATGGTAGCGACCTGGGGACAAAAAGGAGACAACTTGCCTCAAGCTAGCCGGTGTCCAAGGTATGGCAGAGGGGCTTCGGGGGGTGCTGCCAGCCTGTACCTTGCACCTTCTGCCCTGCCAGCAACATCACCCCATGCGCAAAAGCCTGTGTAGCCAGGGAGCTCACATCAGCCCCCAGTAGCAGGAAACGGCAGGGCATGCACAGGGCTTCCTTCATCCCAGTGACCTCAGGCCAAAACAGCCGCCCTTCTGGCGCCTGCCCTGCCAACAGCAGGTACACCAGGCTGCTCCCAGGGGGTGCTGAGGGCTGGTGCAGGCTGCCCAGCATCAGGGGACAGGGGAAAAGCTGCTGCTGTCATGAGTTCCTCGGGAATTCCTGGAAAAAAGTGGTAAACTGAAAAAGTGGAGAAAACTAAATCAGACGGAGAGAGTATCATGGGTGCTGCTCCCTTCTGTTCATCACTGCTCACCATTTGCCATCATGCTCGGAGCTGATGCAGCTTTCTCAAGCAGTATGTGGCTCTGCTAAATGATTTATACAGCATGTGTTGCAGCAGGCATTGACATTATAAAAAACTGCTCTGCAAACTAGCACAGTAATTAAAAATAGAAACAAAAATATATGACACCGCAATCTACAAATGAACCAGCCCACCAGTGTCCTAAAACACCTGCATCACTCTGGATACCTCCAACAAACACTTCAAAGTATCATTTCAGGAATTACTGCTTTGGGGAGGGAGAGGTCTATGATTCTGGGAAGCTTTGCAGTGTCACCACCAGAGCAAGAGAGAAGTTGAATCACGTGCAAGAAAATATCAGCATCTCTACTGCAGCAAATGCCTCCACACAGAAAGTGTTTGTGTCTTTTCTTGCCCTGCCTTGGCAAAAGCTCAGCATTAAAATAAACACCAATTTTAGCTTAGAAATTTCCTTGGAATGACAGAGTCCACACCAAGCTCTATGCCAGTAAATGGGACAGCTACTTCAACAACATCCTAATTTGTTCCAAGAACGAATAATTTGGCCACTTAATTCTACTAGTGGCTAATACAAATAACTAATACTCACTATAATAAGGAACTGCTGTCTTGCTTCAGCACCTACGCGCACAGGAAGATAAGTCTGAGTTCTGGCCAAGTTCTCAGTCTAGAGGACGCACATAAAGCCGGTCCCTCGTGTTCCCCATACTCAGAGGGTCCGTGCAGACAGAGCCTGCCAGCTGAGGCAGCTCAAGCCATGGGGACTGTCAGGACCCACAGAGAGCTAGCCCAGAGCTGAGACACCCCAGATGTATTCACATTGTCCCCCAAACCCGCTTTCTGCTCCCACCAGAGCAGGTCGCATGAGGCCTCTGCTGCCTCCCAGAAACCACCAATTCCTTCTGTGCAGAGGAAGCCTCAGTGAGCGTGGAGCAGGAGCTGTAAGATACGCTAAACAGGTTACATCTGAGCTCAGCATGGTGCCGTTTGCTTCTGAATGCGATTCAACCCGGTGGCTTTCATCTAGAAAGCCCTCCAGGTCCTCTTGGCTCCCTCAGAATCTGATCTGCTCGATAGCAGACATCAGCGCCCACATCCTTGCAAGGAGCCCTGGCACTTCTGTTAGCAACCCGCGGCAGCAGCCGGGGGACAGGCTGCTGGAGGACAGCAGCAAAGCCTTCCCATCGCTTGTTTCACCGCAGACTGCCCGGCCTTCGCTGGCAGTGGGCGTCAGGACCAAAGAGCCAGCGCCCTCCCTAGGATCACTGGGACAATTTAATGAGACTTTGACCTTCTGCCTCTGATGCAGCTACTGAAGCGCCTCTATAGAATGCATATTCTTGTTAATTGCTGCAAGCATTTTGTATTTACTTCTGTGAATACCTACAATGCTGCTGGAGGGTTAAAAATGCACTGTCAACATTAGGCATGAGCTGTCAGACACTAGTTGGAAACACATTTCGTTTTCGTATCAGTTGAACGTGTACCTTAGTAATATTTAAGTTTCCTGCCCATCCTTGCAGCATATCAAATGTTGACAAGATTCACACAAGTCAAAGAGGTAATGAATACTGGTCCTCTTCCCCTGATAGGGCAGCAGGACGACAAAGTGCAGCTTAGAGAATCACTGCAAAAGGACGGGCGCACTGGATGCACAGGGCAATAAGAAATCTGGATCTTATTTCTGCCCAGCGGATGTTCTGCTGATAGCAAAGCAATGGGCAGCCATTTTACCAGCCATTGCTTCTGTTTCCCCTTTTTTGACACTTTTCAAACTAAGCTTTTTCTCCCTTTTGGGTTATGTTTTTCCCTCTGCTTTGAGGCTCAGTTCATCAGAGTGCCAAAGCCATTTGGGACCTTGCTGTACTACTGTAACGAACCCAGTCAGACAGGAAGCAAAAAGTTCGGCGCTCCGAGAACACATGTTCTTCAGACTTCAGAGCTTGGAAAGGCACTAACAGTAAAGCTGTTGAATAACTTATTTAAGACTCAGATGGAAAACAGAAACTTCCATAACCACAAGTTGTACAAGACAATACACACAACCCATTGAATTGAAAAAATATACTGTCTTTATTAGTTTAATGATGATTTAGAAAAGCAGATGTTCCAGAGCCCACCAAACATTTTACTGCCACTTCTATTTATTTATACACAGCTTTAATGGTGTCGTGCTGTATTCTCGATTTTTTGTCCTTCACTAATTTCTATTCCTGTTACTGCATTAATCACTGTAGGTAGATTTAGGATTGGTATCTCTCTGGTTAAACTGCTCTGGGTTTGATTTCTATAAGAGGAGCTTTAAGAAAAAAATCCATTCTGGAAATAGCATCACAACAGTGCTCTCCGTAAGCATCCCCAGAATTATTCTGCCTGTTATTTAATTAGCTCAGACAAAGGTTGCAGAGTGCACAGAAATCTATCAAGGGATCTGCAGTAATATTTGGAGATCATTTCTTTTACTGCTTTATCATTAAAGTTTTATGTACTCTAGCAATTGATAGAAGCAATAAAACATTTCTGAAAAAATACAGAAGAAGAAACAAAAAGTAATATACATGAAATAAACCCTTCTCAGCTTAAATTCTGCTAGCACTGCACCCACGGCATCATTTAACAGTTTGCTAGGTCTGGTGTACAGACTATACTTCACTGGATCATGACAAAATACTTAGATCTACACACATTTCCTCTATTTATCCCGGCTGGAAAATCTAAATAGAGCTGTTTGAGTGAGAGTGAATGTATCGCTGTTTAGTTTACAAAAACTGTATCTTTGTGCTTCTCAAGAGATTCTCTGAACATGAGTCTGGACTGTTACATAAAATAAATACAAATATTTCAGAAAGAGACATTGCAATTCAAGAAACAGTTATGGTTGTGCTTGTGTGTGGGTAAAGTTATCAGCTGAAATATTTCTGCATTATACACATTTCAAAGGACCTGAACAGAAATCCTGATTATGGTGAAAAGCTAGGTTTGTCATTGCTTAACAGACATTCAAAATTCAAGTCTTTTTGCAGGATTCCTCTGCAATACTCGCAGTAAAGAAAACAGAAAGAAGATGCATCATCTTAATGGCACCTCTCTCGCTTTGAATGCAGTAGAAAACACCATAACAGCGACCACTGGGGTAGTTAAATGATTCATTTCTTTTTAAAAATGAGTCTCTTCAGGGAAGAGAACGGTACCAGGTGAACGAGAAGTCAATCTGATCAGTAGGATCTTCATTTCCAGTCTAGCACACCCCAGAGAGGGCCCAGCTTAGTTCTTAGTTCCTAGGCTAAGTTCCCAGCTAGAAAAGGTCCATCAACCTTTTTTTTTACCCCATAAATTGGATTTGATGTAATCAAAATACTATAAATACAGAACCCAGCCTGGCCCTTTTAAGGAGACATACGTCTTAAATCATTTGATTTTTAAGGATATGGTTGAGTGATATGACATGCTAAGCTGAGCATCATCAAATGATGTGCTGATAAGCTAGTTCAGAAACTTTTGTCAGTAAGTATCCATGCTTTAAAAGGAGCTCAAATACCAACATCAAGCACAGCAGCCACGATGCATGAATGACGAAACAAGCAAATTTTGTTGCCCTGAGAAGTCAAAAGCCATTCTGCAGCCACGGCAGGAAAAGCAGGAAAACTCAAACAATGCATAACCATAATTAAGGCAATTAATTGTAGGCATGTGAGCGCTGCTGTTGCATCAGCAAACAATTCCATGATTTTGAAAGACAGCAGGGACAGAACGAACCCCTTGTCGAGACTTCTTAAAGAGAACATATATGAGAATAATTGGTGAATTCTCAGCACCTACAATTAGCAGCCTCAGTAACGCTCAGGACTTTCTCATGCTTATTTCAATGCCAAGTCCCTGATTACAGCCAGTATCCTCACTCTCACACGTAAATCAAAGGGCAGTATGTATACATACAAAGTGAGCCCTCCACGCTGCCTTTGACATCAATGCTACTTTTATTACATATTCAGACTTTTTTTTTTTTTAAAAAAAAAAAAAAACAACTAGAAGCCAGCTGTTGAAATCTGGACTCAATTCATCTAAAGTGTGAAAGATCATGTCAAGTGCAGGCAATGACTCACACCAGGAAGAAGGACACTTTGTGATTTCCCAACTATCTGATCAACTATGGTTTTAGGCAAATGACTAATGTTAGATATTGGATTATGTATTTTTGAAAGTGTGCCATAACCAAGCATAGCTAGAAACTGAGCACACAGCTGAGTAAGGACATATGGAAAAGGTCTTTGTGCTTGTCCTTTCCAGAAAAATCATAGCTGAAGAACATGGAAGTGAATGAGACAATGTTTTTTTCCGTGGAATCTCTTCACATTTGGTAAAAACAAAACAAAACAAAACAAAAAAAAACTCCTACCTTTCATGACATCCAGCAATGGGGCTTGTGAGTGCTTTTGATTTCTTTTTAAAAGCTACTTCAAGGGAAGAACATGAATTCATATGCAACAGAGCAGAAAAAGGAGAATTCACTTTTTGGTACAGCTGCCACCTCTGATGGGGAAGCCTGGCGATGGGGCCATTAGGACACCTGGGTTACTTTCCCATTTCATCACTTTTCTGTTGCGTACAGCACAACCTGCACACAAGTTTTGTGTACAGCCTTAGGCAACTCCTTGTGCTCCCCTGTGCCTTTACTGCCATCTATATCTTGAGAATGATAGCACTCTGCTTTGTCACAGAGATGTCATAAATCCATTAAAGACAGAGATGCATTTGTTTACCAGAGAAAGAAAGAAGATGAGAGCACAGTTGAAGGATACAGAAACTTTTTTTTTTTCTGCACTAATACCAGGGCTCTGTGGAAAGGAGCAAGCGATCAGAAATCGTCCAGACTAAAGGTATCTTTTTGCGCAAGGTGAGATGACCTAAATTTCTTCAATTTTCTGTATATAAAAATAAAACCCTGCCTAACTCAAAACATTGCAGTATACACCAAGAGACCATAGCCATACTTCGGCTAACACAGGCAAAGCAGCCACCTCCAAGAGAAAGGACAGCACCACGTTCCCGGAGCTCAGCTTTTCTTGTAGCCCGGCGAAATATTTTAAGGTTCACTTAATTCACAGCAAAATACCTTCACTGACTCAGAGGGCTCGAGGCACTGCAGTCACAGTATTTCCTGTTGTAAATTTGCAGTGCAGATAATTTAGCCTCTCCCCAGTTTTCAAGTGTTAATATCCATGTGCCAAAATAAAGCAGATGTAAGAGACCAACGAAAACATTGGTATAGGAAAGCAGCAGTAAGGAGTTTACAAGCAAATAAAATAATCTGATCCCTGCGTATCTATGTGCTCTTGCATCTGTACTTTATTTATCTGTAACTCTTCAGAATTGTAGGAAAAAATATTGGCTAGGTCTAGTTGGAGGGACTGGTTTATCTCTGCTCCTGACCCTTTAATTTGTCATCTAGCCAGAATCCCCTCAGTGAGAATGTTTCTGGCACTCCAAGGCTGCAGTTAACTTAATAAGGAATGTAAGCACAGTTAGATAAATTAATTTCAAGGTCAAGCACAGTGACAATGGAAAATGAATGCAAGTGGCAGGTAATAGAGGAAAATTCACATGCATACTGATACACTGTTAAAGGCAGATGTTACTAGATAATTTAATCTCAAATGTAACGGATGTTTTCAGTTGCCCTTTTCCATTAAAAGAATTGTAGCAGATGCAAAAATCAAAGATTATTCAAAGAATTAAGATATGAAAAGCATGTTAGATCACTAAACTCCAATTAGTTAAATTAAATTGTATACCATTATCTACCTGTAGCTTTATTGGTAGCCAGCATTAGCACTCAGCTTGAGCAATAATAAAATTAGAGAATAACACTTTAATTGAATTGCACTTAAAAGGATCATGCTGACAAATGTGATTGTATCTGGCTGTAATGCACACCTTTTCCAACGATCATTAAATCCAATGAAATGAAAGTCACAGGATCTTGACAGCTCTCTGAAATAATCTGTGAACCATGCTGTATCTCGCAGTTCCTAATCAATTTAGAGAAGCCTCATTAAGGCTCTGCAACTAAAGAACACTTAAAAATCAAAACAAATTACAACATGTTATGGATAACTAGCTAATCATATCGATACAACAAGGATGTATTGTGTTGCAACAATTCATTTCCTTTGTAAGAAGCGTTTGCCATGGATAATTTAGGAATTGTTATTCATAACTGTGATCAGCTAGCCCTAATGTCAAGTTTTTTTTATCTTTGCTCATAATAAACATTTCTTATGCTGCGTCTGCACTGTATTCTAGATCTGATACTGGACTCTATGATTGCATGCATGTTAATTATTTGTGTGTCTGTCTATATATTTGTTTCTCTCCTTTGCTGTTTTTGCATCTCTCTTGAGCATGCAGGAACAATGATGTGTGATTCTGGGAACAAATTAGATATTATCAGATGCCCATGTGAATATTTCTTGGCAATTTTTGTTCCCCATGAGTAAGTACTTTGTTGCTGGCTTATTTAACAGCCTATAACTCACCCTCACTCTCTCCTACCTTCGGTGGCTGTTTCCTTTTTATATGGCAGCTAATACAAAATAGTGTACCTTGATGTAACGCTTACACATAAGCAATTTGAGCTGGGTAATTTAGCAGATTAATGAGACCAGCAAACAGGCATTTAAAACTGAGGTATATCTGTGGCACTCATTCTTGATCTACTTAGTCAACATGGACTTGGCCAGTCACCTTTCCCAGTGGAGTCTTCCCAAACACATGATAAATCACTCTTACTCAAGTATTTCTTTTTAAAGATTCCCCCTCAGTCTTAGTTGATAAAAGTCCCAGGCATCAGACGGAGTGCAAGGAACCAGATACAAGCTCTTTTCCTTCAACATGGACATTATATTTAGTCAGTTACTCTTGCTGTTGATTAATGTTCCTTTAGCTTTGAGCCTTTGAGGGATTGTTATAGTGTGACTTCTGCTCTCAACAAAGCATAAAATTGGATATAACACTAAGGAGCCGCCATATAATGCCATTCTGTTTTCTGTCCACTGGACTGATTTGCATGGACCACTCCAGACCAACATGGGAACAGGGTTTAAAATGCAATAGCAGATTAAGACAGAATATGACACTGATGTTAAATACAATTTACAAAGCAGAGGTTAAGCTGTCTGAAGAAATATGGCTTTAATAAATACATGCTGTTTCTCCTGTTCTTTTTCTGCATGAAAAGCAGAGCAGGATTCCAGACACATATGGATTTCTACATACTATTTAAAACAGTTTTTAATGCTAGTATAGTATACAAAGTGGCTATTACACATGAAACATACTGCTCGGTTAAGGCACTGGTGAGTCCATAAACATTTGAGAGAGGGTCAGAGATTTAAATGTAAAGATAACAGATCCAAGAACTGAGCAGAGGTTTAACACCAATCAAAGTTAACATCATTGCCGTCATGGTAGTACCCAGAAGCCCAGCCATGCCAGAACTCTTTTGTACCTGGAAGAAAACAGAAACAAAAGACGACCCAAATATCTCCCGATACTCCTCCAGGAGCGTGAGGAGGCTTTGGACTACCAGAGATACCAGACGCCCTTAGCCCTATGGGCCTGAGCCAGCTCTGAGTGACACTTGCTGCCATAAGCCCTTCAGCAGGGGATGCACACGTGCCTTCACGCAGCGTGGGGAAGGTGAACCTTTAGAATGGGTGAACTCAGCACCTGAGTGTGTTTGTTCACCTGAGATATCCATGAAAACCATTTTCTTGGCTTCCCACACAGCTGCTGCAACTGCCTAACCTCCTCCAATGCACTACACACGTATAACCCATCAGATGCTGGACTGCTGGAAGTAAACGTCTGCCTATAAAAACTGAACCACCCGCTGGAACCAGGAGTCACTGGGCCAAACCCAGCTACTTGTGCCCTGCCTGCGACTGAGAGCAAACTGGGGAAAAGCTCAGCAATGGAAGGGCAGAAAATCTGCCTGCCATGTCAAGTATCCCTCCCCATTTTTGCTATATGGAGCACTCTTTACATAATCCAGCAATTAATTAGAAACAACTCACATTTGTGGTTCCCCTCGAGGCAATGAAAAACAGCTAATGTACATGTGCAATAGCTTTCCTTTTCACAAGAAATTTCATTAGGCTATTTCTGTGTTGAGCCAAAATACAGTGCATCAGACGGCAATAGCCCTGAGAGTGGCAAGATTGGACCCAGGAGTTGGAATCTGTTTATAAACAGGAATCCTGTCGATATTTCAAGACCTGTATTGGAGAGTGAATGATATTCAGGCCTGCCAGGAGTTATATCAAGAAAAAAGCAGCTGCCCCCCCTGATATTTGTCATCATCCCAGTCCCTGCTAGCACCAATCGGTGCCATGCACGCACCTCCCACGAGGCCATTCTCTGGCTGAACTTGATGCCAGTGACTTCACGTTTCTCCAAATCCAGCGAGGAGCCCACAGGCAGCACTAGGGTTGCTGAGAGGCTGTACAGTCTCTCTGCCCAAAGGAGATCTGTCCCTACCAAAGACCTGAGTTTCAGACATTCTTCTGTCCTTTTCAGGTGTACACGCGCCCTGGCAGCAGCCGTTCAGCAATGTGTGATGCACTGATGCAATACGCAACGCAGGAGAACTCAGCAGAGGTGCACGGTGCCTCTTCACATGATTTTAGCTTTCAAAAGGCCAAGCTGCAATGTCTGCTAGTCCTTGACTGCTGAACCACGCCACTTGCAAGCACAGGCAAAGTCTAAACATAAATCAAACCTTAGGTAACCAGTATTGCCAAACACAAATGTTCAGAAGCCTTAAATAATAATAAGCAAAAAGAAAGTTCTCTGGCATGTTTTTCTGCATTCTCACTGTCTGCTTTCTTAAAAGCACTCGGTGTATGCTCCAACTGCAATCTGAAATTTCCCTCTGCAGCTGTGAGGTCTAAAAACTTTTTGACCAATGGAAGGCGAGACTCTCACATTTTCGCATATTTCCAGAAGAAGAAGTGCTAAGAAAGCCACCACATGTTGTCAGATTGCTGATAAGATCACTGCAGCTGGCAGTACTAAAAATTAAGAGTTGCGATAGGAGCTAGGCCTCAGCTCTGCACCTGCATCTGGCTGACCCCGTGTGCTTACATCTCAGGAGATCAGACCAAGATGAGTCTCGCACACCAGGCGATGGGCTGTGTGCTCTCCATGCCCTCCGTGCAGGACACGGACATGCCACGTGGCAGGCTCCAGCCCGTTCGTAACACCCGCAGCCTAGCACAGAACTGCTCTGGACTGTTCACAACTTTTCCCTGAAAAACCCTCCCTACAAAGGGGATAAAATCCCATAGATTTGAAAAATAATCATATACATTTTTGATTTTCTGCAATTTCCTTCTCTCTCTCCCAACTCACTTTCAACCTATTCTAGCTCATGCCCATTGTCAGCACCCAATCACCATCTCTCTGGAGCTATTTTCCTGCCTAAATGATGCTGGAAAAATGTTAACAAGTTTTGTTTTTTTTTTTTGACGATCAGATTACAGTTCACTTGTGAATCAAAATTGCATTAAGGGTCTGATCCTGCCTCTCTTGAAATCAATTACAATTTCATTCAATGAAACCAAAAGGCTCTCTCTCGCTGAGCTGTAACTCCAAGTCTAGTGACCATTTATTATTCATAAGTACAGTCCGGGACAGGCTGATAAATGACCCCTAACCATCCCACTCAATTTCAAAAGGGGAAAGAACCAGAATGGACTGATTAATGGCTCCAGCAATCTCAAGTCTTGCTAACCTTACCTTTACAGGCATAGGGAGATGCCTGATGGGCGTAATATTTATATAACAAAGCAATTATCTTTGTAATATGGATTATTTCAGGACACATTCACTCTGGTTACATGTGGTTGGAGAACAGAGGGGGGCTGTGGAAGAAAGACATTATGTGACGGAGCATGTAAAATTGATGGATGGGCGTTTGTACTGTCCGGTTTGCTTACACAATGTAGGTGGAGATGCTCTGAATGACAAAGTGCGCCCGCCAGGATACAGGTAGCCTCTGGCACAGAGGCTGGGCCCAAAGGGAATTCACGTTCCTTTGACTTAAGCTTGCGATTGCATTAAAGAAGCAAGAAATTGTGAGATTGCTCACTGGGATACGAGAAGATGTGCTTAAAACACACATGTAGCAACTTGAAATAACTTGATCATCTATACCCTAATTAGCCAATAAAAATCTGGATCCAGAGTGTGCCTACCTGTCTGGATAGACGGTGAAATGTCCTGAACAAGGTTGAAGGAATCCAATAAAGCCACAAAATCACTAGTGAGAGGGCATAACTCAAAAAGACATGAATGCAGAAGTCAATGACTATGAGAAGCCTCAAGGGACACAAATGTGCTGCAAAGAGGAGATTACTAAATCCAGTAAAAGGGGGGCAAAACAAAGAAAAAGGAGCTCTGCTCTGTAGAGGACAGCAAAGCCCTACTGTTAGGAGCATGCAAAGAAGAATGAGCACTGAATGAAATGTAAGAGCTGAAACATCCCCTCAGATACTTGGCTGCAGAAGAAATGCCATTATAATTTGGCAGTATTTGGGTAGCGATATGGGGCAATGTCGGCTTTTGGCACGGACGAACTGATGTTCCCTCAGCAGCTGGTGGCAGAGGACAGCCCCATAGGGCGGCCGTTGCCCTGCTCCTCACACCACAGCATGGGCTGCGGGATGGATGTACACAGGGAGGGGGCTGTCTTTGCTTTCAAAAGTTTCCTATTCATTTTGCCTGTGCTACCTGAAAAAGCTCTCAGCTGGCTCTGAGAAGCAGAAGATGGTGCCCTCTCCTACAGGATGTTCTCTCCGTAGGGAGCGGAGCATGGCTGGTCTGGCTGCGCATGGCATTTACGCCCCGGATCCCTGAAAGCCGCCCTCCCAGGCTTGTTCCCATCCTTCACACTGCTCGAGTAATGAGAGAGAAGCAGATAACAGCGGTGACCTACTTCCAGCCTCCTTCCTCAAGGAAGCTGTCTCATCAAAAGCTCTCCATGAGCCCAGTTCAGCCCCAGAAATCCAAACAAAGCAGAAGTGTAAAATGCCAAATACCAGGCAGGTTGCCCTGAACGTCTGCAAGTGGTCGACAGGCACCTGAGCGAACTGGGCACATTGAGAGATGTAGGAAATGGGACAGTAGTTTCACAGACTATCTAAGGAAATCCTGCAAGAAGAAACGGCTTCTCCTCCTGCAGGCAGACCCTGTGGACACAAAGAGTGCTTTCCCCTCCAAGAGCTTAATGCTGGACTGGGATCTAACACGACAGAAGTTGCAGCAAAGCAGGTCGTTTCAGAACTGCAGCAAACCTGGTCAAGATTAACAGCTCTGGATTTATGGCAGAGAATCAGTGATAGTAAACCAAAGAAGAGAGGCAGAATAATAAAAACAGAACTTCAGGAAAAACAACAACAACAAAAAAGAACAACAAAAAAACCCACACAACAAATGCACTTCTAAGTGATCTCAGCTGCACCAACTAACACGTACCAGCTGTTACAAGGTGCAAACTGAAAGTATTGGGCAGATCAACAACTTGACCAGTTCTGTTCAATTATGAACAGGGCTGCACCTAAGATGCGTGCCAGTAGATGGTGTTTTTATTTTAACCAAATAGTTACCTGACCATAGCTAGAGCTCCCTGTCCCACTGCCGCACCATTTTGAGCCCATATCGCTCACTGAATGTGCTTCAGTTTTATCCTCTGAAGTTTTCCCTCCACCTATTTTATCCCCTTGTGCAATGTCACAAAGAGGATCACTCTGACCAGCATGATGTGAATGTTTGGATCATTCGGTGTAATACGCTACCCATATTTGCACTTCGTTGCATTGTGCTCTTGCAGTTAAATATAATTCCATGCTATCCTTTATAGGACAAGCAGTAGAAACACCAGGATCTTTCCTCATATGCTGGCACAAACCGTCCGCTCCAGGTTTACCTCTGATGGTTTATCCCAGTCCTGCTGTACCATAACAAATGTCCATAGCCCTGAGACCCAGTGAAAGTAGCTTGAAGCCTATGGGTTTCGGTGCCCCCCTGACATGCAGCACTGGTTTAGAGACAGCTTGGCTCAGGATCTAGTTCTTGCTCATGTTTATGGTAGATTTCAAGGAGTTGTGCGATACTGTTTCATTAGCTTTTATTTTACAAAAGCTTGTTCAGCCCCCTTCACAATTAGACTGCCTTTTATCTTATTTTTTTTAAAGCAAGTCACGTGAAACACAAATGCATTTCATCAACACATCAAGAAGGCCTGGTCTTTCTCAGTTCAGGTAGCATTTGATACCACTACTCCGCATGCTATTCTGCCATTACATCCACTTGATGCCCCTGGCACACTTAGTGCTCCCTCAGAGTGGAATGGGAGGGGAAATGGTTATTTCTTAGAATAACTTAATTTACATGAAAAGACAAAAGACAGAAGCAAAGAACCAGGAACTCTAGGTCTCCTCATCTACGACTGCTGCATGTCATACCTGGCAAGGACAAAGCCCACATCTCCCACCTGACAGCCACAACAGGGTCCAAAACATTTCTCTGGACAGGCAGGGTACCAAAGCCATCTCAGAATGGTGGAAATACTGACAATATATCTATTTTCTTCTCCTCTATCAGAAAAGCACAGCCTACTTACTTCTGAGGCATGTCTTAAAGCCCAGCCTTCACAGTTGATTGATGACCCGTATGAGAAAATAAAGTATGTGATTAATTCTCTAAGATAGTTCATCAACTGATTGCTTAAAATGCCCAAGCGGCAGCAGCACAGAACTTGAAAGCTACAGAACATGCTCCTGCAATGCACAGTCAGAACTTCAAAACACACATACGTGTTGGACTTAAAGGACCAACAACAAAATTATATGCCAGAACACTAAACTACTTGACTCAACAACAATTAAAGCATTCTTTTAGCATAGATTATATTTTGCAGTGTTATTTTTCCAAGGCAGCAAATACAACACAGTGGATGTGCTCACAGGAGCTGTATCAAACTCTTAAATTTTCTTTTTCTTTCAGTTTTGGCTGGTCTAACTCCCTCAGTGTGGGTAGATGTGAGCTGGACCTCCAAATCAAGCTCAGCTAGATTTGCCAAACGTGCTAGAGACTTATTCTCTAGGACAGCAGGGTGCTTCAGCTCATAAAAACTGGTATGTTTTGCGGTGTCCTAAATTCAGCAGCTGGTAATTCCCACCCTTATTATTTTCAGTGGGGAGGAAAAGTGCCCATGGAAGACAAACACCTTTGTTATTTCAGACCTACCTCTCCTCCTCTAGCCCTTTTGCAAAAGAATTACAGTTGAACTCATATATTTCAAGGTAGGCATCATTTGGCTTCTGAATCAGTTTGGCAAGTCCTCTATTTAAGAAACATTAAGTCTGTTGTGAATTTATACCTAATTGATCAGACAGTAACAATACAGAGTATTAGGGTTTCTCGTTTACCTGAAACGCGTGAAAGAAACAACTCTAAGGAGAAACAGTTCCAATGTGTGAACAGACATAGGATTGCACTACGGGTGTGTTTTCTTTATCTTACAGATGGTTTCAGTCCCAAAGGCAGAAAGACTGGAAGGAGTTTGTTCACATCTGGTTACAAAAGATCTTTTGAACATGCCTGATGTGACTCAGGGTTAAAAGGGTATCTATCATGAATCTTAAAATCATCTTCAAGTAGGTTTCTCATTCTGTTTACTCTCAAGCAACATTTTTCAATCAGGTGTAGCAACCAGCAGAATAAAATAGCCTCGGGATCTAGCCCTTAATGCCCAGTTAGCATACTCTGACACTCAGTTGCAATTATTTTCCTTTCCTAACTTGAGATACAAAACATCCTGTCTGCCAAGAACAGCCCAGCAGACAGTTATGCCTGTCTTTGCTTGATGCAGAATGATTTTCCACTGTAGATTCATTATGTCATTGAATTCAGTCACGGGAATATTAACATTTTCACACATGTGGAAACTCATCTTGTGAACGCGAAGCTCATTTATTACAGTGATTTCTTTAGAGGCTCTACTATGCTCATTTTACAAAGAGATTTATAATAAGGACAGATTCTGAACTGGTGTAAATCAGCATCATTCCAAGAAAACATGCAAATTTACCTGAAATCTGAAGTTCACAGCCAAGACTGTTTATTGCTGGTAATTAGTGTTGGTTTTGCTTTTGTGTTTTTGTTGTTTTCTCCTGGTGTCTTGAGTAATTTAAAATCTAATATAATAAGGGAAGCTTTGGGACTTTGTAGCAGAGTGGCTTTTGATTGCTTACTCTGAACTCACTAATTACTCAGATAAGCTTGAGCAGTTTAAAGAGAAGGAACATCCCCAAAGCCATATTGCAAGATGTATCACACCTTTGAATGACCCTCGGACCGCTGCACTGAAGCCTGAGGAAAGAACTGATTCTGTTCTCTCTCCCTGTGTAGTAGAGTGGGACATAGACATAAATGCTAACTTAACAATGCTGTGAAGTTATTGCAACATCATAATTAGAGTACATTTTTATTTTGGAACATAATACAGGTATGTCTAGAAAATGCAAACCTCTTACATTTATGAAACATTAACCCAGTTAATACTGCTAGCTTTAATTCTGAGGACAGAAGGAGATTTGCAAGGAGATTTGGTCAGATATTCCCAAATCTGGGCAACGAGAGAAAAAGAAAAGACATCAGCTGCTGTTTTGAACATGTATGTGGAAATTCTTTTCCTTAGAATATCAACCACTAGTTATCTGGGTCAGCAGAAGAGGGAGCTACATTTTATTAGGAAGTTTAACAACACAGCAGCTCCTTTCACAGATGTCATAGCTATGGGCCAGTCTTAAAATAAATAATAATAATAAAATAACTCTCATTTTATTGAATTAGTAAGGGATGGTCTCCCTGGTGGTTGAAAAGAGAAAGACCAGTAAAATGCTACCTTGGAATTTCCTGGAAAGGTGATGAATTTAAAGTTTCAAATAAAGCAAATGCACCAATTCAAATAAATTGATCTTTCTAACCACAAGAAGACAGATATTAAAGATATAATTCTCTTGAGTTTTATACCTTTTGCTGTCATTGCTATAACTGCAAAGTAATGTTATAATTTGGCTTAATTCTTCTACACGAAAAATCAAACCCTTGGTACATGTGAATATCCTCTTAATTAAGCTTATTTTTAACAGAGTAATCTCACTCTCATTTGCAAGAACAAAGCATTTGATTGCATCTGTTAACGTACATTTTATAACACTATAGGGCAAGGTTTCCCTCTCAGCTGAAGCTGTTCTTTTCCCCAAAGTAGCTGTGTATGCCTGAGCACAGAGCAGGAATGAAGTTGAGCACCCAACGTAGAAAAGGTGGACTACTCAGAACTGGCTTCAGGTGCACCACACAGTACCTGTGTCCTGCTGCTAATACATACACAGAAGTGCTCATATGGTGGCAGGACAAAATCACAGCTTGAAAAATTGTCACACAATAGGAATATGTGAGCAGAGAGCTGAGAGTACTCTCAGGCTCTGGCCACACGATGGTTATGCTGGTCAGTGAGAGAGGCACAAGCTCCTCGTGTCTACAGAAGACAGCCACTGGTAAGAGCACGCTTTTCTAGTTCACATGCACTTTAGTTTTTTTCAGGGGGGAAGAAGGATAAAGGCCGTCAAAGAAAAGACAAGACTGAGAGCAGCAAGAAGAAATATCCTTCTTGCAGCTCCATCATTGCAGAACAAAGACCTAAGATGTGAAACAAGTCCAACCTAATGGCCAAAAAGTTAAACAACAGAAATTCCTCAACTATCCAAACACAGTCATAGTTTCAAGCAA
This sequence comes from Anser brachyrhynchus, assembly GCF_964034855.1. NCBI lineage: Eukaryota > Metazoa > Chordata > Aves > Anseriformes > Anatidae > Anser > Anser brachyrhynchus. Next base: position 15,573,671 of record NC_137707.1, on the reverse strand, counting down.
ATCTCATGATCTCTGAAAGCCTGAAATTTACATGACTGAAGTGGAAATAAGATGAAAGACAAAAGCCCTTCAAGCTCTTGAAAACGTAACAAAAGAAAAGCTGATATACAGACCTACAGTTTACCTCCAAATGTGTAAAGCACATGCAATATAGCAAACTTGCATGCTAGTGGATTAATTTGGCCCTGGAAACCATGTGTCTGTCATGCCTCTGTGTACCCAGTGAATGAAATTCAACCCCAGTCAGTCTAGGGATCTATGGGCAAGGGTCATATTTTCTCCAGCAGATGAGCAGACACATCTGCAGAGGGCTCTGCCAGGGGGTAAAGCGCTTTCCAAGCCTGTAGCCCAGATCCTCAGATAGGGGGATAAATGATGCCCAGTCAGAATATCTGACCTCTGTAGTAAAAGTGTGATTTTGTTTTTCTCCATACACTCATCACCATGTGATCGGCATGTTAACCAGGGCCGGATGACCTGGTTTGCAGACTTGGGCTGCTACAAGTACAGGCACCCCGTGCTGCCTGCGTGCAAAACCCCGGAGCGGCCCCAAACGGAGCCGGGGGGCTGTCCAGAGCTTGCGCTGGCCTCTGCTGACCCCGTGCTTTCCGTGCAATACCTGTGGTGCTGCTATCCCTGTTTGCAAGGGGCGTGTGTGCACAGATGCTGCGCTGTGCAAACACTCTCCAGCTCCAGCTCCCAGCCAGATCGGGGCATGCACGAGGTGCTGCATCCGAGATAAGAGCCCTTCTGCAAACAGCTGCAGCAGGGAGCAGTGCAGGAACCAGCTGTATCGGTATTACCAGGGACTTTCCATTATCTGAAGTGTTCCAGCTCCGCTTTACCTCATAAAACAAAGCTGGCTGTGTTGCTAACCCTCAGCACTGAAAAGCCATAAAGCAGGAGTCACACACATAAATCACACCTAAATGCCTTCTGGGGTTTGAGCCTTTAAAGTTCACGTTTTCAAGCTCTTCTCTATAATCATAAGAAATAAAATCTCTTTTTTTTACATGAAAATTGAGATACCTTCCTCACCATAAACTGGAACTTTATGCAAATAATGCAGGACTGGAAATGAGTTCTAGAAGGCTGACAACAGTGCTGGTCTCTGGCAGGCTGTGGATGAGACCAGGGTGAGGCCACACAATGTCCCCATGCTGGGTTTGTGCACACCACCAAAAGCACGGTGGTGCCCATGTACTTGGCATCTCAACAAGACACCCGGCACCAGCCCAGAGGGCCTCGTCTAGAGTCAGCCACGCTTTGATGCAGATCCCCCTAATGAGGCATATCACAGTTATTCTGCCCACCCTACGCTCACCTTGTTCTTGTGGGATCGAGCACAACCCTCCCACAGTACCGATCTTAAAATGGCGCTGCGGTAGGAGTCTGCAGGTTAACAAAAAGTCCAATTACAACCTCCTCTTTGTTGTCCTGTGAAACTGTCTCTTCAGAAATTCAAGACATCCCACAACACACAAGGCTCTAACACTTGCAAGCAAATGGTAGTCTTTTGGGTACGCATCTGGGTCATTATATCAACAAAGCGCAAGCAGTACAATAGGACTAGTGCCTTATTGTCTATGGGGTACTTTTAAGCAAATATTTCAGCTGCAGATGGTAAATAGAGCTTCAAAGCAGAACGATATCTAACTGTGAAATAGCTGAGTCAGGTGCATTTAGCAAAGTGCAGCAAGCCAAACACTAATTACAGTGTGGTTGCACCTAGATTAGTGTTACATCTGACATATTTTAAATGTAGGCTTAAATCGGTGCCAAATTAATTCGATGAACCTACATTAGCTTCATCCATAGGCATTTTATTGTGGCTAAAGAAGAAAGTAGCAAGAGATACAGAGCACGTTAGAAGATCTGCTTCTCATTTCTGAGAATCAGCACTAAGTTTTCCTGGAGCTCTGACTAAGTGGCTGAAAAGTTTAGTCACTCACAGGTGTTTTGCTGCCATCTGTCAACAGCTGATTATTGCAAACCTGTTTACTCAGTCTAGGGCTGTGTGAGAGAACTTGCTATCTTTGCTCAATCTCTTTATACAGATCCTGAGCATCTTCCCCCAGAACCAAACTGCCCCGGGGCTTTGAGAAATTGCAATCCACATCCCTAGATGAGCTTCACAGCTGGCCCCTACCTCTATGAAGTTCCCGAACTTCAATTCTGGCTCAGAGTCCTGAATTTGGAGACTTAATTATAGCACTGTCATTCAGAACAAAATCTTCACAGGCTGGGGTATTGCCATTACTTGCCAGATGCATCCACACCCTGGTACTGATTACATGCATTACTGACCTCAGCTGAACCATGAGAACAATAAGGCTAGCCCTGGTCAGGAATCTTCCTGACAAAACCTGGTTTCACTAGAAGGCACAGATCCGAATCAAGCATATTTCAGAGGTGCTTTCAGCATGCCCTGAGCTCCAGACAAGGCCCCAGCAGGCTCTGGCTGGGCCAGCTCGGCATGACCCCCCTGCCTGCTGCGTGGCAGCTCTCAGTGGATGACCAAGGAGCCTAAGTGTCCAAGATCCATCAGGCAATGGAAGAAGCCACACTGCTGGCTGTCTCAAGGCCAGGACCAACACTGAAACTAATTTCTGCTGGAATTGAACCTCAGCACGTGCCAAAGGGCTTTGCCGAGTACGGGAGCAGGTCCAGAGCTGTGGGGTTTGCAGCAGAACTCAGGTCTCCACGTGGCCTCCTACTGCCTTGGACAGAGCTGGACACTAAATGCCTTTACTTACACTTGTAGATACAGAGCACTTGAAAATCTCCCCCCAGCAAACTGATAGCCTGGCCAGAAATAAAGATACAGCCCACTGCATCTGGATCACCGCTGGATTTTTCTAATGTGAACATGATTTTATTAAATACATTTTACCTACAGGAGTGCCTGTAGCTACTAATAGCATCTTTTATCCACAACCTTTGAACAGGGCACTCAGCCTTTTTCCTCTTAAGCGTGGGCAGCACACGGTTTGTTTCTATCTGATTATGCTGCTTTAAGTAGAGAAATTCTAATCTTGCTCAACAAGCATTTTGCAGAGTGGATATGATGATACGCTGGACATCACTCATGTCAGAAGATATACATACTAACCCTGAAACTTTCCAGGCTTTTGGTCTCTCTGCCTCCTTGAATCACCTTCCTCAACAACAACATTAGGGGAAGTTAGCCATGAAGGAACAAAACCCAGGAAAATGCTTGACATTAAACTGTCCCGGTGTTAGAAACCAAAGGTTCAGCATCATTGCACCTTCCCATACAGCACTGTCCCATTAGTAATACTTCCATTTGATTAGACTGATCCATTGGCTCCTAGTCCATACTACTTAACCCTCAAATCATTATGTCCTATTGAAAATAATTGGTAATGACAGTTTCAGGTTTAATATTTAATACAGTGGTTGAATGGAGTTGTACTGTTTGTGGTTACAGTTTCCATTGACTAATAAGCAAGTCCAGAGCAAAATGCATTTTTCTTCAGCTGTTATATTAGCAGAAAGCTAAACACCATGTTACTCAAAATAGCCTTAAACGTTTTCAGAAAAATGGCTCCCGAAGCCAAGTCAAATATTACATTGATTTGTGGTTTATTTTTTTTTTCTTATTATTACTGAAGGACTGTCGTTTTACTAGCTTTGAGAAACGCTGCAAGGTGGATGGACAGACTGAAAGGCATTTCTCTGCAAGTCAGGCCAACTTCCAGGCACCACAGCTGCACGGGGCAGGGTGCAGAGTCCTGCGGCCCTGCTGCCTGCACCACGGCTCCTCTGACCCTCAGCTGTGCCAGCGCCACTGGCCGTGGGGCTGCATGCCAGTGATCAGCAGCAGGTCAGAAAAACTTGCAAGGAAAAGGAGATGGGACCTGCCTGGTCTGAAGCTGCTGTACTGTGACACGACTGTCTCAGGGAAGCCTTTGCTTGTTGCTCTGTTTTCTGCACAACAGCGGAAGCGGAAGGTTGCGGAAGCACAGGGCTTGAGCAGCAGTGGGATATCTTAAAGTAATGACAAACATATGGAGCTTTGTCCTGCAAGGGCTCACCCACCTGTACAAATTTTGGGTCAGGTTACCTGGTGTCTCGCCAGTAGCTTCAAAAGAGTTGTATTTATTTACTCTAGCCAAGAATTTGGTGCTCTATTTTTTAATCTGCCCACATCTTTCACCTCCTCCTGTAGCGCTTGTTCTCCCAGGGTTTTTTTTTGCCATTAACACTCCCAGTTCTGGATGATTATTACATTAACAGGGATTCCAGCTGAGGGTGGGGCTCACTCCCAGCAAATTAGTCAATGTGGAGCTCCACTCCCCCATGGCTTGGTTCCCACTGGTATCTGAGCAAGCTCGTACATACTGCAACCACTGCTGTGATTTACTGGAAAGAGACCCCTCATGTGTCATTCATAAGCTCAGGGGATGAGACAGAAATAACACCCAAGTACCTGAATTACACAAAGAAACTGACATTCGCTAAACACGCTCTGTATTTCACCAGTGTCAGATGCTGCTTCTGGAAACCCTTCCTGCTTGCTCATACAAGCTGAGCTTTTGTGTAGTGTTACCCTGAATGCACAAAAGTCCAAAGGCTGTAGATAAAATCAGAAGCACACTCCAGGGACCTGATCCTTCAAGGAGCTGAGTAACCCCCTAAATGTACTAACTGTCCTTCTCTCTAACGCATTAGGGGTCTTCAAGGTACTCAGTCTCAGACCCTGAATTCTCAGAAAAGGGTGTGCCAGTCCCATCTAGTAGTACTTGGATTTGGTCTTACAAATTCCTCACCACACTGAGACAGAAAAGACTTGAGAAGGACACTGCAGCATGCAGCCCCTCAAAGATGAGGCTCCTAATTCCACAGCTCACATTTGAACGAAACCTCAGATATATTAAGAAATAACTCACACCGCCTTCAAAGCAACTGGCACTTATCCAACCTCTACTATAAGAATACATTCAAATGAACTTCCTGAACTAGACGGTCAAGCAAGATTAGCTTCACAGATCCCAAGGTGGGAGAAGAAAGCGATTCTGTATCACTGAAACTTCTGAGGCTACACATTATAACAGAAAGATCGATTGACCAAAAAGGGAAATAAGATTGCTGGGTGGACCCGATGCTTAAAATGGACTTAGCATTGTTTTTGAACTTATTTAGAGGCGTGATGGAGAAATATGGCTTTGTTTCCATTTATAAACGTCCAAAATGACAACCTGAATTTAGGACTTGACGAGTGCCAGGCTGACCTAATTGGAAACAGCAGGACCATATTCTTAGCTGAAACATAGGTACAGCACGGGCAGCTGTCAGGCTATCTGCCACAGCTGACCACAAAGCTGGCTGGAGAGAACCAAGATGGGGAAATGCATCATCAGGTCCCTTCAGTGTTTATCTGAGCCCTCATTCTCTCATTTATACCTGTACCTACCAGCTATGTCCACAGACTCACATTAGGGTGGCATTTAGGATTTGTTTTGCCCTGATATCAAACAATGAAGAACCCTACTCAGAATGGTCAAGAAGGAAAACAAAAAGAGGGACTACTTCTTCAGTATCAAACATGCTTATTGCAGATTGAGAGAGTTTAATCAGCAACTTCCACTAGATTTCTTTTAATTGGAAATAGAGCTGTGTATTGCTGTGCATGGGCTAAAAGGGGAAACACGATGTGAAAAGCCATCACATTTCTCTTTCAAAAGTGTTCGGAGAGCAGCTGCAGTTGCTTCCCTGAATTCTGCTGAAAATTGAGGTTTCTCGCTACCATCTGCCCCAGGGTGTGCATCACCCTTAAGGTATCTCAGTGAGGAGCTACGGCTGGGGTTCCAGCTTGTGCTGCCCTGGACCAGCTACGTGGGATCTGGGCCTTTGGTGACAAGCCCTGCTCCTGCTGGTACCTGTCCTGCTTATTAGCACCTACAATAATGCCTGCGTTTCCATGTCACAGGCCAGCAGCAGCACATGTAGGCAGGCCCAGTTTCTCTATGTTTGCTGGAGAGCTTCAGAAAGCCACGTGCAGATACTGACTTGCCACTTAAGAATTCCCCCAAATCTAGCCATATAAAGTAGAACCATTCAGGAACCGAAATCATTAGTAAGTATAAATTATATCTTTCATTTTTAACCTATTCAGAGGAATATGCACCTTGTGCACCATACAAATCCAATTTAACCTCTCAGAATAGGCTCTAAGTAGGACTTAAGTAGTGCAGAGGCCGTTAGGCTGACCCTCTACACTAGGGTTAATTTCATCCAAAAGCTTTTCCAAGAGATAAGGAAACAATCTTTCATGTACAAAGTGCTTGAGGAAACCAAGAAACAGCAAAAGAATCTGCCTGCTTTGAAAGCTTTGTATCTCACCTCTACACTCAATAGAGAGATGTGTTGTGTTGACGTTCTGTAGATTACACCTTAGCCAAACGGTGAAGTTAAAAGGAAACAGGATCCCTAGACACTGTTTTAGACAACCCATAATACGGCACTATCATTAAACGAAGTTTACAGAAGGGTTCGATTTACATGTCTGCAGAAAATAGAACAGGGCACAGGATGCTGATTGCAGTGTAAATGTTAACCGAGGGACTGAACGGCACTCGCTGGGGGGTTTGGAAAATCTAGTGCAAACAAAACAAAGAGCAGAAGACAGTCTCATTACCCAGAGCAGCCCTGCATCCCGGCAGCAGGCTGGCTTTCGGTGGAAATGGAGCAGCCTTTATTACTGAACAACTCAGTCATGTTACTGAAATGGAGGGCAAGATCAGGATTAATGGGAGATATTCAGCATTTTAAAGACAGCCATGCAACAAGCTCTGTGCTGAAAGAAGTAGAGATGGGCATAGACTAGCTCAGCTTCTCTGCCGACTACTTCCAGCACGGAGTTGGTGGAGTCGGATCACAAGTTAAAAGAAGTGGTGATGCACATCTGTGTCATCACTGCCTCGGGAGTGAAATGTTGTTTTCGTGGAAAAGCCCCCCACACTGTCATGTAAATCTGGGTCATTACATGTGTATGAAGGTCTAGGAGATTCACTTTGGAAAGGTGAGCTTTGACTATGGACGAGTGAATCCACATCTGTTTTGATACTCAAGTGGTTTAGCATGGGGAGGGGGGAACAGATGGACAGGAAATCACAACTCTAGACAATTTTCTAGATTCACATGAAGAAACTACCTTTTGGCAGGAGACAGATCAATCCAGGTGGATATTAATTGCTTCTTATTTCAGTGACAAAAAAATGCAAGAGGAGCAAAACCTCAGATTAGTACGGGTGACGGGATATGACCAGCAGACCAAGACACCAAGCTTAGATTATTTACAGACCAGGGCTATTTATGGACAGCACTGTGTCCTTATTTTCTCTTACTTCCGAAAACATTCCCAACAAGGCTGTGTGTGCGTGAAGGATCACTGTAGAGGTGAATACTATTTGTGTCTTTAGCTATTCGTAACTTGCTGGTTTTACCCACACTCTCAAATAACCCTATAATGACCTCAATTCATGACTAATCTAGGGCTGAATTGAAAGTGGTACTTTAGAGGAGAAAGCTCCACATTGCCCAGAAACAGCGAGTACCAACTTGTGCTCCTCCATTACAGTCAGCGGAGCCAGGACACTTATATCAACTGTGGCTCTTGTCCCCTATTCATTATATGGACGTTGGTGGTGCCAGGGTTTGTACTTCACCCAAGGTTTACCAGAACTGGATCCATTTGCAAGTTCAGACATCGTTCTGAGAGGCTGAATTCTATGTTTGTTTTTATTTTACTGTATAGCTGTAAGACCCAGCCCTGCAAAGATCTGCTGCAAACAGTTTTCCTCAGAGGAGCACTTCTCTGCGAGGCCTTTGCATGGTAGATGTGCTGTGTTGCACGCTGCAGTATCATGCGCAGCAAACACATTGTCATTAACCACCCTTTAGCAGGTAATAGGGTGAAACATGTCAGTGAACCATAAACCCATGCTGATTTAGAAGATAAATTGTAATGGCCCAGAAGTAGCTGTTACAGCCTTTTCTGTCGATACTCCACATTTAAAAAAAATCCCTAAATACTTATTAATACTGTAAGATGTAATGGCTGTCAATAACGTTTATTTTCAATAGTCCCCAAACACATTACATAATCTGCATTGAAGAAGCCCATTGAAGTCCACTGAAGAAGCCCATCTCGCCACTACCTGAAGGAGCCACAGAGAGTTCTGCCACCTCTGGTCCACTCCTGGGAGCAGTGCTGCTCGCTGCTTCCCCAAGTTAACCCTTCCCCACTACCTGACCCACATCTCGCTGAACTTTAAGGCAAGGAGAAGAAATGAGAGGCAGAAACTTTGGGTGTAGCTGTGTGACGCATCAGCTCTGGTGGCAAAGCTGGTGTCAGTCGCTCCTGCTCCCTCCGCGACGCTCACCCCACACAAACAAGGATGATTTCTGAGGGGGCATCGTTTGGGCTCAATGCACCATGGAATGGGGTAGGAACAAAGGGTAGGGAACAGCAGGACAGGGTAGAGACACCTGGCAGCAGTTTCTTGGCCCAGGAACAAGTTATGTTGCTGCATTCACAGGACAGCAGCATGACCACATGGAGGCTCTGCCCTTTCTCCGTCCCACCTCTGAGATCACGGTTTGGTGTTTTAAATAACAGTATCTCAGTCCTGCCACACACATCTCCTGCTTGGCATGTTGACAGCTGGCTGATCTGGGCACGTACGCAACCCAGCGGGCTTTACCACTGCTGCAGCTTACGGCTGGAGAGGAGAGTGAATGAGTGACAAACACTGCGATTACGTAAAATAAGGATAATGATAATTATGGGATAGCTTCAAGAGGGAGGCAGCAGGAATAATTTTTCACATCATAAGTACTAACTGTCAGTGTTAATTATCAGTATTTATGACTGCCACTTCGTGGATTAGCCAAGTAAGTGCTGTGTGATGAACTAGGGCATCGCCACCGGAACTGAAATCACGCTCCTTGGGGCGATGGTGGAGCCACGGGATAATCCCGAGTGTCTTTCAGGTGTCATCCACCTCCTCTGCCTCTCTGGCAAAGCAATACCTTGCAGTTTTGGGTGTCAACTGCACTGAGCGGTGAGTATTGTGGCTAGGCCATGCAATTTTTAGATTTCACTCAAGCAGAACCAAATGCTTCACAGTCTCCAAAGAAAACTCAGACCTCTTTTCACTCAGAGGGTGCTGAGGCCCTGGCACAGGCTGCCCAGAGAAGCTGTTGGTGCCCCATCCCTGGAGCTGTTCAGGGCCAGGCTGGGTGAAGCCCTGGGCAACCTGATCTAGTGGGTGGCATCCCTACCCATGGCAGGGGGTTTGGAATCAGGGAATTTTAAGGTCCCTTCCAACTTGAGCCATTCTATGATATGATATGATGTGATAAAGGGATGATCCTATGTCTGTGGAAAACTTTGGACCTATAAATAAATATGTTACATACGAAAGAAGTCATACTTCTAATCCTTCTGCTGGGAATCAAGATTGATGTGGAAAGTGTTACAAGACAGAAGCAGGAGACACCAAGGTGTTATTAGGGCAGGAGGGGAGGGCAGTTTTGGCTGCGGACAGCAGCCGTAGCCCCAGAGAGCTCCAGCCATCTCCAGAGCCCGGATGGGCACAGCCCCACCCAGGGACGGGCATCCTTGGATGCCATCTACTGGTACGCTGTCTGCTCACTTTGCACAGGTATCCGTGCTGGTCTCCTGCTGCACTCCTGGGTGCTAAGCCCATGGGAAGGGGCTTTCTGAGGTACTAACCCCTACGCACGCGACTGAAGATGAAGCTTGTGAGACAATTTGTGCAACCAATTGTGTTCACATGCATGCTTCCAGATCAAAGCCTGTATGTGCTCCTTCTCTCCAGACCAATCCTACAGAAGTGGATGCGGGCCAGCCCTGAGCCCCACATACAACCCCCAGCAGTGCCAAAGCTCACAGCCGAGGGCCTGAGGGTGCAACCTTGTTTGTGACATCTCTGAGACACTCAGGGTGTCAGAAATGGCTATTCCCCAAACAGTTCTTGAAAAACAAAAGATAAGAGAAAGAACAGTGCCAAGAACTAATGCTCCCCCAAACCGTTCGACAATAACACTTTTAACATCGCAAGTAAATGCTGTATTTTCTATTTCATTTTCCTGATGTATTTTAAGTAACAGCAGGGATGCACGTGGTCCAGCTCTGCAGTAATTGTACATTACTAGTGATAGCTCGATAAAGACCAGACACACCGAATGGAAGCATTTCAAAGTATATCTTAAAATATCTGAGTCATCCTGGCAAAGCACAGTTTGTAGGCAGAGGCACTATCTTTCATTACCTGGACTGTAACAGCCTGAAAAAACTTGGGGGCATAATGGGGATCTTGGTGAAGCAGCAGCAGAGCCTTCCTTCAAGAACAGCACAAGGCTGTTCATCTCCACTGCACCTGATGCGATATGATGAAGTTATGCCTCTTCCAGCATAGGCAGCAATAACTATTAGTTTTAAAGATGCCTGCTAAAGTGACACTGATTGTAAGCTTGCAATATAACACAGGTTATACTTAAGAAGCTAGACAACACTTCCTCCCTCCTCTAGATTTGAAAACTCTCCATTACTTTAACAAGCTAATTAATCATATATTATCCTGAGACTGCTGTTTTTCTTATAAATCTTTGAAATCAGCCATGTGGCGTGACTCACCCTCCTGCAATTACAAATGTATTGCTTGGACTGTTGTTTCAGTGTCTGCGCATCAAGGCACTGCTGGGAGTGAGAATACACTTCTGGAAGAGTTAAATAAGGCAGGGTCAATTATCACTGGAATGTTAACCAGAACTCTCTAGGGCAAGATAAATCAACAGTAAATACAATCTTACTAAGAAAGTGTGTGTCATTTTCAGTTCAGTGTACTGGAGAGCACATTGCTCTGTGAAATTAAGTAAGAACTGTAATAATACCATGCCATGCTGTAGAAATAGCAGTAGGTGAAGTTTCCTCCATGAACTCAAGACGTGATGCAATGGCAGCTTGTATGGATAATTGTATATTTTGCTAGAATCAAAAATAAAAGTTTTAATGTATTATTAAATTCCTTGCTCGGAGGCAGGCATTCACACACCTACAATTATTTTAATTGCATGTTCCAGATTTTTTTGTTTTTCAGAATTTTATGACAGAAGCTGAAGTTAAAATGAATACCTTGCAACATACTTTCCTGTGTTTCAGCAATACGTTTTTCTCTCTGCGTAATGGAGTGGTTTGTTCCATGTGTTATATTTTTAGTTTTATGGAAAGGTTTTGGAAAAAAACGTGCCAAACAAAATACATGTAGTAACCAATATACAAACTACTCTAAATTAAATAAGTCTGGAGAGCAGAAAAGAACGTTTGGAAGCTAAAGACTGCACTACAGCCCAGGAAAAGGTAAAGGTAACAGCGGATGCATGCACTGCCTAGAACCATGCAAAAACTACTAATTTTTACTGCAACCTTTAGAGTTCCTGTGAAATTCTTGCACAGACATAGGGAGCAAATAGGCTTTCTAGAAGGCGAACTGCATCTTTGGAAAAATAAAATATCGTATTTCTGTTTGAAAGAATAGCTTTGTGTCTGTCTGAGAAATTCCATGAAAGAGCAAAACAACACTGAGAAATGATGCTCTTGTGGTTGAGCTGTGAGCAGAGGCGTTGGCTGCACAAACTAGGTACCTCACGGCAGACCAAAACACGGATTTATAGCATGTTGCTACTCTGCAGTAACTTTTCATATATGCTCCTGGTCAGCGTGATGTAGCTTAGCTGACTGTAACAGCAGGATGGGCACAGGAAGGAGAAAATCCTTCTTGGTTATCAAACAGGGCTCCTGTGTGGTTACATGGAGCATGGGGCACACTACACACGTCCCACCTGAGATCCTGGGAAAGTCTGGTGGAGCCTCGCGCTGTGACTTGGCCTCAGCTCCTCATTCTGCCAGTGAATTCTGCAACCTGGAGATAACCACTAATATTCCCTGTGCCTCTTCTCCCTCTCTGGAACGAGCATGACTAAGTTTCTCATGGAAGCTCACCTTGGTGTTGTCCTGCTTTGCTACCGCTTGGCATCCCTAGGAAATGGATGCAGTTCTGCTGTCACCTGGCAGGACCACGGCACTGCAGCTCCAGCACTAGGGCCCAGCACCAACCCAGCAGTGCTGCTCTCTGCTCCTTCCACAAAATCCACTGCTGGATCTCACAGAGTGACATTATCCAGGATCTTACAAACTGCCAGCATCTTTCATCTCCTCTCCATCCCTAGATCACAAGAACTACCAAGCCCAGTGCAATTTCACTGATGCTGCTGCTATTTCTCCTGATTTATAGCAAACTAAGTGGAATGGGACCCGGGTCAGGCTCTGGGGAGGTCACACATATCGCCTTTTGCCACCCCTTCCTCCTGAGGCAGAAGGCTGAATAGCAAGTGCACATTCTCGTGGCAAGGGCACCTCTTCTAAGAAAAAAATATTCATATATACCCAAATCTTGAATTTCATTAAGCTTAATGCATTTGCAGCCAATTGAATTTGATAGAAAGCCTTTCCCAGGTAGTATTTAAACTCATCAAGAACCCTAATCAATGGCTGGTAGTTAAATGCGTTCTTAACTTTTTATGTGCACTGTCCTTGTGCCATGTGCTGTGATGTTTTTATAACAGGATCATTAGGGAAAATCACAAAGATTAATAAAAATATAAGGTGAATTGGACACAAGGGGTTCCATTAAATAGAAGAGGATTACAGAGAAATGAGGCTCTGCGGTATATTGAGCTGTAATATTTTAAGTGGGTTTTTGCTATGCTCTATTGTTTGTTGCCTTTTTCTTAGTTTTTCCTTTCACAGTTGTACTGAGTTGGCGTAAAATAGGTTGGTCCCAGGGCAAGCCTAGAGCTAGGAGGAGAAAAAAAGGTCATGTTCCCAAACTTTCACTCTCTATTCTTCCTCCTGGAAAGAATATGAAAACCAGGACTTAAAATAAAAGGCAGCAATTAGAAACAACCCCTTGGACTGTTTTTATCCAAAGGTAGAACTTACAGCTGCAAAATTCCATTGATCCACCGATATGCCTCTTAGAGAGGAGCAGAAGAGGAGGCTCCACGTATTTCAGGCAGATTAGCTCTATTTAAAAGCAACCTACCCAGCTCCAGGCTCAGCTCCTTGGGCTGCCCATGCCTGCTGCGGGACGAGGAAGCTCGCCCAGGCACTAGGTGCCAGCTGCCCCTCCGGCAGCCCCAGCAGCTCTCCCGGGCACACGGAGCCTTTTGGAGCAGCCTGGAGCAAGGCACTGCATTTCCCTGTGCCTCAGTTTCTCTGTGTACAAGGAGGAATGATGGCTTTGTCTTCTACCTTTTTTCTTTATTCGACACGCTACTACATATCACGTCTCCTGACACGTATTATAACACAGCACCTAATGCAACGAGGCCAGAATTAGTTTTCCTCTGTAAATTTATCCACGTGGTACAGTACTAATAACTTAGCATAAGAGGCCAAGTCTGGCAACCTATCCGTGACTTGCACCTTGTTCTGGGGTAGAAATTTAAGAATTAACTCTTTCAGCACTATAATAAACTTTGTTTTTAATTTTCTCTGTTTTTCACAGAAAATCCTCTACTCCATCTCTGTTTTAGCGAAGTCTTAGCTAGTCTGTTCTAGTTCTGCTGACCTGGGAGCAGCTTCAGCGGTCTTTAAGGCACCCAATATTAACATGAAAGACTGTAATCACATCTTCACAGCTGTTAGAGCCCGCAGTGTCACTGGGAGTTTGCATGGCTAAAACAGAATTTGCTGTATAATCCATGCACTGTGCTGTTCATGCATGGTAATTATGTCTAACAAAATCCATAAGGAATGAAGCAACTACATACAGCCTGCTTTTGAAATCGGAAGGGAAAGGCTTTCATTTCTGCTATCCAAAGAAACCACCTTGAAAGAAAATCGCTTCATACTTCTTTGATGACCACCAAACGGGCAGTCATCAGCAGCCCTGCATTTCATAATGCATTTTTCTGAGCATCCCTGATATTTAGGATCGTCAGCGATTAATCTCTTCCAGACAGAGATACAAAGTTCTCCGTTACCACTATTTTCTCTAAAGGGCGAATCTTTGACTAAACTCCTAACATGACTAATATGAACATATGCTGGGAAGAAGATGGTATAGAGATGGCAAAGCACAGAACAAACCCCATTGCTTGCTATCAGCATCGTGGCACTAGTGCACACCCCCACTCTAGCAATCTGTATGTCACAGAAGATCTTGTACCCATGCAGAGAAAGATACATAACCAGCTTTCTCATTTGACATAACTTATGAAATACTTCTTCATGGAAAATTTAGGCAAAACAAAACTGTCACTGTTATAGTTCCTCTCCCTTCCCCCTCCCTTTTCAGTATTTTATGGGAGTTGTAATTTGGGTGCCTAATTTAGTTCTATGGCTGTATCTCTTAGGATGTATTACTTCTGAGACGCTAAAAGCTGTGAAAAACATGTTCTGCCACAGCAGGCACAACCTGAGCACAGCCTCAACCTGCAGAAGACAATGGACACAAGAAATAAGTGAAAGAAGTTTCCACTAAGCACTGAGAATAGACATATAAAATAAAAATACAATGGAGAAGAAAAAGGAGGCCTGGGGGCAAAATTTGGTGCCCCTAGCCTCCACAACAAAAGGAAAATATGCAAATTTCAGCAGGAAAAAAGTAAAATATATATATATACATATTTATATCACTACCAATATAAGTTTAACATCATTAAAAAAGAAAACCAACATAGAAATCTTTGGACCAGCTTTGCCACAAATCGCCTCTGACTAAATTTAGGCCTGACACATGGAAAATCAGATGTTGTTCATAAGAAGTGCTTTATTTGTAGGACCTACAAGAACTAACTCATCTTGATATCTCAGTTTATTTACTTCTCCCCTTCCGGGCTGTGCTTTGCTCCCCAGTGCTGTAACTGCCCACCTAAACACCGTGGTCTTGTGGAGGCGGTGCGGTATGGGGCGAGGGGAAGGAACGGCCGCCAGCAGAGAAGCGGAGCATTCAGCGGGCGACAGCCTGGTGCTCCTGCTTTTGAGGCCGCTCCTGGGACTCCGGCATTGCCCAACAGGAATATTTCTGCTTTGTTTAACACAGTGAAAAAACATCAGTTGACACCGTAATGTTAAGAGTGGTGGATGCAAGTATGACCGATAAACAAACACGTCTTTGTTTTAATAGCGGGGAGTGACTTATCATAGTTAATTATAGGAATTTACAGCTATTTATGTGAACTCAAGAAAGCAGAAAACATTCATTTGTTGGTAGTGTAACTGCTGGGTGGAGGCAGCCCAGATGCATGGAGATGAATGCTAGACTGTATCTTGTTTGTCTTGTTATGCACAACTTTACTATGTAAATTTGAACTTCAGTGAGTAGCTACTTGGCACATTAGAATGTATAATTATAGACACACAAAAAAACCATGGAAAGTGACATTTAAACATTGTTTCTTTGTCACATATCAGTTAAATATAGAAAAAAACATATTTACTTTAATCTGCAGTAGACACTTGGTCTCGCACCTGCTGCTCACACGCAAAATATGTCATTATCACTCAGCGTCCATCCCCAACACACAGAAAACAAAGTCACTTTGGTTCAGTTTTGTGTGTCTCATTTCAAGCCTCAGAGGAGCTGCACTTACAGAGGAATGTTAAGCAGAAAACAAAACCAAAATAGCGCAACATCAACTACAGTTCATGTACAGGGAAAAAAACTGCTGCTCTTGTGTGCATTCAATAATTATCCCCAAACAATTGTGCTACGATGGCATGAACTCCTGACACATTTTCCCCCACTTTTCAAAGACTGAGCAGTGCTACCAACATTCATCATTAACAGGCACACCATATTGCAGAAAGTGCTTGGCCAACTGCACAGAGCTGACAGAGCCAAAGCCAATATGGCACCCTGCACACTGCTGTTATATCACGCTGCTTTATGCTCTACATATTTCTGAGGTTTTTCTTCTGGACAGGAGTTATTGTGAACACTTATTTAAAATATGCAAACCACCAGTTTCTAATGAGGACCAGAAGTATTGCTAAGGAGGACCTAAAAGCATTCTTGGCTCTGTAGAAGGACAAGTTTCAACTAGCAATAATCTGCATCTGAATCTCTTAGACATACAAACAATCCTCCTGTACTGCAGTGGCTACTGGCATCATACCTGTCAATGCTTTATCTGTGGAAGAGCTCATGGAAGAAAGGAAATGAATCTTTGGACTGAGGGAGGACCAAAGCAGAGAGATATGAAGGAAGAGGCTGAAGCAGCGCAAGTGCTGACCTCCCTGAGCTAGTATTGACCTAAGCTCGTCCTTCGCACGGTGCAGTGACATGCGGTTCTGACAGCACATGCTCACGGACACTGGGCTGTCTGCACCCACACTGGGCTATTTTTGAACTCAGACTCTCAGCACGGCTTGTTGGAAGGAAATGGGATGGTGAGGAACAGCGCTGGAGCCAGCTCCATCCCTGCTGTGCACACAGAACTGCCCCTGTGACTTGCACAGGTTTACACCCGGGCAAAAGAGCTGAAACAGAATTTCGAGGGAGGCACTGGGTCACCTCTTCCATAAAAACGACACTCACGTTGGACCAGATCTCAGAAAGTTTACTTTCTCTTAAGCCCTGGGACCCAGGAGTTAGGATGTTGCAATCTAATATAGTTTGAATTTAAACTTTCAAGCAATTCTTCTCCTAAATTCAGGTTTCTCCAGACAAATAGCTACTATATAAAACTAAACAAGAAGATAAACAGTTTTATGTGTTATCCCACAGAACACAGGACATGTCTATAAACTCCTCAAACTATATACACAGCATCCCCACTGACAGGGCAAAACGCAGCCATCTCCAGGGTGGCACAGGCAAACTGTGCAACTGTTGCACAGCAGCAGCATGGCAAAGCAAAAACCTGTGCTTAGTCAAAACTACAGCAGGGGACTTACCAAGTGCTATGCTAGTGCTGAGGAACTGAACAAGACAACCAACTTCCCATCACTGCCTGTACCTTTATCTCATTCTCCTTTTTTAAAGAACCAAAGATGGGTAGTTAATTTTTTGATATCCTATGTTGTTTTCTTGTTTAATACCTTTCAGTAGTTGCTATTCTACACCTCAAACCTGCGTGTCATGTATTTCAGAAGGAAAAGTGAGCAGCATCCTTTGGGCTACATTCCTGCATTTTTGAACCTCTGTTTGCTTTGCCACGGTAATGATTATTTGTAGCTAAAGAGATCAATGGAAGTTCTAAACGTATTCCTGCGACATCCGCTGTACAGCCTGCATTCAGTCACAAACAAAAATAACCACACCGCGTGTGGGTGTCTAAACAGGTAACGCAAATACCCTAAGCATAACAGACCCGAGGACATACCACAAGGAATAACCAATTCATACTTAAAATGTCCTATGGCATCGCTACACCAAGTGTAACAAAAATAAGGGAGCAGGATGAAAAGGTTGCAGAACTGCTTGTAAACAATGCTACCTGATGGGATGGCTGATGCGGCCTACTGAAATGGCAAGTGAAGCAAACTGCATAACCCACAATTAATGTGTCTAAAACTATGCAGGAAAAAAAAAAAAGTCAAAAAGAAAAGACACAAAAGCACCTCCTCTAGTTACAGGGCAAGACAATAGTGGAGTGAAGGGAAGAAAGTAGGAGAAATGATAAATATTCTTAGAGATTTTATATTTAAGAAGTATTATAAAACATCACAGATATCCACAAAGTCTGCTTCATTCTACATGCTTCATTCTACAATAGCACTATACTTCACACAGGGTGCTTAAACTTTTGTGCTCATTTTTCCCATTTCTGATTTCTTCATGTGCTTCATTTCCCATCCACTGTTTCCCTCCAAGCCATTCTCACACACCCCTCCTACCTTAACAAACCTTCACCAACTGTACTGTTACACAGGTCACTTCCACTTCAATTTGTGAACAAATTAGAAAGATCTTTTTAGATCTTTCCTGTATAAAATAATTCTTATTCCAAAAGGCTTTCTACTGGTCTGGCTAGGTTTTTGTTTTCTCTCTTTCTTTCCCAGGGCAAAAATTATAATTCAGCCTGATACTATTCAGTTCTTCTTTAGCAAGTGCTAAACAGCCAGAAATACAGTGGCTACTGGCTAAACTTCAAAAGCCTGGAGTGTAGTCCCAGCATGGAGGCTGCACATACACGTTCGAGAGAATTGGATGCATTATACATTTGTCTGACTTGAGTATTCACAGCTGAGGAAATCATGTTGATTGGTTCTGGGTCTTTTGTGAGCTCTGACAGATCCTGACCCACATTTGTCATCCTAGTCATTTTATTCCCGGCTTGTTACAACCATAAAGGCAACTTTATTTTCACTCCTTACCTGCTCACTGGGAGGCAGGAGACTGGTTTATTAAGAAAGAAGTAGGCATTAATCGAGTTACCCATATGACAGAGACAGGGCTTTGTCTATCCAGCATTTCACAGGTTGGCCTAAGCCCACATTTGAGCTCTAACATATCCCGTGTCCAAATACAAGTCCAGCTCAACCTCCATGTGTAAAGGAAAAGCACAAGAAAGCTTCACCTTTTACCTCTCAGCTGGCCAAAACAAGTGACTACATGCAGCATTAACGGGCCAGCCTGGTTAGGGACCTGCAGACAGATTCTGCTATCATCTCTCTGAGTCACCTACTAGTCTCACGCTGTCCTCAGCACGCTGGCTGGTGAGTGCACGCAGCTGAAAGACTTTCCCCATTCTCCCGCCGCCACCTGCTTACCTGCTGCAGAAGCAGGGACATGGGTGAAGCTGAGGTGATGGGACTCCCCTGTACCCGCGCAGCTCCTGACTCCGAGCTTCCCACAGCCAAAGCTCAATGTTTTCCTGCACAGAACAATTTGACAGAATCACAGGTTGCCTTTCATATCTTCCTGATATGCATGCACAAATCTGAAACTTTCCTTCAGTGGATAAGCCAAGTTGTTTGTTTTTGTAATGTTATCCTGCCTGTGCGAGCGTACAATGTTTTAAGAGGTAAGTACCCATTCAGTTCACCCCCAGAGTGTGATGTTTTTTTCTCAATGTAACCTGAGACAACGTGTCCTGCTCATCTTCTGATGGTGTCCAGATTGCTCCTCTCCCAAGAATGGGGCATTTGACAATTTCTGACACTCTGAGTCAGAAACAACTGAACCGCTTGACAGAATTTGACTTTGAACAACAAGGATGGGAATTGGTTATGGCTAAGCAAAGCTGTCAGGCTGAAATTTACTAAGAAAGAGTCATCTACATCACCTAACTCCTTACAGTGTTTTGAAATTTGCAGACATGTTACCAGTGAGCGTGTATCCATTACCATTCCTTAAACATGGCAGAGAGGATTTCCCTACTGAGTGGCGGAGTTCTGTGAAAGTTGAAACAGATTTAATCAAATGTAAGTACGTTATTGCTAATTTTATTCAGAATTCCCATATGAGACAAATCACACCCATTATAGAGAAGTACAGCTCCTGATACAGGGTCCAAAACTGTATATAAAATGAAAGGCATTGGAAAAATACAGAGCAGGGTAGGGGACAAGGAAAACTGTTAACTGTCCACGAGTATTGCAAAGACATAGAAAATAAATTATTCTTACATAACTTAAGCCATTTAAAAATTGGGTGTCTAGACTCCTTTTCCATATACAGAAAGATAGCCATTTTAGTCAACTATTTAATGATGGAATCAACTGTCCAATGAAGGCAAACCCAATGGACAAATTAAAATATATCTCCTAAAATAAAGTGAGATGGTTCTACTCTGCAGCATAAGAGTCCATCTTGAGGTACTTCCTATTTTCCTTTCTTCCTACAAAATATTTCAGAAGAATTTAGTAAAGAGTTTTGGAGTCACAGGTATAGGAATTAGGAAACCGATATATGCAGGTCTCATCTGTGATACAATGGTTTGGGTGTTTTGACAATATATATCCAGCAACCTGAAATACAACTATTTAGAAAGCAACAGTTCCTGATTTTGCAAAGGTCTTCAAGTGTGTGGAAAATCCTACGCTGAGCTTGAAGGAAGACAGTAAAATCTAGAGGACAACTAATACAAGTCTACCATTCACTCAGCATGAGAAATGATAGTTATCTGTGTTAACAGAAGCTGCACGCACACATTTACAAGTGAGCACAGTCTGGAACATCTACAAACTAATATTAGGGCTGAAAACACTATTCCAAAGAAAGACACAAGCTATTAACTCAAATCCTGATTCAGCTGACAACCACTGAATTTGCAGTTGTTGAAATGCTATGTTCAATGTGAGAGAGAGGAGAGATGCACAATGTGAAACTACATTTGTGACCAAAGCAAATCCTCTGACTGCTTACCAGTGGTGTAAAGCAGCGTGCAGGGCTGCTCCAACTTCCCTCTGTGTGGAGTAATATCACATGACAGAACCTCTACTGCACGGAGTGGCAAGCTGGGGAAAACAGATAAGGAAAGCATTGGTATTGAAATACACAAAGAACAGCAGATACTCTTTATTGTGTAATGCATTAAATTATAACGGATAGTGTAAGCAATTCGTAAGCGCCACTCAAGTATATAAAAAAGCACTCAAAGGAAAAAGTTTGCAGAATTCATGAAACCTTTCGTCCCCCAGTTTCTGAATCCCCCCTTTTGAGATATCCTCAGGGTACAGATGGGAACATGTAGATTTTTAAGTTGGAGTATGTTCATTTTACAAGCCCAATAAATCACACAGCATGCTACAAAATTCAAACATCAAAATGGCAGAAAACAAAGACGAGATTCAAACTGACACTGAAGATGTAGCCCAATTTTTTTTTCCAGTCCACCAAAGAAGAGCTCCCTTTGCTTCACAGCAAGTGGAACGGTGCCTGGAATCGTGCTTTTGCATCTGCTTTCTCATGTTGAGTGATGCACCAACTCTGCACATCACCCAGCACCACAGAGGCCTAGGAAAACACGATGCATGTGACTTCTTGAGAATTACATGCCAAATGGACTTTAATAAATACCTCTAGCCAGAGATTAGTAACACCCGTTACAAATAGATATCCTTTCCTGTTCCTTTACTGGATAGCAGATGTCCATACCCAATTTCCTCAGAAAACTAAGAAATGCCATAATAATTTGATCACATACCGAATTGCCAAATTGCCCAAAAGGAACACATTTCTTATTCCTAATGAACTGCACACATTAAGGTGTCCATATCACTATTATGCCCAGTACATTATTCACCTTCTTCATTCACTTCTGAAACGGGAGATACATACATCATGGGAGGATCGTTTTGTACTCAGATCCTGGCACATCCCTTCAGTAAGGGCCTAACAGATATTTTCAGCTTGCAAATAACCATCTCTAAAATTTAAATCCAAAACATTTACTATGCTGTAGGAAATGATAAATAAATCTCATCTTGCCTGCTCTTGCCAGTCCTAGTGAACAACCCTACTGAATGTCCAGCTCCTGTACCTTTTCCTCCTTTGCCTGAGGAACGTACTTTTCTTAACAACCATTCCTTATCATCTTCTCTTCAGTAAGCTCCTGAAGCCTGAGCACTTACACTTGACAACTTAGCAGACAGGTCTTAAAGGGCCAGAAGATCAGGAACAGGACCTGCTAAACCTCCACAAATGTTTGTGTTTATTCCTCATATAGGTGCTCAGCAGAGACATCCATGTTTTGAGCTATGGGCTTCAGAGGACACGGTCAATAGGTGCTGGCACTCATAGTCTGCTCAGGCAAAGGGCTGTTAGCTATGACACAGGCTCCTAAGTAGGAGCTGGTTTCCAAAAGCTTTCAGCCCCTGTAAACAGCTTTGTGTTAGCAGCTCCAGATGAGCAGTCAGAACCCGTGCACCAGTTGTATTCACAGCAGCAGCTTCTGTCAAAATCTCTGTCTTGGTGTGACTGCACCACAGATGACAGGTAGAAGGTCCCCTACATCTCAAAACCACCTAACATCTCAGCTGTTTGAAAACTTGGATGTTTAAGGATTAAATTCATACTGAAAGAGGAGCCAATTGTCCCATATATCATGATAGGAACTGTAAATAACACACCAGGATGTGAGCTGAAGCAGCTGACTGGTGGACAGTCAGGCCATCATCTGGTATCTACCTTGGTGGCCCACAGGTCTGGGCTGGGTGGGATGCCAACCTCTGGCACAGGGTGGGCAGCTGGGGAGCCCAAACCTGGAGGGTGGGATCTCAGAGGGTCACATCAGCTCTCCTGAAGTACGTGCTGTGTAGTCCTTATGACATTGGGGTTTTTAGCTCAAACAAAAGTAGCAAAGCTGACCCAAAAAAGCCTGTGAGTTCCCAGTCCTGCTCCCCACGCTCTTTATGTCAAGCTCAGACTTACGAGGTGTGTAAGTGATGGGAGCCCACAGGCAGTTTTTGCTTGCTTGGCCAGCATCTGACTTTAGCTTTCATTGACCTTGACAGCAATACACAGAAACTATTTTCACTTGGATGAACTATTCTTGAATAATTTCACCAAATATTTTAAGATCCAAGACACTTACTTTGAAATACTAACCTTTACCTGTCCTCCTTTTATCTTCACAAACCAGTAAGAGGAATCCTGCCAAGGCAGTAACCTGTTTGGCTCATGATGAGTTCCTCTATAGGCTCCTTATAATATTTCAGCACACCGCAGGCCTCTCGCTAATCATTGAGGTGAACGTGCTTGACTGGCTGCCTGGAGTGAGCTTTAGGAGGACTCGAACCCTCCAGAGGACAAATTTATAAAAAGAACACGGGCACCTATGGCCAAATCACTTCAGCATGAGGGAGAAACATTTTATGTTGTTGTAGTCGGTTTCTTTTGAAGTTGTAACCTCTCCAAAGTAAAAAACTAAAAGCCATATCTTTCATGTTTTTTGCACTTTTCCCCATATCATTCTGCCTAATAACTGCCTTGATGTCTCCTTTAACTGTCTTGGACGCATTTAATTTCCATGCGCTGCTTTTTTCAGAACTTCATTTTGATCAGATATTTCTCCCTTGTCCAACATACTTTTTATCTCGCTCCCATCTGCTACTGAATTTCTTCTCAGATTCTGGGTAAGGTCTGGACGCTCTGCTGGACAACCATGACAACAAACATCCCCATTTGGAGCTTGGATTCCCATTTTAACACCCTCTTGCATAAAACGCTCAATGCCACAGTATTTACCTATTTTTCATGGCAAGATTACGAACACATCTCTGCCAAAACAATTACCAATCCCTAAAACATAGCTTCGTTTTTCTATTGCTCTCCAGTTGCATGAGTTTGGGTGCTTTCTTGCCCATCGAGCAGGACTGCTGGCAAGAAACAGGCAACCACAGAGAGTGAATGCTATGTATACCACACTCAGCCCGTGACTTAACTCTCCAACCTAAATAAACTGCACAGCTCACATTTTCAATGGGGAATAACAAACCTCCAAGTATGGACTTTTGAATAAGGTATAGAAAGGTATGAAAATTAAGCAAGAAACCTGTTCTGCCCATAGTCACCAGGACATTATTGCTGCTGCTTTTGATGTCTGTAGGACCATTCACAGCTTTTCACTGTGCCACACATCCTAATTACAGAAAAAATGGTATGAAGAATGCCTGAAATACAACCCCTTTGAAACTCCCAAAAGGCAGTTTTTAAAACAATAGGAAAAAAAATAATCCTCTGGTGGTCCTCAGTCACCTATGAAGATGAGGACTATCCATAACTATATAGCAAAGCAACAAAAAAGCATCAAATTGGATCAAATTTGCAGTTATATCATCAGTTACTGTCTTAATCCATCCCCTAAATGTCCAGTCACAGGAGCACACATTCCTATCACCACTTTGCACTATTGTGCTCTGGCATTAACTATGTGAATTAGGATAAACTGTTTTATTTTTAATTTCCACCCTCCCCAGCCCCCCAAATGAGGAAGCCTGACAGCTTTACACAAGGACCTTTGGTCTCATTTTCCTTCATCCACCAGCCTCTTTGGTTCTGCATTTGGTGTACAGGCAACAAGGCCAAGTTCCCAAAAGAACAAATATTATCCTTGACTCATAGTTGAGTTAGTGCAACAGGAGCCAAAATCAGGCTCCAAATGTTTTATTTAGAGTTTTCCCCTCTGCTTTATGTCCAAGCTACAATAAATTTATCGTGAGTATTCATAGTCCCTGCTGCAAACATGCTGGACCGGAAAGATGTGGTGGTTACACCACTGGGCTTCAGACACATGCTGGTGAGTGTAATTCATGCTGGATAACAGAAGGCAGCGTTAGTAAATATGCCATAGCCCAGTGACTGGGAGATGCAATTAGATGACTGCTTTGAACATAAAATATTCTCCATTTTGGTTGCACAGCTTGCCATACAGTTTCCTTGAGAAAACAAGACACTAGAGGAAAGCCTTAAAGCTTTTTATACTTCTGTGGATGCCCGAACTTGCATTATTTTGCCCAGGCTGAGCCGTTGTTCACAGGCCTTTCTGGTAGGTGTTCTCACCCACCAGGCCCTCTCACCTAAGAAAGCCCCTTCCCACAGAAAATGGGATACTGTACAAGCAGGCAGTCCTATTAGGAGGAATTTCACCAGAAATGACTGCCTTGTTTGGTTTTATTGCTCACATCGAGTCACATAACAAACTTTCTAGTCAGATTTCAAATGAAACGCAATTCAAGGCTGCCGGAGACAAGAGCTTTCATTCTTTCTATTCAAAAGACAGGACTGATTTACCAGCAACCAGACAGAAATCCTTATACATGCAAGCACTTGCTCACAAGCTCTCCCATTAAGAGTCTGGTCCCATTAAGACTAATCACACAAGCCTTTGCCATACGAATGAAATAAAAGATCAAAACTCAATCCAAATTCTGTACCTGTGTACAGTTGATGTCAAATACCTTAAAACTTCCACTTTGGGTCCAGGATTTTGTTTAAAGTAACTTTCACTCAGTTGACAGAAATGGCTAAAATCCAGCATATGAATGTTTCTTCACACAAAGCCACTGAATATTTCAGGTTTCCAAGGGAGAGAGTTGACAAAAGCTGGAGCAGAATTTTGGAAATTGTGTGGAAATCCCCCTTGGTACAAGCACACACATGGTACTTTCACCTCTTATTAGCCTACAGTAGCAATATGTAAATTCATTAACAATAATTTCTCAGGCCACCATAAAACTGATGACTGAGACTGAGTAAGACCCACACAAGTAACTGGGCTCCTGCATTGCTTTTACACAAATTTGCCAGCCAGCTTTGAATACTCACAAGGCCCACAACAAACCTCACTCTCAGAAACACCTCTAATTTCCTTTTTGCTGTATTTAATTTAACGGAAGTTAAGAGAGATTTAAACATTATTTTTGGCTACAGACATTGTAATGTATTAAAAAATGAGTAGCAACAAGAATAAACTTTAGAAAGGTATTATAATTAAGAGAGCGCCTAAGGCCCTCATCACCAGTAGACTTTACCTGTGCAAATCTTAACTGACATCTGTCCACTTAACAAGCCTTTTCAACAAAACTATTCTTATTCCCGAGCAACAGTTATCGAGACACAGCTACTGGGTTTTAATTTCACACCCTACCTTAATACGAAATTAAAGCACAAACAACACTTGGTCGCGCTGGGGCTGCTCAGGGCCTGCACTCTCTGGGCCTGCAAACAAGAAGGGCTCTGGATCAGGCCCACCAATATTTGCAGAAAGCCAATTTAAGCTCTCCAAAGTACTCGTGGATAGAATTGCCAAGCTCTGCTGGAGAACCATCCCTTCAGGCTGGCCTCCTTCCCTGCAGCCCAGGCACTGCTCTGCTCAGGGCTTGCAGGTGCTCATGGGAACAGCGGGCTTCTCCCCTCACCGCCAGCTGCCATTTTCTCCCCTCGATGCCGGCCGCCATTTGCTCCCCTCTGAGGTGCATGTGCACCAAGTGGGACACCTCCAGCCCCACAGCCAGAGTCCTCCTGTGTAGCCCCTCAGGAAACCACACAAGGAAGACCGTGTGGAAGAAGAGAAGTGCAAAGTCCTCACCCAGAGCCTCTTTCAGTCTCCATCCATGTGCGAAAACAAATGACAACAGCATGTCCGAGAGACGCCATGCATTCACCGCAGCTTTGGTGGGCTGCGGTCCGGCTATGGCCGAGGACTTCTGAAAATGCTCCTCTGGCAGCCCAGCTGTGCCTATTCATCATCTTCTGCTTCATGGGTATTTTAATCCAGCGGGTGGGGGGGACCTAGACTTTCGTGAGTACTAGGAATGTTATGTAAAGAGAAATCTCACTGTTTCCACTGTGAAATTTTGCCTCAGGCAACTTATGAATGTTCCAGGGAAGATATTCACCATTTTCAGTAAAACAGCTGACAGATCCATCTGCTGCTCTTGGTGATATTGGGTGCAATTTTCAAGTGTCTCAGTAACATACGCTCCTAAAGTCCCAGCGAAAAGCCAAGCTTCCCCCGCATGACAGTTGTGAAGGAGGGGGACACAATAAACTTTTGTTCTTATTTCTAAATTTTAAGGATAAATGAAGTTTGAAATACCTTAGTGCCAATGAGCGTGAGTGTGGAGGAACTGGTTTTATACAATTACAATGAGTTTTCCAAGAAATACAGATGCTCAAGAGAGAACATTTAGTCTAATCTGTTTAGTTCAAAAAACTTAGCAATTATTTTATCAGAAAAATACCTGTCCTGCAGTTATAATATGGAAACTTTTTCATTTTATACTTTTTTCAACAACAAAAACGTAGATGCAGGTCCGCTGCAATATGCTATGAAAGTCACAATGGTAACATTTTCAGGTAATTATTTTTAATGAACAAGTACAAATGCTTCTTCTTGATATTACAAAATGAAATATTTCAACTTGAAACTTATTTTCTGTGTACTAAAATCATGTTTGAAGATCATGTGTTTAATTTGGGTTTGAATTACATAGATTAGCTAAATCCAAATTGAATTTCTTCTTTAGATTTTTATTAGCCAATGAACCAAATTTTTTTGTTGTTTTGAAACATTTTTCAGAATGACTCTGAAGTAAAAAGGAGACGTACTCACAGGTCTCACCACAAATTTATGGGCCAGGGGAGTTTTGAGTCTGCCCTACCATGAATATATCAAACAGAAGGACTCAAATCCTGCTCTGTGGAAAAGCTCACTGTAAATTTACTTGCATCGTAGCTGCAAAGGCATCTGCGATATAATCATAGACACGATTATGCATATAGGGTTAAAGCTGCCAACATCCTCAGTTACTAGATGTCCTGCAGATGAGGCATGAGGGACACAATTTACATTTAATCCATATAGGAAGACATCACCATGCTGTAGGGAAACTCCAAAGCTGGCAGACTTTTTATATGCTCTGTGCCAGGCTAATAAAACAAATATCGATGCATTTTGTTTCATCTTGGACACCACTATTTTGGTCCTTTTGGCCTATATCAGAAATCATGGAGTAAGAAACTGCCACATCTGATGGTCTCTTCACCTCATGTTTTTCAGCCTTACTGGAACAGGAAGAAACAAAGGAAAAAATAGCCCTTCAAAACTCATCTCTGGCAGCAGACAGTCTCTCCTGAACTGCTACAGCGCCTTTCATCTCTCTACGAACACTGTGCCACTGCTGGGGGAAGAGATGGTGGCAGAGAACAGAAAAAAAATAAAATTACACACACACAACTGTGCTCAACGGTGCCAAATCTGACTCTCCCATTGCTGGTTAAAGAGACAAAGTTTCTCAGGCTTCCCTGTAAGGTCACAGCTGGTACTTCTATGAATTTTCTTATTACATGGGAACGAGGCAGAGGTTCATAGAGAGAGACAGATGGCAAGGAGCAATGTTACTTATCCTAATGTGCATGTGAGACAAAGAGCTTTTTGGCATACCTCTCAAGCTGAGTCTTAGGGCAGCCGATCCACGCCAAGCGTTTTCCTCCCTCCAGTTTTTATTCCTCCCCTCAGCCAGTCTGATCCCACTTGCCTTCGGTGTTTACGTGAATCACACTAGACGTTTTCCTGACATTTAGGCTCTGATGAGCAAGGCCAGCAAAAACTAGAGCAACAAACAAACAAGCCAACCCCAGCCAAGCTTGCCCACCTCTGCACATTTGCATCCACGTAGGGCACCCCTCTGCCTACCGAACCGCCGTGAGGAGGAAAGTGAGCGTGGTGGCAAGTGGGAACGGGCAGCCCCAGGGAGATAGAATTGGGATTCGGGTTGTAGATGTACTTATTAATCACATTGAAAATACAAATTGTGGCTGGGATTTTCAGGTGGGAAGGGTAAGGGATCTTCTTGTTGGAGGGAGTGGGGATAGTAATTATGGCTCAAGCCAGGACTTCAACTGTGGGAACAGGGAACAGGCAAAGGAAGGCAAAAATGTAGTTTGCATATTGGCTGGAGTGTAGCTTAAAATATGAGGGAAGGGCAGACTTTGATCTCTGTGGTACAAGGCTATCAATGGGAGAACCTCACTCATTCTAGCTGATTTTTTCTTGGTTTTCAGCAGCAACGGAGAAGAGAATCTGTTTGCCTGAGCCCAACCTCCTTATCCTGCTGCAGAGTCAAAATCCAGATAGCCCTTCTACTGCCATCATTGTGGAAATGCATCTGGAGTTAACACTAAAATCATATGAGCAAGATTTTCTTCCAGGAAAGCTCTCTTGGAACCAGAGGCCGTACTTTCAGAAAACAAGACAATACGTGGCTCCATCATATGGCAGTTGCTCATTCAGACTACCTGCCAGGGAGTCAAGCTCTTTGTTCAGGCAAATAGCTATTTATAACCAGGCTGGCTGTGGGGAAAGCCGTCCTACCTCCTGGAAACGTGATAACCAAACCTGTAAAGACAGCTTGTCAAGCTGGCGCTGAAATGGTGGAAGGAGGAGGAGCTGGACAGAGAACTGGCAAGTCAAAGCGAGATGAAGGGAATTGCTCTTCCAGGGTGCTTTCAGCCTGTGGTTCTGTAGGCAGGAGGGCAAATGGAAAGGCAGATTATGATTTGCAGCTTACATAGGATTTTGAACTGTTCCTAATTGGGACTGTACAGTCAAAGGAGAGAAGACAGGAGGAGAGCACAGCTCTCCTTTCTTTTTTTTCTTTCTTTCTTCTTCTCCCTCTTATTTTTTTAAAACTATCACCTTAAAACAGTTCCACTTTAATGCCTCACTGGAGCAGACAATATCACATTCACTTTAATACCAATTAAATTTAACCAGGTTTTCACTTAGATGTAACTACAGAACTTTCTTCCAAACAAATCAAACAAGACTTAATACGTTAGAAACGTGACAGATTACAGCACAGGAACTTAAAAACTTACACCAAAAAAAGGCTCATGATCTACCCTGTACGAGATCTATTAATGCATGCAAATTACCTATACACTGAGAAACCAGTGTACATTTTTGACCATTATAAATATTTGTAGTCTCAGCTATCTGGCCTTTTAGCTTCTGGTAAACCATTCTGTCTGCAGCCCATGTAACACAGACCTGGCAATCCCACGCGTTCTTCCTGCACAAAATAGCATTGCCCATGCTCAGCTATGGCGGAGATGACTTGCTGCCATGGGAAACCAGGGAAGGGGATCCTTCCTGGAGCAAGGCTTATGCAAACTCGACACTGATGCGTTACTACAAACCTAGAGAGTGGTCTAGTAATAATTTTAGATTAATAAATACCATTTCCCTTGGAGATAGGCACACAGCAACCCCTCAGGCACAGACGTTCCTGTGACTTGCAATTAGAAGGAGAAAAGGCAATACTTGTGCATGCATCCAGATATGTTTAAAACAAATACTGAAAATGTTTGACTTCTGTGTTTACTATTTACTTGTAATTTTATTAACAACCAATAAGAAGGTGGAAAATAACATTTCTTTTGGCATCGGTTTGGTTTCCTTTGTGTTTGTAAGCAACTCCCACTGCCTCCACTACAAAAGACAACAAAGCTTCTTCTGGATGCCCCACAACACTGCACTACCAGCTTCCAGCTCCCACTGCAACACGTGGGAGTTTCCCTATTCATTTCAGTGGGAAGTCTGAGCAATCAGCACCTCAGAATACTAATTAACTTCCATGAGTCACCTCAGCTTTGGCCTAAGTTGACTTGTCCAACATCAGGAGCACAAGTTTGTTGGCACTGACTTCTAGATTCAAAGAGCCTCTTCTACCTCTTGATATAATTTCAACTAAGACCTGCTGTAGCCGAGTGCTTCAGGATTGGAAAGCCTCTGAAGTTTATGGGGCTGCTAACAGGTATACAGCTAGACTCTTTCTTCAGCAGCTTGCTGGAACAGGTCCCAGGTTCCGCTGCAGCAAACCAGGGTTCATGGTAGCACAACATCCCTGCAAACCCACAAAACCCAAATACAGCCGTAAGGGTTTTTGTCTTTGAGGGTCTTTGACCAAGAAAGATAAATGCAACAATCCAGACTATTTTATGCACAAGTCATCCTGACATAACTGCTTTCTGGGGTACGATCTGAGGATTCAGACTTTCCAGGTAGATTCATGTTTATATACCCAATTCAGAGAACATTTTTATCTGATAACTTTAAAAAAGGCTGAATTTGAAGGCTAAATATTTATAATATTTCAAAACACCTCATATTTCTGCCAGGAATCAATTTCCTAAACTGCACTGAACACAGACACTGTATTTCTAGTACACATTTTCAGACTCTCACCTTGATTTTTCCACCTCATCTACCATGGCAAATAGTTGCGATAACACCAGCAACGAAAGTCTACTAATCTACTCCATACTAAATAACTGTAAGGAAAAAAAAAACCCACAGCGAGCTGAATTGGCATTCATTATTCTAGTTGTTTCGTATCTTTAAATGATTCTGGTAAATCGATAAAGCTCTGCAAAGTGGCTGTTGTCTGCTGATTTCTAACTCTAGTGAGTGGCATCCACTCTTTAGTGCACCACACACTTGCTGTGTAGCCATTAGATGAAAGCACTATCACCTGTCAAACAAACTGCTAGAACTGTGATAAATTAATGATCAAATAGTACAGTCTGATGTACAGTAGCAGTGCCGAGGCTAGTTACAACCAGGCCTCATGCTTTAAAAATGTAGCTGACATTAAAAAAAAATCAGCCATTAAAGAAAAATGTCACACAGCTTTTCAAAAAAATATCTATTTAAAAAATGACCACATACTGATATTCCAGGATTTGTTTTTTTCTTAAAAAAAAAAAAAAAAAAGAAAAAAAAAGTAGTGAATGTGCTGTAAAACCTTTCTGTGTCCTATGGATTTTCACGGCAAGCAACAACGCGCAGCTAAGCAGAGAGGATGCTTGTGTTTTTTTGGTAAGTAGTGCTGTGTACAAACGTGTACCACAGAGGAATCCTCTGGTGTGTCACGGACAGAGCTCTTGTTTGCAAGGGAAATGTCCTGAGTTCTTTTTTCCCTCCGTAATGCTTTTGATTTTTGACATCATGGGTAAAATATTTCAAGGGAGCTCCATATCACTTCTAAATATAAACAATACAAAATAAGCCTTTGCTTTTGAAGCACTTGACATCCTTTGAGCTTTGAATTTCGACTCCTAATAACTCTTGATGCTCACTGCATTAATGTATAAAGTCCTTTTTGTGAGCTAGAAATGGTTCCTCATGTCCCTCCTGCCATTGGCTTTATGAGCTTAATTTATTCTTTTTAATATAAAATCTCATTACCTGAACATGACACCACCACTTCCATTTTATCTTTGATATAAGAACAGAGAGAAACCAAAATCAAACCCTTAAATAAAGTCTGTAATCATCCCTCACTTTCTCTTGCTTTTCAAATTTCTAAACAAAATTAAGTAAAAATACCTTCCAGGGCACACTAAGAAATGTAAAGAGTGAGAGGAAAAAAAAGAAAATTACTTTATAGTGAACTAACAAGGGACATAATTACTTACACAAGCAGCATATCTTCTTCTTGATGATATTCCTTCATGTTTATTTTGCTATATTTGTGAAAGCTGAGGAGTGCCTAAGAAGAATGGATATGCTGGAAAGCTTGATCTGTTGAAGTAAATCCAGAACAAAGAGTTGCTTAACCTTTGGCAAAGCATTTCTTTTTTTTTTTTTTTTTTTTTGCTAAACTTTATTTTCCCAACAGGCATTTAATAAACTTAAAAATACATATCAATGGATTTTTTTCTTTAATAAATCAAAATAATTAGGAATAAGCAAGCTCTGAGATAACTCAAAGAGACTGAGGATTGAGTAAGGACTTCTCAAGTCCCAATTTTAACAGAAAATTGGAATGATCACTGGATTAGCACATGAAAGCATCAGTTCCATGCACTAATGGCAGTTCCTTTATGTTGTTGTTGTTAGAGATGTGACTTAAGCACTGACTTAAATTATAAATTTGGCAGGGATCAAACTCCATGATCTAATTATGTCTTATGGCTTTCACTGAATGTTGAGGTAGAGCTGGTTGTAAAGAGAAGGACTTTTCACAAGGAACTTGTTTTTCACCACAACCCACATCCCAGATCCTACAGGATCCCTACTTCCTGCCCGTTCACGTGGAAGCCTCCAGCCAACAAATAAAGGTTTACATCCCCTAGAAAACTCTATTTTAACTGTGAAGTGTCAACTACTCCCTCAGAGAGCCTAAGACTTGTAAATATTTTAACTCCTGCGCTGTGCTTTTTCCTCTGATACCAACAATAATCAGGATCATGTTCATCTGAGGCTGCCATGCTGCATCTATTGCTGGAGCATCAGATAGAATGACTGAGAAAACCACGCTATTTGGTTCATGTTGCTGAAGCTTAATTTCAGGTTAATCCTATTCCCTACTCAAGCCTAACTCAATGCGTTGGGATTAAAGTGTTTTAAAACAAAAACGACTTCAAACATTTCGTGTATCAGCACTAGGAACCTGGATTTTGCTCTCTCACCGGTGGAAGAATAGATGAATCCCACTGAAAATAAAAGGCGTGCAAATGGATGAGAGCGAATTAGGCTCCAAGAACTCTCCATCCAATTGCATTGGGAAAAGAAGGAAGCTTGTTAAGGGGGCTGAGAAATTGATATGCTGTTGAATATAGATCGGATACATTGATTCTGATGTACAGACATACACTACAATAATTATATGAAAGGCTACAACACTTGGGAATTAAACCATCTTAGATCACTTGAGCTCATTTTGTCATTTATCCTTTGTTTATTTTTACAGTATTACTAAGTAGTCTTACATTTAATTAAGCATACTCATAACGTTCCTTCAATTAGATAAATAATGCAGCTGCTTCCTCCATCATGAGGATGGAGAAAACAAGATAATGTAATATTTATTTTTATTCTGCTTTTCTTAGTCGGACACTTTACATCAAAACACACACAGCTGGAAGGTCTATCAGTAGAATTTTCAATCTATATAGACACTAAAAGCAGCAAATATTAACTACTTAACAATGATCATCTGTTTGTGTTAAAAATTTTGGCAGAACAGGTAAGGGCAGATTGAAAGCAGCTTTAGGAAAATGTTTCATTAACTGACTCTACAGTTATGAAATCCTTCAAGATAAATATCGCAGATAGTAAAAGCTAGTTTAAACCACTGATTTGAAACTCTTACAGGAGGTTGATGGTTTTTTAAATAAGTAGCAATTAGTCTGAAATAATCCATTTATCTCCTCTGCAAGTGACTGAAATAAAGAGAAATTAGATAAAACTACATGCAGAGAAACAACTAAGTGATAACAGGAATGCAATCAGATAGTACTGAACAAAAATTACAAAGGCAGGGCAATAATATATAGTTCATTTACTTATTGGAGGCTTTGATTCATTCCCTGTGGTAATTGTAAAATTTAATAATATCTGTATACTTACAGCGTTCTGAAAAAAGCACTACCATTACACATTGTTATCCCTGTAGGTTGGATGACAAATGCCTGGGGCAATACTACCATCAAAGCATGTGACATACCCAACATGGATCTTCTAATCTTCATAGGGACGACAACTGTCACTTTTAAAGTGCATGGCAAATGAAGAGGGCGTAAGAAAGGAAACTTCTAATTTTTTTTTCTTTTTTTTTCAGATGTCAGTGGTAGGAACTCTTTAAGTCTAAACCATACTTTAAAATTGCAGTAGCAAAACCCAGGTAATTCACTTGAACAGCTGTATAGATTTCTTAATGCTTAAAAAGTGCTGTCCAGGCTGGGAATAACCATCTGTTCCTTCGAGAACTCATACTCTCTTAGCTAATATATACAGCTAATACACTCTATAGCTTATATGGGAAAAATAGATCAATGACTGCCAAAGGAAGGTATGCACCGTTCCAGCAAACAGCTCTGTTTAAAACTTTGTGAGGTTTGTTGTGTGTGTTTTGTTTTTTGTGTTTTTTTTTTTTTCCCTTGATGGTAACTAATATATTTTAGGCTCTGCAAATTAAATGAAGAAGCAGCAGTCTGTTGATTTCCATTAGCATTTTTTTTGCTCATGTAATTTTAAGCACTAGCACTTGTCTGGTTCTCTTAGCTTCCCTGTGCTACAGAACGTGGCACAGACGGTGCGAATCACCCACCCCAGTAGTTTGAATAGGAATGTCACTTTAATGTTCAACATGGAGTTTTGTTCTTAACAGTTTTTCTCATTATAGCAAGACTCAGTACTGTGAGACACCTTTTGTTATGTATATACGAACAAAAGCAGTCAGAACAAATTTAGTACACTGGGCAAGGGAACTACAAGTTGACAACAGATAATAGACAAGATACCCAGTACTGGATTTAATCTGCTCTTAAATTTTGTCTTCTTGGGACTACATAATACATCGGTCAGACAGATTAGTGTCATATGCTTTCAGACAAAAAAGCTAATGCAATCTAGATAAAACAACAACAACAAAATAGAAAAACAAACAAAACAAAGCAAACCAAACAAAAAACAACAACCAAACCACAACAACCAAAAAAACCATAAACCCCCTGAACCATGATTTCAAGAAATCTTTATTCTAAGAGCTCCTAAAATAAGTGGATGGCAGTTTCCCATGGCAGCTATCATTGTGTAAATACAGATCTCATACAGAGTCTGAGTCATTTCTTCTGTGACTAGTGCAGTGAAAGTGTAGTCCAGGAAAGAGACTAATGAAATTAGAGCAGTTAATGACACCTGAAAACACAGGCTATTTTACTTCCATGAAGTGGCACTAGAATCAGCAATCAAATCTACATCCAGCAGCCTTTCCCTGTATTGTACCCTAAAAGTAGGGGGCTTGTTATACCCACTTGGATTCCTTCCACTGATTTCAGCAAAATGATGACTGGTCCAATGTGTTTCTGCAAATAGCAGATGCAGTTAGCCATTAAATGTTTTTGTTTGAGCTGTGGTAAAAATAGTGATAAAAGAAACCACCTTTCATGGGAACTTCCTTCTCTTACCTAAAATTCCTTTTCTTAAAAATAAGAAGAATAATTAAAAAAAAACAATCCAGAATAGCAGAGACAACAGAGACATTTTCATTTTGGATCAGCTATGAAATTCCCAAAGAGTATAGGTTGGTAATTTTTTTTTTTTAATGTAGTATAGCACTGAGAGATGGGACAGACTTAGACCTGTCATCGGATGCTGGGATGTGCAAAATTTTAGAAACTCACAAGGGCTTTCACTGCTTCTGGTCATCACAGCTTGCACAATGGGCTCCCACTGCTAAGCAGAGCCTCTGGGTTCTGCTGTCATAAAAAATACTAAATAGTAACAAAAAACAAATATACTTATATTGAACTTTAAAAATACATACCTGGAATTTAATACAGTCTGCATTTCATTAGTTTTAACCCAGATTGGCTTCACTTGAATAAAGTGAGCAGATATGACCATTTCAGAATGAAAAGCCTGAAGAATACAGGAAAGCTATCTAAAAAAACCTCCCCCAAATCCTTGCATGTAAAACTCAAGTTTTTTAGCTGATTTATCATTTCAAAACAGCTTCATATGAAGATGCCGGTTGCATCTGATGTGGAGGTCAGAGACATTGCTATCTGGGACCAAGAGAGCACAGCAGAAATATCCTTAAACCCAGGAACTCTGAGCAAGGTCGGGTTTGACTGCTAGCCAGCTGTCACCCGCCAGCACCCACCAACCTGGGAAGGTTCAAATTCCCAGAGCCAGGGCTTTTCCAGTCAGCTGAAGCCAGTATTTCTAGGTAAAGCTGCAGTACACAGACTGATAGATGCTGTGCAGAGTGTCAGCAGCTGGCGCTTTTCACTGCTTAAGGGTCAGGGTATTCACACCCTGAAAACGTCCAGGAGGGCAGCACAGGCATAAGTGACTGCTGGCAGGGAGAAAGCACAGAGAATAAATAGAAGGAAGGAACACTGACATATGCCTGTTCACTGCCTGACCCACAAGTTATGCGTGGAAGAATACACACACCTATCTGATATATATATATATGTTCATTAATGAGAACCCAGTATATATTTTGGAGACATGATGCCAATATGCTTTAGGTTTAACTGACCCAACTCCACAGATCCCTCTGCCAGGCACTGCAATCATCCCGAACAGACTCCAAGCACACCTGGCCTTCTGTCTGTTTAGCTGCCTGAATTAAGCTTTGCATCCCTGAGCTCACGCTAACACACACGGTCCTGTTTGCCAGTGCCTGAATGGGACAGCATTAAAATTAACTAAGAAGGAAGCCTCTTATTAGACCTTCAGTGTTGCCAATTGCCCAAATTTTGTTTCAAATCTTACAGTACTGAATGCCTTCATTTAACCCCCTACTCCTTACGTGTTTAAGGCTAGAGAAGAAACTCAGCTTTCATGCAGGCTTCTAGCCTTATGCTTATGCAATAGCCTGAAAAATGGCCAAATGTATACCAAAGAATCAAAAAAAGCCAAAAAGTGGTTTCAAATCATTTTCACCTTCATAAAACTTAACTGAGAATGTTATGGAAAGCTATCCAGAAAATAACACTTCTGGAAATATCGCTGTAAGGACCTGCAATTTGATTTGGTACCGCAGTGAAATAACATTATGTTTCAAAATGAAAACTTTTCGGAGAGCCTGTTTTTCTGTTCTTGTATCAGCCAGTCCATCCTTGATTCAAGAAATGTTTTGTCAGAGTGCTACAGGAGGAGTTTCCACGTTGAAGATGGATGCATGTTTTTATACACACGCTTAGTCAGTCTTCCCAGCTCTTTGGTGCTAGGTCCTAAATTACGATTTTTACACATTTGGGTTACTTTAAGGTTCACTTGGGAGCATAATTGCCAAAAAGTAGATTCAAATATCAACAATGTATTTCTGCAAACAAATCTGGAATTTCAAGTCACTGTCCAGAGGCCTTCTGCAGGGCCTTTTCCCTCGCCTGCAGTTTTGTGTTTTCTATTTACCGTGAGGCTGAGGTTTTAGGCAGTTTAAATTAGGAAAAAAAAAAGTGTTAAAAACCTATTCTGGTGAACTACTTCAGCATCTGCCACCCTTCCTGTAGGATACTCATTGCACTGACAGAAATGCATAAGATACCTGATCTGGGAGTGAAATAAGGTAAATAGTCACAATTCTACATTACATAAAAACAGTCTTTTTCTCTCTCTTTTTTTTTTTTCTTTTTCAGATATCAAGCAGCCAGGACATGTATTTTCTGATATTCCATCATCTTTTTAAAGAATCCTAAAGTGAACGCCACATCCTTACAACTGCGTTGATCATTCTGTAGACACCTGCATACTTCTCAATCACTCACTGACGTATTTGGCAGAGCCACCTGCAGATTTAGCCCTAAACTTTGACCAGCGTAAGACAAACACCATCAAAAATCACGGTGCAATATTTGAATTGCAGTGTGTAGGGCTCGGGAACGAACAGTAGCCTTTGAGAAGCACACCTTGCAAAGATCTCCCGTTGACTTGTGCAGTCTGGTGCTCTCTCGGCCACGAACATCCCCTGTGTCTGAACCTACTTTTCGTGTCCCCGTCTACCAGCTGGGGAGGACGCGGCACACACGGACAACGGCAACGCGCTGTTTGCTTCCTAAATCTCCCGCACGGCGTTCTGACCAGATGCAGAAAGGTAACTTGATCCCAATTAATGAAAGTGACTGGGTCAGCCTGTCACCTCCCATGCTCTTTATGTGCTGTTCAGACATCTATACGCTTATTAAAACCTCAGGCACTCTACATAAGCTCTGCCTTGAAACCAGTTGCCAGAGGCATCACTGCTCAGAACCTGTCTACAGGTTTCTTGGTTTCAGATCTGACATCACATAAACCTCTCTTATCCGCCTTGGCAGCGCAGATCAGATGAAAAGCGGCCCCATCCTCACAGAATAATACTCACAAAAAGGATGGAGGCACACAATAATAAACATTTCACTGCTGTTGTTCTTCACAAATGTACCTCGCTGCTAACACG
The DNA here is from genome assembly GCF_964034855.1 of Anser brachyrhynchus. Lineage (NCBI taxonomy): Eukaryota > Metazoa > Chordata > Aves > Anseriformes > Anatidae > Anser > Anser brachyrhynchus. The sequence goes on along the minus strand of NC_137707.1, from coordinate 15,535,207 downwards.
CTCCAAGGTTAGAAAATGCCTGCAACACTTCACAAACCTCTCTTATTACTTTTAGCAGATTTAGAGCAGGGAACTTTTTACCAGAAGCTTTTTTTTCCAACTAATTGTCTCTATACTGTTTAAGGCAAAGCTGGAGCACAAGCGGTAACAACAAACGATATCTGGAAAAAAATTAGCTCCTGAAGAGTTCTGGCCATGCAGCTCATTTGATGATTACTGCCCGGGTTTCTCTCACTGGTTTTGACCAGGCATCAGTCACTTGGCATCACTTTTGCTCCGTAACAGGATCGGTACCTACCATCATTCATTACACAGTATGGATTGGCAGTCAAAACCCAAATCTAGAGGCCAAGAGGAGTGCAATGACTTTGACAAAAAGAAGAAAGCGCTTTGAGGTAGCTGCCTTCCTAATGCTTGCTCCATCCATTCGGACTCAGAGCTACTCGATATCCAAACACACCCGCCTGGCAGCCCAAAGCCTCCTCTTCCTCCACAGCAGCCCAGAGCCACTGCTTGGCGGCCCCTCAGTGGCACTCACACCTCTAGCAACAACACAACAGAGCCCGCAGCTTCAGAAAACAGCTTCCCAAAAACGCCCGCCTTGTAACCTGCTCCTGCTGCTCCCAACACGGGGCCCTAGAACAACGGCCAATCCATCTTCAAGAGATTAAGCTTTTCTTTTTTTTTTTTTTTTTATATGGCATACAGTGTAACATTCGGGATAGGCACATAAGAAGAACAAATGGTCTCTTAAAAAGGCTTTGAACTTTATTTCTTCTTCAAAGTTTGGCTCTTGGAGGAAGTGGTTTAATAACTGAACTTGCCAGCACAGGCAGGAAATAGTATTTCCTATGGACAACCTGGCACCGAAATGAGATTGCAGCAGGAAGAGTTTCTGATTTCCTTTAAAAAATGCAGTGGGCTGGGAAGAGCAAAGCACTGCCTTGGAAAGGAGTTCACTCATTTGGGTTTGCAATTGCTGATTCAGAGAAAGAGTTCGGATCTGCTCTGAAATAAAAATCAAAGGTACAGGAGCCTTTACAAGCACTGAGTGATAGGGACGGCTGGAGCTCTCCAGCTTTAACAAGAACCCGTGTTCATTATTATCAGAATTTCCTCTTCTTTTGCAGGCTTATCCACAGACTGGCTAATGGCTTTCCATAAATACTAACAAGTGCTGCCTTAAGGCTTTGTTGTGCTGCACAACATTAAGCAACAACAATAGGGAACAGCTGCTCCCGAATAGCTGCATAGTTAATTACACCATATACCTACAGTATGTCTCCATGCCATACAGCGAGAGAGCTATTGCACATGTACCATTCATACATCGATGGAAGACATTCAAGACGGCCCAACACATTCCAAGCAAAACAAATGGGAACCAGACTCAGATGCTCACCCTGCCCATGCTGCAGGAGACATGAAAAGCAAAACAAATTAATGTTACAGCAATAACGGTATCATCGGAACAGAATAAGATTGCATGTATTTTTTTATTTGTGTGCCTATCTTTAAAATAAGTATTAGACGGTCTAACATCTGGTTTGTCAAATAAGTTTGTCAGGTATTTCACAGATGTGTAATACTTTTATTTTTACAATCTGGAATAATCACAATCTGGCATACAAAGAAATAGCTTTCATAATCACGTTCCTCACCCAAATACGTCCCAATCTCCAAGATATGCACATGAAACATTTAAATTAAGAAATAACTCTAGGATGATAAAAACTATACATATAAGTGGTTTATATTACAATTTATAACAGGCACATTTTCTCAGATCTTGGCTTTCTTTAATAACTTTTCAATTCTTAAGCCCAGCTGGAAGCCTAAAAATAGGCAATAGAAAATTGGCATGTTTTGTTTAAGGTAATTGAAAGGATACCATGTTAATCTTACCACGGCCAGGTTAGAGCAGTTCTGCAAGTCTCCAGAAGAAAGAATTTACAGCATTTACAACGTACATGTTGGCAACAAATGCAGCCATTTAATGGGGGATTTGAAATGGCAAATTAATCTCGTCTCTTCTGTTCTCACGCTTGACCAAGATTACCCACATTTCTCTTGCATGCCCTCCCTTCTCAGCCTGTCCCCTGGCTCTGCCCCGCTTCTGTTACTGTCCTGCCACCCGAGCATCTTGCAAGACACTTGAACAGCAGGCATCCAAAGGCAAACACAATAGCAACAGTCAGCTGGAGGAGGAAAGAACACAGCTCCTTGCACAACCCTAAGTCTATCGGGGATTTACTTCTAACCCAACCTTTTCAGCGGCTCACTGTGCAGCTAGGAAAGCCAGCTCACCTTTATGGGCCTCAGTTTCTATACACCTAGTATGATGCTTGTGATAATGGTCTTCATAAAGGCCTTCATAAAGAGATGCTTTGTGACCTCTGTATAACAGCTAGTTGCCATAGGAATTTTATTTGTGTGTTTATTTGAACATACATTTATTCTCCTAGATTCCTGGAGAATAAAGAAAAATAAAATAAAAAGATCGCGGTCTGTTTAAATTCCTGAGATAAAAGTAATCTAATTGCTCTTGAGTCATTCCACTGAAACCTGAACTGTGAATTAATCGCCTTGCCATCAGTCAGTGAAATTAATTTCAAGCAGTCATCTGGTTTTCAGAGGCTTTGTTACAATAAAAGCAAAGCACGAGTACTTAGGGGCCGATGATGCAGACATCAGGTGAAACAAACATCCTAGGCGTCACAGCAAGGCCACGCACGAGATCCAGCTCCGTTAGCACAAGGCTGCCATCGTGGCTGCAGTGCTGGTCCCGGCGTGTTGGCAGGGCTGGCAAGAGGCGAGTCGCTGCCGCGGGCCCTGCAGTGCTAGCTCGGGGTCATGAACTTCTCCCTGACCTCTCTCTAATTCCAGACTTCGTGGTTTTTCAGCGATTTAAAATTCTAGTTTGAATGTGTATATATACATCTGTGTGTATACATATGCATATGTATATATAAACTCCGCTGTGCTAAAATTAGGTTCTCTGCAGCTGAAGTGACCAAGGGACAAAAGTAGCTCTCATTTTACGCTCTGCTAGAGGCCAAAAAAACATCGTCTTCCTGCTCAGCCTTACTAAAAGCAGCTTACTGTAAACACGACAGGGCAGAGGCACTACTGTCTCAGGATACGGCTGCATGGCTCAGCTGTTGGTGTGAACACGTTCCTTCTGGTCACCGCAGTGCCCGACGCAGAGCTGGCACTGCTGTCCCTGCGATGCTCTGCAGGTGCTGGGTCAGGTGAGCCAGTGGCACACAGCCCACCACATCCCTGGCCATAGGCAGGGACTTAAGGAACAGTGAGGACAAATCCCTCCTGGGTGGGATGTAGGTCCCTCTGAACTGGATTTCCCTTTGTTTGGGAAATCCAGATCGTCCCTTTCCTCAAGAAGTGTGCTGCACCTACTGGCACAGATGAGAGCCTCTGCTCAGTACTTGCGCTCAGCTCCTAATTGCAAGTTTTTCTAGGGGGTAGCACTGATTTGTCCTCCCTGCTCAGGGTCAACAGGTGCTCAGATGCAGCATTTATGAGCCCTGTTACAGGCACATCGATAGGACCAGACATTAAATGAAGAACCTATATACAGGCAGCTGAACCTCTCCTGTAATCAAGTAAGAAACAAGATTCCCCGGATAACATAGTTGCATGCTACTGGCCTTTGTTTTCACTTTCTTATGAAGTAGCAACTGAAACTACAACAGAGATCTCCCTGCCTTGGCTGACAGTCATACAGAGCAAAAAGGGACAGGAATATCCACAGCCCTAGTCTGATACAGAATGAGACAAGGCATCTCGTTCCTGGTTCCCTGGAATAATTTAAGACGCTGACAAATAACACATAAAATAGTGAATTCAAAAAGAGAGCTGGAGCAGTTAAAGACGGCTGTATTTTCCTAACCATCTTCCTGCAAGAACAGCCAGGAACCCCACGACATTTACTGTTTGATGCTAGCACAAGATGGCAAAGAGATGCAAAGAAGTTTCCTCGTTGGCACTGCAGAGCTGCCCCTCTGACGACCAGCAGTTTGCTACAGTTTTTAGACTGGCTTTGAGGATTGACCTTTCACCATTCATAAAAACTCAGCATTATAACCATGCAAGTCCTCTGAGCTTCCAAATATTTTTATGCAAGCAGGCCAGGATTTCTTACTTTGGCAACTTAATATTTGCTCGGGGTTGCAATTTAAAATACACTCCGTTTCTTTTATTAGGCTGAGGTCCTCTGGTTACGAGGATGAATCACGCCATCATTCTTCCAAAGACAGGCTGGGCCTACTTTAAGCTCCAAGCACATACCTCTGCACGGCTCAAATGCTACGGATCCACAATTAGCATGCGAGACTTGTTGCCCGAAGATACTGTAGAGACCAGGAGTATTAACAGGTTCAAAGCAGGATTAGACAAATCCACGCGGGATAACGGTCCATCGGAGAACAGCTAACCACTATTACCTGAACCCCGCAGAAGAGGCCGGTGCTGCACTGCCGCCTGTCCCGTGTCGAAGCAGCTCCCTGCAGGTGACTGCTGGACACGGCTGAAAACAAGATGCTACCCTGGGCACAGTCTCGCAGCTCTTACAGAAAGCAGAAAACAGAACACGGCCACAAAACTATGAGCCAGAAAATGAATACTGATAGGGATGAAGGTGGAGAAGCAAAATAAACAACAAAACCTAAAGTAAACCTTTATCAGAGCACAAAAAGAGCTGACTGTAAAAGCATGCCATCTCTTTCCTACCATTTTTTTTCTTATGTTTCCCCTTTCTATTCCTCTTGGTCCTTGCTCCAAGGAGCCTTAGGTCGGACCTAGTTTTTATCCCTCAGCTGGTGATACAGCCTGGAAGGGGTTCGCCTTTCAGGATAGCTGCCCCAACCTTGCCTCCAGCACAGCCCCTGAAGCTGACCCCACCAAATCAGTTACCTCCCCAGCCCACAACCTGTTGCTGCTTCATCTTCTGCCATTCAAATCTCATCCTGTGCTCCCAGCAAATGCTTTGTCTAATAGAAGGAGCCCATTCCTGGCGGTTTTCTCATGGTACATTAGTTCTTTTAATATGGTTGTTTCTTTACCTGCTACCACAGGCATTTAAAAGTACTTCATTTTGTGAACACGTTTTCTTTAGTAGATGGAAAACGTGCTTTTGAAGTATTTCTGGTTGGAAACATTTTCACAAGATAAAGAATACTTCAAGTGTGAATCTGTACCAACACAACGTTTTCATTAAAAGCAGACAAACAACAAAGTGCCTCACTGTTTGTTTGTGCCTTCATTACAGGCAACGTTTTCATGGAAAAAAAAGTCCTGCCCAGGTGCTCAAATAAATATACAAAAAATAAGAGTTACTTCTGGCTAAATCCAGAGTAAGTTATTTAAAGGTACAGGCGCTTCCTCCCAGTGCCAAGAAGTCAGAAATATAACTATGCCATGGTGCTAATGGGAGCAATTTGAAGGCTACCAAACCTGGGGAAGCAAACTAACCCACAAATGATCAGGGTCAGAGCTGTAGCAGCTATCCCAGTTCATTAGGCAAAGACAAATCAAAGCTTCCTACTTTTATTAGATTAAAAATGAAGCATTTACAGCAAATATGCAAACATGCTTTGGACAGAACAAAATATTGAATATCCCCTCTTAATTATTTGTATTACACAATAAATTTATACTTCTATTTGTAAAAACAGAAGTGTCATTTACAATATTTTAGTTAGCTATGATCACTAGGAAAATATGCCATTGAATTATGCCTTTTGGAGAAGTCAAAATATTTAATTTGGGAAGGGAGGGAACGGTGTTCAGTTTCTCTTCTCTCTGAAAATGTTTACCAAAATCAATGTAATTCGAGAAACCGTTCAGTCAACCCAAGCAGAATTATTTAGGGTAGGGGTCAGTACCAATCAACATTAATCCAATTGTGCATTCTTTAAAGATAAGACTGTCTCTCTGATACTTTTTTTATTCATATCTCATAATTTCTATTGCTCTTTAAATCATGCAGCTCGAATGCCTGGCTTATATTCTTCTCCAGCTACTCAGGATGCAAAATTAGACATATTCTTTTGAATACATACATCCCTTGAGGGGCTGTGGGTGGATCTCACCACTGGATGCTACAAAATATCCCCAAATCAAGAGCTTTCTGTGTTAAACAATTCAAATCCCAGGAGACTATCCAGCCAATTTACCAAGTATAAATATAGTCCCTCTGCCATTCACGCTGAGCACAGTGAATTCAGCGCAAAATCCCAGAGGAACCAGAAGAAATATTTTAATGTTCAGCAGTAGTCTTTAATTTTGCATTCTAATCATGTCACTGACCACTTTTCTCTTTCCTCTTGAGGCAAGTGCCTTTCCTCAGAAGGAATGTTTTAGGGGCGATACCTCATACACCTTTTTCCTAAACATGCTGGCTGACCACAAGGCTGCCTCGCACTGGTGGAACATTGAATAGTGGATTCTTTCCTGACATATAACCGGTGGTATATGAGCAACAAAATACCTACAAGATAGGGCACATTCCTAAAGGAAGCAGGACTTTATGCCTACACACGAGGTCATTCTATATTTCCCAGTATAAGGTCTTATTTCCAGTTCCTTATAGCTTTTAGACAAACTAGCCTGAAGTCTTCCATAACAAGGCTCTGCCTCAGGCTGTGTGTTTTTGAGAACTGCTCGTGTTACTAAGAAGGCAATAATCCATACTGCAGCTCAATTAGTAGTCAAAATGGCTGATGAAACCTGTAATGGTGTAATTACTGAAAATAAAAGTTTCTTGAGCTATCACAACAGACCTCTCAGATCACGATAGGGAACAGTCACGACGAAGAAACCTCCACTCCACTGGCTGTAAGGAAAGCCGGTAGGAGTTCGGCCTGAATAAAACATACAGAGGAAGGAAGAAATATTAGAATCAAATGCTCATATAAAAGCTTTGCTGCAACATCAATAATCTTCAAAGTGCTTAACGGGGGAGGCAGGCATGGCGATGCCTCGGACAGATGGGAGATGGAGGCCCAGTGCAGCGGCGCGGCTCCTCTCAGCCCAGCAGAAGGCAGCAGCACGAGCCTCTGAGGGTGCGCTGAGGTGCAGAAATATAAATACAGGTGCCCAGAAAGAGATGATGCTAAAAGCCCGAGAACGCAGGCAGGGTTGTTTTGCACTTGGAAACAAGTTGCACAATGCCTCGCGAGAGCTGATTGCTGCCTCCTGGGGAGCAAAAGAAAATTTCTCACTCGGAACAGCAACGATTGTTATCGCTGGGTGTGCAACTTTCCTAAAGTGAACAAATAAATACATCTGAGAATCAAAAGGTGTTCTAGTGAGTGGCATTTTTTGCAGGGAAAGAATACCAAAACCTAATGGAAAGGCAGTATGAATAGCATCATTGAGAGTGCATCACCATAAAGGAGGAACTCGGCGAGGAAGGGTTCAGCCAGTGACCCTACAGCCGCCTGGCTCGGTCCCCGCGGGACAGGCGGTGTCCTGGAGGGCTGGGACCCGTAAGCAAACCCCGCAGCAAACCCCAGCGGGCAGGCTGAACGGGGCTCCCGCCGGCGACAAGGGAGCGACCCAGCGCGGAGCCGAGGTGAGCTGAGCCGTAAATTAATTTAGCAAAGTAAGCAGACGCACAGGCGGGTCTGTGCTGGGCTGGCACGGGCGGCTATTTCCGAGCAGACGGTCACTTCCTCCTCCTGCCTGAAATGAGCCTCATCCCACTCAAAGTTTCCAAGCCTTTCATTAGTGGTTGTGTTAGTGTATAATAGCTATAATGAGAAGGCCATAAAAATCCAAAGTTAGCTGAGGGTCCTTAACCATTTTAAATATGGCTCTCTTTCCAGATTTTATTTAAACTTTAATGACTACCACATAGGATCAAGCAACAAGAAGCAACATTTGTATTACAGCTGTATTATTTAATTCCCATTAGCTAAAAATGCCAGGCTACTGGCCAGTAGCTCAGGAAAATAAGTGGTGACAGGTGAAAGAAAAATACCCTTCCTGTACCTCCTCAAGCCACTCCAAAGCCTGAGGCTCTGCAATGTCATTTACACCTAATGAAACCTAGTGTCAGGCAACACTATTTAACCAAATGCTATCCATTTCAGGGAAAAAAAAAAAAAAGAAAGAAAAGAAAAGGAAAAAAAAAGGACTTTCCTGCTTTTAAAGACATGGTGTTCTTTCTAGCCATAATTTCTACTGTCTAATTAAACCATGATAAAACTTATCCCTTTAGATTTGCTATTAACTTAGTTCTGCTTTTGATGGTGCACTTAATACCACCTTATATATTGTTGAATCTTGGTACTTGAAAGCTCTAATTTACTCTCTAGTTTGATACGAGAAACAGTTTTATTGGATAGTTTAAAATGTTTGGAATAATAATCACTACCCAAAGTTGATTATCCCTTTTAATTCTGAATCAAGCACAAAAGAAGCAGCACATTACCAATGTGCTTCATTAACAAATGGAGTATTTCAAAGGGCCTTTCATCCCTAATGGCCATACTATCATTTTTCAGTTTATTTTGAACAGTTTTTAGTAACACATTTAAGCACAGCAAATATAGAATAAAAACAGAGACTCGGTGCTTTCCACCACATACAGAGCTTTTGTACAGGTTTCAAGACAATGCCAGAAACTAAACTTAGCAGAGTGCAAATTCACATCGATCTGCCTGGCTTTTGGAAAAATAAATTTTCTTTCAATATCAATTAAAGTTAACAAAGTGAGATTTCAATCACGTTACTTAAATAAAAGGTCACAAGAAGCAGTTAAGAGGCGATAAATCACATGCACAACTATCACTTTCTTACTATGTGTTTGAAGAAAGGAAAGTAGTATATGAATTTTAAAAGATGACGTAATCAATTTTCATCAAACTCCTTTACCTGTAGTAATTTTCTTATTAGCTCATTAACTAAGCATGTCAGGTGTTTCACAAAATAAATAAGTAAATAAAAGTCAAACCCATTTAGGATTTGCAGTCCAGATATCTGCTGCTTTGCAGTCCAGACCTGTGTGCCAAAACCAGTTGTATTGATTACAGGGGATTAAAATTATTTCTTAACATAGCAGCAGTAGAATCTGGCCCTGAGCAAAACTGCACTAAAAACTCAGAACATAAATTAGGAAAAACAGTCAATGAAATGAATATTCATGCTCTGTAACAGAATCAAAGAAACACTGGGTGGAAGAGACCTCTGGAGGTCTCAGGTCCAATTTCCCACTCAAAGCCCAGCTATCGCCAGCACTACGTTAGGTCAGCCATGGCTTTGTCTCACCGTTGAGAAATAAGAGAGAAATAAGTCTCCTAACATCCAACCAGAACCTCCCAATTCACGTCATTTTTAACTGCTGACCTTTTGCTATGTTTTCAACCCTGATGAGTAGATTTTGGCCACTTCCTGCAGGTCACATACTCCATGCCCTGGTCCATCATGGTAGTCCTTTACAGTTCCTCCACTCCACATCCCTCCTGAACGGGGACGGGGAGATGACTGGGCTCACTACCCTGGGTGCAGCCCCACCAGCTCACAGAGAGAGGTAATGTTTGCTTCAGTCTGAACACAAACAGAACATGGTTGCATCTTTTGGGAATAAGACAAGGAACTGCCCTTTATGCAGCTCTTCACAGAACGTGCTTTGGAGGAGTCTTTCCACCCTGTGAACTGGCAGCTAGTAAGAGCAGATTTATATCATTCATGCGGGCAAGCTCAGATCCAAATACCAATTGGCATTTTTTGTTCTCTCACTATAGTTTGCTTGTCAAGTTCAATAAATGCAAGCAAACATGTTTTTTTAATGACTTTAACTTATGATACTGTGTAGGGTGGGAAGCACTGTACACATTTACAGATCCTTATCTCACCAACTGCACTTGGAGCAAACTGAAGAATGTTAAAAAATTAGTAACTTTTCCTGTAGGGTTGGAGAAAAGTGGAGATGATGTTGTATGCACTTTTGGAGTGCAGTCATGCATGGCTAACTAGTGCAGTCAGCTACCAGGATCAGACACACACATCTAAAAGGCTTCACACAGTCATGCGTTTGTAAGTTTTCTCATGTGCAAAAAAAAAAATTAAAAAAAAAGTAGGAATACGTGATTACGGCACTGAATTTATAGAACTGACTGAGTCTCCCTCACACTAGAAATTCCTAAGGAGTATTTAGGATCCCTAAATATTTGCAAAGGACAATGAGGTCTTTCAAAGAGGGATACTTTGGAATTTAAAATAAACATCCTATGACAGTATATTTAGAGAGTATCTGTAGAATGACAGCATTCTTGTGGTTAAAGCAGCAACCGGGGAATTGGGACTTGTGTTCGGTTCTTGGACTGGCCACAAATTTCCTCTGAGAGCCTGGATGTTAGTTTTCCTGTAGCTCTGCTCACCAACCACAAGTACAGATAATCATGTTCCCTTTCACTTCCCTTTGCATTTGAAATCAAAAGCAATTAACAGACAACTTTTTCACAGTATGGGTTAAAAAAAAAAAAAAAAAAAAAGCCTGTCAACCACAGCAAGGACATTCAGGCAATGGTTTTCCACAGGTTATGTGGGCTTCCCTTGCTTTGCACTGCCTCCACCAAGCTTCTCCCTTCCTACAGCTCACCAGGGTCAGGGAGAGTAGTTCCTGGGAAAATGCTGGTACAGCACCCAATGGGTGGAGAGAGTGGCCTTTTCTGAGCCTTTTTTAGGTCTAGAAAGAGGCTGACAGTTATTACGAGCTAGCAGGAGTGGACACAAAGCTGTTCCAAATGTAGGAGGAGTAGGTGGCTACACAGCTACGCACCCTGACCACACGCAGTGGGAACACGTGCCACACCAAGAACTGGCAACGGGAGAGGAAGAAGGGGCTAAAACCTTGTTTGTCTTCCAGTAAGTCTGTTCTAGAATAAGCCTGATCCTTCAGCTGGACCCACCCGACTACAACACCTTGCTGGTTTAAATAACTGCTGCTGTGGTGGATTCAGTCAACTACGACTTGTGGACAACAGTGCCAAGTGTACAAGAACTCCTCACCCAGCCTTCATGCCATGCCTGCTTTCCTTCTTCTCTTTTCCCCTTTTGTCCCTCTTAGTTCAGTTCCTTTCTATTTCCTTCCATTTCTCTCTCCTTAACTCCAAAATCAAACTCTCTGCCTCTGCAAGAAACGGGCTTCCCATGACAGCCACAGGGCATTGCTTGCTTTGCTTACAGATCTTATTTCTCTTGCTTCTATCTTCTGTCTTCTCTTTCAGACTGGAACTTCACTGGCTCACAGCCTTCATGTAAAGCCTTACAAATAGGGTATGTCACAGCTGGCTGAGGCTTTGCAAAAACTTGATGCAACGTAGTAGACCTTAGACAATTATCCAGATAGCTGTTCCCTCACACCACCGATTAAGCCCTGAACTCACTTTGGAAGCAGATTACTAGCAAATGAACCAACAAAACCAGCATTACTTTAGCATAAATTTGCCTTCTTTAATCCCCTTGCCCATGGAGTTGCATAGCGACAGTCCCATAATTCTGAACACTTCCTGTAGGGAATAACGATGAATCCTTCCCCAAATGTGTAATTTGCGTTGTTAAATCCAATGTGTTCCCTTGGATTATAACAGTGCTGGACATAATTTCTGTATGGTTTCCAAATAATAATAATAAAAACCTAAAACATCAAGAACACATTTAGGGTTTGTATTCTCTGTTAACAAATAAGAGTTTCGAATTTCCTGGCATAATGATATATTAAAAGGAAACAATTGGAAAATGTATCCAAGTAAGGAAAAAAAAAGCCATTGGCTGCTATATTACAAGAAATCATACTTTCCTTGAAATAAACACACACAGCACTTGTAAATGTCAATGAAAACTGTCGATGTGAATCTCAAGCTTCATAATAGTCCACAAGGATATTTAAAACCTTCAAATTCTATCCTGAGGCCTTTACCCTGTTCCTCTTTTTTCTTTTTTTTTTTTTCTTTTTTAAAGTGAGAATCTGATTCATCAACATTAGGCAAAATGGCAGCAATTTCAGGTAACTAATCCATAAATGTTTAAGTGTGTTTTACAAATAACAGTATTAAAAGTTAAAAATCAAATACCTCAAGTTTTCCTTGAATGGCATTTGTTTCATATCCAACAGGAGGAATCAAGAAAGGACGAAAAAAGTACTTTTGAAATAATTCATCTATGCATAACACAAACAAATTATTAGGAAAAACTGTCTAATTTTGTTTTCCAAGCTTCAATAAGAATGTGGAAGCCCTCGAAAATGTACATAAATAGTAAGGTATATGCTTAATACTATCAATAGCAGATAACAAGTTCTGGATTTCAAAGGCTTGGAGACTGTCCACATAATCCCCAGGTTTGGGAAGCCGATGACCTCAGGAACAGTCGGCTGCTTAACCTTGCCGTGAGCCTCAGTGCCCCCTCTAGCAATGCAGAAATTCAGATCGTTTCACTAGACTCAAATTCTTATAATTGGCAGTGTGCTTGTGTTTTGTTATTATCTAGTCAGTCAAATTCCTCCAGAAAGCCCACTTTTTCCAAACACTCAAAGTCAGGCTGGAGCTATTCACTCCCACCCGGCCCTCGGCAGATTTCACTGGGCTTCAGAGAGCCCCTGCAAGAAAAGCAGCGCTCTAAATTAAATCGATTCCCAGTGAAACTTCAATTGCGTGTATCTTTTAGGACAACAACTTGGCTGTCTGTGAAGAGGATGAGATTTTTGCACTAGTTTTAGTGGAAGTGGGATAACATTAGCATTTATACATCCACGCCAGTGTTTATTTGTGTGAGCAGTTTCATCAAATCCATCATGGGATTATGGAGATGGTTACAATTAAGCAACGTGGTGTGTAAGTGTTTACAGTATTAGACCCAGAGATTTGAAGCATATAAAAAGCAAGTCTTGTCTCTAGCCAATGTGTGAAAAACAAAACGCCAACGGCAGGCATGATACCAGCAGTTTGACCCTGCATTTTTTTTTGCAAACACAAGGACTGCGGGCACACGATCCAAATTTGAGGGGCAAAAATTACAGATCAAAGCAGAAGAATTCGGGATTCGCAGGAGAACGAAGATGAATTTTTTTGCAGCAGCTGCAAATCCTCTCATGTTTCAGGTTCATGGTGCACATCTCTGAAAACAAAAACTCAATAGTTTCCCACTGCTCCCCACGCAGGCAGTGCCTGATGTTTGCTTCACTGCTCACTGAGTCTGAGAATGACAGGAAGGATGTTGACATTGTATGCCACATGTACAGAAGCAGATCATCTCCCTCTGAAAGGTGCTTTATTTTACGTGAGAAAAGACAAAACTCCAAGCTCCACTTCAAATAAATCATACAATAAGAACATTACTTTTAAAGGGAGCAACTATTTTGCATATTAATATTAAATGACATCTGAGTAGCAAATATAGAAATTATAATATTCGGTATCTCACAGAGCTGACACAGAGTGGAGGAGTTCTGGTAACCAAGCTGTCTTAAATCTACAGCTGCCAAAAAAAAAAAAGCTTCATCAAAATTTAATATTCATGCAATAGGGCCTCTTTCATTGTTAGGAAAGCTGATTAGGGCCAATTGTAAAATCCTGGGTGCTTCCTTCACTCCCTTCCCCCATCAGAAAGGGGGAAAAAAATCGACCCAATAAAAAAAAAAAAAAAGAAAACAAAACAGGCAAACGTTTTCCTGGCATCATTTCAGGGAAGCTGCCCTTTTGCTTTTGGTGAAGGCTGAGGTCCTTGCCAGTGGGCACGCAGACCCTTCGGAGGAAATTGGAGGGACATTAGTAATTCAAATAAGGGGCAAAAAGAGGCAGAACAAAATTAAAACATGCACAATTATTATCTAGCAAACCTACAATAGCATATAATCTAGTAGGAAAGGGGGAAGAGAGGGCTGGCAATTTTTTTGTAGAGATGAGGACAAAGGTTTTTTTTTAAGAAGTCACACAGCTAAAATAACCATATTGTTAGACAGTGACTCATGGGAACAAAGCCGACAATGCTATCTAGGATCGTTATACTGGTGCCTTTTAATCATAATGTTGGTACAGTTTTCCCTCACTCTGACCTAGTTTAACTAGTTTAGAAAGCTTAATAGGCATGGCTCCTTACAGTAGTGCTAGGAAGACCTAAATATATACAACAACTCCTTTTGTGAATGAGAATTACCGATTCATGGCCCGTTACACTTCATGAATCTGGAGAAACAACAGCGAAGTTAACTCGCTGAGGTTTCACACAACGGAGCCTCGGCACTTCCAAAACATTCACGTTGGCAATCTGAGACCCCATCTCCTGGCCAGCACGTCCTAAAAGAGACACCCGGATCATGATTATCCCGATAACAAAAGGCCACACTCTACCTGGACACAGAATACAGGTAGAAATGCCTCCCTGAAAAACTGCTGCGTCGATCTGAAAATGCTGTGCGTTCTCCCAAAAGAAATTAACGAGAACAATCCTTTCACAAAAGTTTTTCCTATAAAAAGTTTCTGTTTTATCTGACAGGCTGGAAATCAAGAATTTTCAGTCTTGGGGTTTTCAATGAAAACAAAAAATTTGCCAGTAACCGCCATTTCCAGCAGAAACATCTTTTTGGCAAGAAACGCTATCTTCGTTCATTTCCTTATTGAAAAACATCAATCTGTTCCAGTGATCGATGTCAGCTCTAGGACACGGCTCTGTTTTCCACGGGATACCCGATGTGTTTGCTTTCCGTGTTAACCAGACCAATGCCTGCCGTCACCTGCAAATTTACCCTCTACCAAAACCCAGACCCCACTTTTCCGACCCCCCACGTCCGCAGTGCCACATGCCACCCACAGCAAGCAGCTCTCCAACTCATGCTCAGCGTAACCAAGTCGCGCGGTGCATTCCCGCAGGCTGTACCGCTCAGCGCTCTTTATTTGCGGGGTGAATTTTTCTCCAGCTGGGAGCCCAGGCGAAGCTCTCTGAATCATTAAGGGGCTTCGCTCACATGCAGCCGTAACAGCCCCACCAGGGAGATCCTGCCCTTCCTGTGCTTCGCGGGCTGGGTCTGCTCTGCAATCCCACAGAGACCAGCATAAAGGACAGTGATGGAAATGAACTATAAAAGGAACTCATGAGGTCATGGCAGTGCATACACTCACGCTCCCCGAGACTCGGCGTTAGAGCAGGGAGCTGCGAGCACCACTCCGGTGATTAGGCTGGGAGAGGCAGTGCCTCACATCTGTATTCTGACTTAACTGAGAAAAACACAGCTATCTTTCCAGAACGATTGGCCAACAAACGTATTTCACTAGATTGCATGCAATCAGGACGATCTTTTTTTCCTCCAAACCCTAACTGTGGCCCTGGAGAGGTATTCTGAGTTACACGGGGAAAGCAGACTCTTTGATTTCTCCGTGGCACTCGGTCCCTGGCTATTACATGGAAAAATATCCCAGGTGGGATTTCCAGGAGAATTGGCTTAATTCCCCTCCTGCTAAAAACACTGGTCAAAACACCCAAGAAGCTGCAGTTAGAAGAAAAGAGAACAGCACTAAAGATTATAAAAACCCCTAATACTGACACACATGTGCACGAACTGATCTTACTAGAGAACACTGCTCTTCTGAATATTAGATAGATTCTGTTTTTCTCCAGCTGAATAAAAGTTAAACCCCAGCAAAAAAAAAAATAAAAAAAATCTTTATGCAGAGGGTTTTCTCAAGGCAAATTAAGGGAAAGCATTTTTAGGTAGCATATTGGGAAAGAAAAAAAGCAGAAAACAGAAACACAAAGTAGAGCACCAGCAGGCAGCTTGGAAGAGGGAAAGTTTACTTAGTAAACCCAAACTTTGCAACTTTCAGTTTGTTAACATGAGTATCCTCTAATTTTATCTGCAGCTACCACCTTCCCCGAGTTGCAATTGCCAAAAAAGGTCAAAATATCTTAACGTTACATTCCACCGAGTCACTAAATGGAACAGAAGTCGTATTACCGTAATTCATAATTCAGAACTCAAATTTCATAAGACAACATCAGAAATGTCACTTTAACCACACTAATTCCTTCACAGTTAACATGAGTGGGTGTTGGTGCGATCCAAGCTGAAAAAAGCCATCTAATTTCAGCAAGTATACCACAAGCCAACTTGGCACCCCTCCACGCGGATCAGACAAATGTCTGCTCTGTTGAAGCTGAAGGCACAGTGATAATTATCATAGCTGATACTGCATCAGTGGTAATGACAGTGTGGTTTGTAAATACGAACCAAACTCGGATTCTCTCGTTCACAAACAGGGGTTTGGCATTACTGTGGGAACCCAACGTAAACCTTATGGATCTGAATGCGGCTCTTGATCCAAACTGGGGCACACTTCTCTGCAGTTGCAAAGTCATGCCCGAGCAGCAGCGCATGCTTCATTCTCACACTCGTTGCAGGGCTGTCGGTAGGAGCAGGACAATCACGACACGACAGACACCTGGTGACTGCATCTGCTGGCAGGGAGGAGGACCAGCACCACCCCTGAATGCACAGATGCTGTGACCATCTTCCACTTAACTACCTGGGTACCTCACCTGGGAGGGGGCAGGTGCTGGGGCCTGAGCTGCCCATCACACAGCAGCAGTTTCCCAGAGGTTTCTGGCTCTGCCCACCACAAAGCACTGGTTGCATGCAGGAAGGAGCTGGCTCTGAAGGGCTCGCAGGGTGACCGAGCAGCCCCGCGAAGCAATGGGAGCAGCACGTGTCCTCACCAAGAAGCAGCAGATAAAAAATAGCTCAAAATTCCTCATGCGTGGGACCTCGGCGTGTAAGAGGGTTTTCCCCAGACCCAGCTGAGATTTACTTACACACTGTGCCCTGCTTTAATTGCACAAGGAGAATGCTACCGTATCAGTTAACATTTATACAGCACTCGGAGATTCTTCCTGAAAGACCAGCCCGGACTTTAAGGCAACAATTATTACAAAATTTCCTTTCAGTCACTAAATAATATCCAGTCATTAGGACAGATTCTCTCTACACGGATGTTGGCTTGAACAAAAACGTTTTGAACACCAAGTTCTCCCCTGGAATAAATAAGATCAATGGAACATTCTCAATTACTTCAAACAATGTAACGAGGAAATATAAGAGCATGTTTAATTTTTCCCCTCCCTGTTTCATGCTATCTCCCTAAAATGCTAACAAGCACTTAGCGCCACGTGTTTCTACTTTCCCTCCAACTCTCAAGGTGGCCATCAGACCGTCCTCGCCCAGTACAGGAGCCCTGAGCTCTCACCAGATGGCTTTGCAGGGGCAGAGAAGTGTCACCAAACACACACCACCATCTCACACCAGCAAGGGACTGCCCGTGTAACAGATGGCTTGCTTGAGCCTAGCTTTGGCCTTCCCTGCTGCATCCTCCCTCGCTTACTTTTCTGTTAGAGAATGCCAGCAAGGAGGTAACCAGCTCCTCCTTATGAGTATTTTATTGATCTTTGCAAGCATACGGCCGTAACGGAACCGCCTGATGGCTGCCAGCATCCACGCTAAGAAAAATAACAAAATGTTATTCTGCTATTTGGAAGAAACAGGAAAAACAATTGACCTGTGTATCTGGGGGTAGCGGTGGATACCTGCGTATGAAAACTTGCGTTTTTAACTAACAGATGAATTTTGCATTTCTATCAGATTGCACGAAGCTAATGATCTTTTTTCTTTTACTAAAGTTATGGGTCCGGGTCTCAGAGAAGTATTACAGCCCGAACTCACGAGTTTCCTCCTCTTTGATGACAGTTTCACTGCTTTAGATTGTCAGTTGTCTGGGAAGTCAGCTTTTTGGAGACAAAGCGGAAGCGAGAGGAATTTGCTGCTGGAAGACAAACGCCGAAGTGGATGGGATGGCACGCACTGCTGTCACTCCTGATGGAGCTGAGCTCTGTTTCTCCTGACAAAACCATCTGGCATGTAAAAAGCTCAGTTTATGGCCACATCATTTCTGGTAATAAAAACGAGGAGAGGTCCTGCTATACGCCCCACCTTGTACAGACTGCCAGCACCCACAGGGTCCCTGCAGGCTCCACGAGCACCAACAGCTGCTAACCACAGCCCTCATCCCCTCTTCAGTTCTTCTCTGGAGTGGGCTGCGCTGAGGCCTGCATCATGCGAACATCAGCTTTATTCTCAAGGTCCATCAGCCCACCCAGCTCCGTGCAGCGTAGCCTGACTGCTCTGGGTGATGCAGGTCCCCTGAGCAGCACGGGGGCAGAATCCAAAGCTGCCTCTCCCCTTCTCTACTCACTCGAGGATAGGTAAGCCAGTGGATGTATTTTTAGCAACGCCACTTGCTCCCTTACAACCATTACTCCCCCTTGAAATGCAGTCTTGCTCTTAATAGGAAAGAGAAAGCCTCTAACTGAAGTTGCTGTATCTGGAATGAAAACACGTGTATCATATGGCAGCCTCATTT